>NC_136923.1:59649027-60249027 GCF_949752795.1 Hyperoodon ampullatus
GCTGCAGGACTCTCGGTCATCCTCTCCTTCCTATCTTGGGCTACACAACAACCTCCCCCTCTTCAATAAGCCCCATTGAGATGAGTATAATTACACATGGGATCACCAAGGCCACATAGGCAGGTGTTGCTGAGAATGACAAGCAGCATCCCAGAGCAGAAAACAGACAAGGGCTCCCTGAGCAGACAGAACACAGGACATTGTTGGCAAGACACCCATAAAAGGATTGGGGCAGGCATCATGCAGCAGCCCTTCCCCACTGATCCTCCAGTGTGTCCTGTGTTCCCAAGGTTTGGCATTGGAGGGCTGCCACTCCTTGTTTGTATTAGGGGGATGCCCATGCATTAATTAATGTATTCATTCACTCACTCATTCATTCATCTTTTATGTGGCTCCTGCTGGGTGTCGGTCTCTGGCTAGATGAGAACTCATCCTTGGAGACACTTCTCAGATGTCACCTCCATGAAGCCTTACTTGATCAACATCCCTTCTGGCTGCTTCTGGGATCCCTGTCCCCCAAAATGGTATGATTGTACTTTGATTACCTCTCCAGCCTGTCAGCTCTGTGAGGACACTGGCCCAGAGAAAGAAAGGATTTCAGAAAAAATGTGATGATGAATAAATAACTGAACAAATGAAAGAATTAAACACAGGCCATGTGTAGGTCAAATTCACCAAGGGTTAGTTTTCTCTTCCTCCTCCCTCTCTCCTTCCAGGACCAGGAGCCCAAGGGACCTCATTTCAACCTCACCTCATGTAGAACGCTAAGGATCTGAATGATTTTTATCTTTTGTTTAGTTTTACACTTTGAAGGCATTTCATGACTGTACCCCTCAAAATTGTGAAAATTATCACTTGAAAGGCAAGGATTCTTTTGTGGTGTCTGAGCTAAAACAGGACAACTTGGGAACACAGGATAAAGAGGAGGAGATGGCTTAGTGGCTGGGCCTCTGTGCAGGAGGAAATAGGAAAACAGAAACGGAGGAAGTTTCCACTGCCTTCTTCACCATGACATTCTAGTCCCTTTTTGTACTTAACCAATCTGATTGTGATAACCTGGAAATTAACATGTCTCCTGGTAGATGGTGTGACCTTAGGAAACAGCATTAGAGGCCTCCAGACCTCAGTTCTAAGCCCTCTGCATGACCTAGGACAATTCGTCCATGTCTTGGATCCTCTGTTCCTACCCCTAAGGAATGTGATAGTGATGCTGCATAATATGAGTGTCCAGAGGTGGGGGAGTTTATGGGTGCCTGGCATTGGTCACTGTGAGATGCTGCAGGTCTGTTAAGTGCTGTCTCTGAAATCGCAGCCTGGAACATAACTGTGTTTGTGGAATATTTGGGTGAAGTAATGAAGGAGTCAGTAACTGTCAGGGCAGCATTGAATTACAGAGGACTGGTCTTTCCTCCAGTCACTTCCAGCTGGTCAGGCCTTGTTGCCACTGGCCATGTACCCTGAGCATACACAATCTCCTGGAAACTCAAAAGTCACAGCCTGATGACCTGGTCCTCAGAGGGCTGAAGGATGTTTCAGGAACAGTTTTCTCACAGGAGGCTGGGGACCCCAGGGTTCTGAAGTGGGCTGGTGAGTGGACTCTCACATGGCCAGGCTGCACAGCATGGGTTATTGGAGTACCTGGTCTGGGCTGCCATAATCTATGGCCACCCAAACATGAAGGGACCTAGTACCTTCTGAGCTCAGAAGCTAAAGGAGATTTAAGCCTGGTTAGTACTTGGTTGGGAGACCAACTGGAATACCAGGTGCTGTAGGCTTTTGCCAGTTATTTTTCTTTTTGTCTCTCCCTTTGCCACTTCACCACCACATCACCCCTCCTTGCACAGGTGCTCTATTCTTTGGCCACTGGGATGTGGCACCCATTGGTGGAGTCCTGGTCAGGGTGGGTAGTGTGGGGGGCTCTGAGAAAGGGCAGCATGGGGGGACTAGAGGCCTCTGTGCTTGCTGGCAGCTCTGGGTTTGTTGGGCAAGTTGGGGCCCTGCAGGAAGGCAGTACTTTATGCCATGGAAATGTATGCCTAAAATGGGTCTAATGGAAATTTTTATACTCTGTGTATTTTTCACATTAAAAAAATGGTAGCATGTTTGTGTGTGTCTGTGTGTCCATATCTTAATGACTTAGAAAGGAAAATTCTAAAGCCAGAGGAATGAATCACATGATAAAACATGGATGAGCCTCAAAAACATAACACTGTGTAAGAAGTCTGACATAAATGGTCGCAGTTGTATGAATCCATTTACTTGAAATATACAGAATAGGCAAATCCATATGGACAAAGAACATTCATTTAGTTGCCCAGGGCTGTGGGAAATGTGGAATGGGAAGCAAAATTTTAATGGGTACTAGGTGTCTCTGTAGGTTGATAAAACGTTCTGGATCAGCTAGTACTGATGGTTGAACAACTTCATAAATAGACTAAAAAACACTAAATTTTACACTTTTCAAAGGGAGAATTTTATGGCATATGATTTATATCTCAACTTAAAAATCAGTGATTAAAAAATAAATGTTTTATTTAAATAACAGGGAAAACACATATTATACTCAGTGCTTTATTTGATTCCCATTCTACTAAGCTTTGTAGATGTGAACAAAGCCCCCCCCACCCCAAATGAGAACAAGCACCATTTATTCAGAACTTGCTGTGTAGACAAAAGTAGTCAGCCACCACAGTTTGCATCAGGCTGAGACTCAGGGCAGACACAGGTGTGGGAAAGCTTTCTGGTGGAAAAAAAGCCAGGAAGGAGTGTTCTGCTCAGAGCTTGTGATGCGGGGAAGCTGGAGGCAGGCTGACAGGAAGAGGGCCATCCCATATGATTGCTTAAGGGAATATATTTGGCTTTCCCCCATTTGGTTTTAAATTGAAAGGACTAATAATGAGGAATCTGTGAGTCACAGACTCAGCACTGACCCTTGGGTGGCTATTGCGGCAGAGGTTGTGGTCTGACTTTCCAGGTTGGTTGTTGCAGGTTGTAGGTAAGTGCCTCATGGTTGAAGGGAGAGGTTCCCCAACTCCCAGGTGGATTTAGAAAATTCTGCATTCCTAAACCCCTTTTCTGTCATCTTCATTCAATCAGATACACTGTGGATAGAGAAACTTTAATCAGTGCTTTTAAAATTAACTGCAAACAATGGTAATTATAGTAATGTTGAGTAACAATGACAATGGTACTTGTCATTACCACAAATCTCATGATTTCTCATTTCACTAATGTCCACAATGTAGTAAATCCCACTTGTGACAACAAAAAATTCTTCAATTCATTTAATTTTTTCATGCCCCAACACTGACTTGTGGTCATCTGGTCGACCTCACCCCGACAGCCAAGTGAAGCACAATTAGTGTAAACCTCAGCAGGATGAATCTGGATCACAAGCCGATGAAGGGCAACAGCCACCACCCTGACACCCAGCTTTGACCCAGTCCACCATCCGACGAGTTTCTATGCCTGGGGAGTCCTCCCATCCTCCCATGTGCTTGGAGGCCACTCCATGTCTCCAGAGAGAGACCAAATTCCCTGGTGAAACCTCCGACAACCGCACCCCACCCAGGACCTCAGCTGGGCTCGGATGTCCTCCCAACCATCATTGGACGGCACAGGCTGGTCTCAGTTTCCCAAAGAGTTGGAAACATTAGTGAGGGCCTACAGCTACTGAGCCCATGCAGGACAGCAGCTGGGCCCTGAATGCCCTACCCTTGCCCATAACAGTCTGTGTGGGTCACTTGTGGTGGCTAAACTTGTGTGTGTGGTCAAAACGCAAGTGCTGCATGGACCAAAAGAGAAGAGTGGGGGCAAAGGGTACTCTCTGTGTAGATGCCAGCCCAGTCTGTGGAGTTGATCTGATCTGTGGAGCCCCCACGATCCTGCCTCAGCACCAGGCTCAGATCTGCCCCTGTGAATGCTCTTTGTGGAATCTGGAGAAACTAAAGTGGCCATGAAAGAATGCAGACCCACCACTGCCATGGCACGTGGGTGGACCTGGGACTCCAAGTTGGCAAGGACTCACCCCCCGGATGCCTGTGGGCCAGGTCTTCTGGTCCCATGGGAAACAGGATGGGGAGGCCTGGGGTCAGCCTCCAAGTGCTTCCTCATTTCGGCCATCCAAGCTGGTCCCCACTCCAGGGAAAAACTTGTAAAAATTTGGGGATCAGGACGAATGTGATCTAAGGGAGAACACTTGTGAAATCCTGGCATTGTTCATGTATATACTTGGCATTCCTCACCACTAGGCGAGTGGGAAAAATTGAGAAATTACGGCCACCGGGATGCCTGGAGGACATCGGGCACAAGCATCGTCTCCTGTTACCCTGGTCAGTCCTGTGGGCAGAGAGGCACCAGGACATGCTGGTCAACCCCCCACCCCACCCCAGACCATTCCAACCACTTGTGGGAAGTGCAGCGTGGGCCTCACACCACACAGAACTGCATACCAGATCTTGGGTCAATAAATGACGCTCCCCGTGCCTACGTGACTGTGATAGCTGCCATCACAGCTGCTGGCCTCCCAGAGCTTTGCTTTGGGTTGGTGGCCAAATCCCATCCTTTGCAAAGGTCACTGGAGCTCCAGTGAGAAGGGGTGATAAAAAAGTGAACCCCCCAGAAGGCGCCGGACAACAGGCGCGAACGTCAGCCGGACGCATCTGGATCCCACGAGGGCGCAGCACCTCCAGCTTAACCCCCCGAGCTGGTTCCCGGCCATTTATTCTCCTGCCTCTGACCTAGCTCACTCTGGGCACTTCAAGGCACCACGTGATCCCGGCAGGAGATGGGGGACTGGGAATATCTGGGAGGGCAGCTGCCAAGAAGGACACAGACTGCCTAGGTGATTCCCAGGCTGGGGCATGCGCAGGTGCTGCCCAGAGCATGCTGGCGGTTTCCTGCTCCTCCGTGGACTTAGAAATTTTGCGGGGGTTTGGGCAGCGTGGACTGTAAAACTGAAGCCATAAAAATATTCGTATAAAACATGTATGAATAATTTTTATTCTGTACTTTCAGACTGGAGTCCTTGTAAAGCATTTTTTTCACAGTCCAGCACCATAAAATAATTGAACTTGACCACAAACTGATCTTACATATTCCACAAGCAAAGTCAAATGATAACATACAGGTTTGTGCGGAACATTTGTGTAAATATATGTGTAATAAGAATATTGATATCAGCATTACTTAATATAATATCAGAACATTTGGAAATCATAGCCATTAAGAGGGACCAGTTAAATAAAGTCTAGTACATCCACACAATGCAATGCTCTCAATTTGTGGTTTGGTCATTGTTGTCTTTTAAATGATGTGAACCTATAGGTACTGACTTGGAAAGATTTTCATGATGAATTGTTAAATGATAATAGCAAGTTTTAGAACACCCAGTGGTGTTAAAAAAAAAACAGTATATGCATTTATCTTTCAGAGAAACTTAGATAGAAAGGCAGAGGAATTAGAATAGCTAAAGCAATTTTGAAAAACAAGAATAAAGTCTTCCCTATATCCTGGGATCTGGAGCCAGAAAGGAGAGTGTCTTCAAAAAGAAAGATGGGGCACACCTCCTGATTTTCTGCCCCCTTCTATTACAGACCCCAGACAGGCAGCTAGCATCTCAGCCTCTCAAATTCTCTGTTCCACCTAGAGCTAACAGGGGGCTGGTGTAATCCTGATTCTGCAGAGCTGGGCTCCTCAGTCTCTTCCCTCATACTGAGAGGCCCAGTCATCTACACCAGGGGTTGCTGGCCCCAAACTGCATAGGTGCTGTCCTCTCCAAGAGCCTTGAACTGTTTTCCTAAGGGAAGGACATTCCTTTGGCACAGCAGGTGCGAACCAATGGGACAACTGAACTTTTGCACCTGGACTTATCATACAAACATTGTGTGCAATCAACTCAACTTCTGAAGACACAGACAGAGAGAGGTTTAGGCCCCTTAGCAGGGCATGGTCATTACTTTCATGAAATATACAGGCTTTTTGAGCAACTCCAGAAGTGGAAGGAAGAAAGAAGAAGCACACACACAAGTACACACACAAGGGGGAGAGACTAGCATCCATCTCATCCTAAATGGAAAAGGTGACTCTGGAATCAACTGCATAAATGTGTCATGCAAGGCAAAGATCATCTAAATCACCTTATTCATTTATCAAATCTTCAATTATTAACAAAGGTTTACTGGGAACCTCCCATATTTCAGAACCTGGATTGTTATGAAAATTCATGTTTAAATAATACAATATCTTTACCTTCATAGAACTCTACATTCAAATATAGTTAATTAAATTACCCTGCAACAAAAACAGACATACTGAACAATGTAACAGAATAGAGACCCCAGAAATAAATTCACACACCTACAGTCAATAAATCTTCAACAAAGGAAGCAAGATTATAAAATGGGAAAAAGATAGTCTCTTCAGCAAGTGGTGCTGGGAAAGATGGACAGCTGCATGTAAATCAATGAAGTTAGAACACACCCTCACACCATGCACAAGAACTCAAAATGGCTTAAATACTTAAACATAAGACATAAAACTCCTGGAAGAGAGCACAGGCAAAACATTCTCTGACATATATCATACCACTGTTTTCTTAAGTCAGTCTCGCAAGGCAATAGAAATAAAACAAAATAAAACAAAAATAAACAAATGGGACCTAATCAAACTTACAAGCTTTTGCACAGCAAAGGAGACAAACAATCAAAAATAGACAACCTACAGAATGGGAGAAAATATTAGGAAAAATGGAACCAACAAGGGCTTAATTTCCAAAATATACAAACAGCTCATACAACTCAACAACAACAAAAAACAAACAGCCCAATCGAAAAATGTGCAGAAGACCTAAATAGACATTTCTTCAAAGACATACAGATGGCCAATAGGCACATGAAAAGAGGCTCAACATCACTAATTATTAGATAAATGTAAATGAAAACTACAATGAGGTACCACCTCACACCACTCAGAATGGCCATCATTAAAAATTCTACAAATAAATGCTGGACTGAGTGTGGATAAAAGGATGTGGATAAATTAGAATTACCATATGATCCAGCAATCCCACTCTAGGACATATATCCAGACAAAACTATAATTCAAAACGATACATGCACCCCTATGTTCATAGCAGCACTATTCACAATAGCCAATACATGGAAACAACCTAAATGTCCATCAACAGATGAATGGATAAAGAAGATGTGGTACATATATACAATGGAATACTACTCAGCCATAAAAATGAAATAATGCCATTTGCAGCAACATGGATGCAACTAGAGATTATCATACTAAGTGAACTCAGAAAGAGAAAGACAAATACCATATGATATCACATATGTAGAATCTAAAATGTGACACAAATGAGCCTATCTATGAAACAGAAACAGACTCACAGACATAGAGGACAGACTTGTAGTCTCTGGGGTGAGGGATGGACTAGGAGTTTGGGTTTAGTAGATGTAAACTATTACATATAGAATGGATAAACAACAAGGTCCTACTGTATAATACAGGGAACTATATTCAGTATCCTGAGATAAACCATAATGGAAAAGAATATAAAAAAGAATGTGTGTATGTATGTGTGTGTGTGTGTGTGTGTGTGTATATATATATATATCTCACTTTGCAGTACAGAAGAAATTAACAGAACATTGTAAATCAACTATATGTCAATTTAAAACATCTAAAAATATTACCTTGAAAAATAAAATTTCTGACATTTAAAATCAAATGTAAATAAAAGTTTACATATTGTATAATTACAAAATCTTTGCTACTAGTTTACAAAGAAAAGTTGGCACTTTATAAAATAAAATTGATATTTCAAATGTTGTCAATTCATGATCTTTGATAAGTTATATATTTTCAGAAAGACTGTGTTATTAAAGATATGTCTAAAATTCTGAACATTGGTAAAGCTATTCTACAAGATTTGGGAGGAGTAAAACTAGATTTATTTTCTTAAGAGCCAAGTTTCCTGTTTTCCATGTTATAAAATAAGTACTTTTAAAATGTTTGAATTCCAAAATAAACTTTTGAAAATCAATAATGGTTTTTACTAGAATAGAAAATCTGCTGCCCATGCCCCTTAAAATTTCATTTATCTTCAATTTTATTTGAGATTCAGTGGGGTACCATTTTAAAGAAGACTATACAAGATGATCTCTATTTTAATCATTATTTTGAGCTCCTTATTTCATTCTAACTCAATTTTAGATAATCCAAAACTATGGAAAATAACACAATATTGCCATATAAGCTAGAATTTCCCAAAATGTGCTATAGGCTATACACATTATTGATAAATTTGAAATAAAATGTATTTATAAATACATAAGAAAAATATAAAATTTTCTGTGTGTTGTTATTCTGCAAGAATGTATTTTAAAGAAAGAAATGGTATACCAGACGTGAAGATATCTGGAAGTTTCATGGAATGCTTTTTAATTTAATTACAGAAAATAATGTAATTCTGGAAATTGGTTATTTTTGTTATAAAGTTTTCATATTCATATTCAAATTATATATTCATTATGTCATCAATTTGACCAGTTCTATAGTTTGCTTCACTCCAAAGTGTAAATTGGAACCCATTAACTACTGATAGTTTTCTATCAATAAATTATTATTTTATAAAATTTACATATTCAATCAACTTTGGCAAACACTGCCACAATCAAAAGAGATGTCTCCAAACCAGGGTTCAAACTGAATAGTTTTATGGTTTATGATTCTCCATTTTGAGGCTCAGAAATACCTGGCAGTTTTTGTATTTGATGTTAATTCAGATAAGTGCTGGGCTTTGGGCAGACTGATTTGTGATTATTTACTGAATGAAAGAAGGCAGCAGGTGGATTGCCCTCCCCAATAATAATTGCACATTTGGTGTCATAGTGTTTTTTCTAACTCAGATTACTGAGGGTAATGTAACCAGTTTTACGTTTACCCAAAAAATGTTTATTTCAAATAGCAAAATTCACTAAAAGTTTACCTGCTTTTAAAGTAAAACTCTCAGCATATATTGTTTAAAAAAATACTACTTTTCTAAGCAGGGAATGGGAAACTTTTCTAAAGGACTAGATAGTGAATATTTTAGACTTTGCCATACAAATTCTGTTGCATCTACACAATTGTGTTATTGTAGTAGGAAAACAGCCATAGATAAAAGATAAATGAAGGAGCATGGTTGTGTTCCAATAAAACTTTATTTAGAGACACAAATTTGAATGTCATATAATTCTCATGTTTCAAAAAATAGCACTATTTTTGGAACTTTTTAACATTTAAAATTACAAATCCACTCTTAGCTTGCAGGTCCTGCCAGCACAGGCTGTGAGCAAGATTTTGCCCATAGGTTGTAGGATGCCATGACCTGTTCTAGAGAGCAACAATGAAACTATCCCTCCTTAAGACGAGCATTCCAAAACAAATTGATTGCTCTAGATGTGTGCCAGAAAATGTGAAAACTAAAAACAAAACAACACAAAATATGAAGGGCTTACCAAGGTGTGAGGGAATCAAGTCCTCCTCCAGGATGCCCACCAGCTCTGCTCATGCATGGCCACCTCATCTTGGCATCCCCAGACACCAGCAGTGAGTGAAGGCTGTTCAGACCCTGTGCCCCCGACCTGCCCCATGCAGGATACCCATTAGTAATGAGCAGCAGTTATTTGCTGGGCACAGTTCATCATCCATCAAGTCACCATTAACCACTATGTCTCCAGAGGAACAGAAAGCTGCCTTTCCAGCCCCACCACTGGGGCTTGCAGTCCAGCCACTAAGAGTCCTGCTTCTCTGACTGTTAATGGCCAGTTGAGTCCAGCCACTATTTTGTGCTCAGTGTACCCAAAGTGGTTGGGGCTGTTTAGTGGCTCACAGCCAATGATTATAGATTACTCTGACATTTCAATTCACCAAACACATTTTGGCAGGAGACAGAATACCTTCTACACAATAATTTTATAGAACTTCTTCCTTTTTTTTTTTTTTTTTGGTCCATGATGGTAAATCTGGGCCCGTTCACATTAAAGATGAGGATGAAAAGGGCATGACGGGAGCAGCGTGTAATTGACCCTGCGTTTTTGTCCCAGTACTGGCCCTGTGCACAGCAGTACAGACAACTACGGACCTGGAGCCTACCTGTCTTCCAGCTCCTTGGGTGTCAGGCCCAAAAGCGGGCAGAGCTAGAAATGTAAGTGCACCTGAATCCCCAGACTTAGGCCAGGCTCGGGCTGCAGCTCTGCTGACAAATCCTGGAAGGAGCACCCCTCGGTGCAGGTGGAGTGCACTGCACGCCCTTGGCTTGGGACAGCCAACACAGGTCAGAGCCCTTGTGCTCCCTCCTCCAGTTCGCTGAAAGTGCACAAGCTCCCTGCATTCGCGTTGCCATCACAGGTGCTCGGCCCGGGAGCTGGAAGAGCAGTGGCCAAAGCTCTGGAGGGGGCTCAGGGAGGAGAGGGGCGGTCTCCAGGCCCACGAGCTGCTCCGGTCCTTGGCACGCAGGCGAAATGGCAGAGGCTCTCAAGCTTCACTGCGGCTCTTCAACCTCGCTGAAGGACTTCCTGCCGGCCAGCTCAGCCCCTGCTTGGTCATGAACCTTCCTGCTTCTTGCACTTGGTGCAGCCCTCTGCTCTGTGGGCATGTCCTCCGCTTGCTCGCCGCTCTCGAGCTGATCCCAGATGCCTCTGGCGCTGTCACAGGAACTTGGCGCCTGCAAGATGGGTTGGTGGGCAGGGGAAGGAGCTCGAGGGCAGTGGCGTTATTCCAGCAACTCTTCTTGCCCCCAGGATGAGGCCGTTTCTTCCTGGAACAGGGACCTGTTCCGGGCTCCAGGACTCAGACGTCATCATCCTCACCAATCTCCACACAGAAGAACCCAGGAGGAGGGCACCAGCACCCACGGTGTCAGGATGTTAGAGGAGTCTCTGTAGCACTTAGGTCCAGATGCTTACAACTTCCATGTGCACCCCTAGGGTCTCCATGACACCTTCCGCCCATGAACTTGTTGAGATCTCCCAGCCCGGGCTCCAGACTCCTCTGGAGTCTTAACTCCTTTGGGCATTGAAGGAGTGATCCCGCAGATGCTGTCTCAGTTTCTTGCCCAGAAGACGCAGCAAAATTGCCAGGCCATGCAGCCCTAGAGTGTGGAGTGTCTCCCTCTTGTTCTATTCCTTTCTTCCTAAACTTTAGGGCACTCTGGCTCCAAACCCAGAAACTTGACCCCAACCAGTGCACTGGCCCCTAGGCTTTTCTAAAAGTAGGTGGCCAGAACTGCAGTCCCCACCTCCAGGATTCAGCTAAGTGACTTTTGAGCTTCAGAGAGTCTGAGGTGTTTTCAGGGCAGAGGAATGGACACCACCTAGGAACAGCTGCCCGAGGCCACTGGCACCTGCCTCGGAAAACATCCCTGCTCCTTGCACTTGTTCCATCCTGCATGCCCTAAAATAAATGTGGGATTTATTAATGACCTTTGTTTCTCCTTGACCTTAGTAAGTCAGGACCTCCCTCTGTGGGCCCCAATATGCTGCTGTGTTGTGTTCTTTTGTTGAATGGACTCTAGATCAAAACATCATTAGATGTTAAAGAGGGCAGGGTACTTTCACAAATAACTCAAGTGGGAGCCTTAGTATCTCAGAAAAACCCATATCTACAGCTACATATGGCCAACCCAGCCCATCAGTCCTAATATCTTGGTCTCCTCCTATATAAACCCTGCAGCAAGACAAGCTGTTCCCTTGATTCTGTGCCTGTGTTCACTGGAGTCCTCTGTTGGCTCAAGCCTGGGGTCCTCTCCTGGTTCATCCCTAACTGTTCAGACCCCACCTGCCCTTCCCCAACTCCTCCTTCATGAAACTGGCCTGACAGGGTGTTACCCACATAGTGTGTTCTCCTTGATTCTTGCTGGTGAAAAATTAGAAAAGCATTGCTCTAGATCCATCTCTTATGAACCACACTGCCCTCATTATTTTATTGTTTGTAACATATACTTTAGTAGTTGATTATATTCTGAACTGTTGTGAAAAAACATTTAATTGTGTAAAATAATGTTCTTTCAAGTGGTGCAGAAAAGTAGTGTTGTTGGCAGAAAAATGGCCCCTCAAAGTTGTCCAGGTCCCAATCCCCAGAGCTTATGAATATCTTAAGTCACATGGCAAAAGGGACTTGTGTGGGTGTGATTAAATTAAGGATATTGACCTAGGGAGACTCTCCTTGATTATTTCTGTGGGTGCAATGTAATCACAAGGGTCCTTGGAAGTGAAAGAGGGGGTAAAATCATCACAGCCAGAGAAAGAGATGTGAGGACACAGACAAGGCAGGAGTGAAGTGGTTGCTGGCTGAGGCCTGGAGCCAAGGAATTTTGCAGACTCTAGAATCTGGTGAAGACAAGGAGTAGACCCTCCCCTGATCTTACAGAAGGAACACAGTCCTGCCAACACCTTGATTTCAGCACAGTGAGACCCATTTTGGACTTCTGACTTCCAGAAATGTAAGAGAATGAACTTGTGGTAATTAGTTACATAAACAATCAGAAACTAATACAGTTAGGGAAATGAATCTTTTTTAAAAAGCAGGTTTATTGTAACACAGATAAGTGAAATTTCCTTGTATTAGGGAGTTAGAATGAGGAATGGTCACACTGATACTCTTTCCTCAGAAAATCAATTCGGAAGACTGTCTTCTGAGAGGAAAGAGGGGGAGCTGTGGACAGGTGGTATACTCGATGCATTGCAGTAATCTATAAGGAAAAAGAATCTGAAAAAAAATAACCTGAATCACTTTGCTGTACACCTGAAACTAACACAACATTGTACATCAACTATACTTCAATAAAAAAACAAAATACTCTGAAAAATAAAATTTCTGATATTAAAAATCAAATATACATGAGGTTTTACAAATTGTGTAACTACAAAATGGTGGCGACTAGTTTACAAAGAAAAGTAGACACTTTATAAAATAAAATTGATATCTAAAACATTGTGATTATAGAACTATGTGAGTCCAGAAATTTTTAGAAAAATGGTGTTGTTAAAATATATTTTACATTATAGCTTATTAAAGGATATTGAAAATAGTCCCCTGTGCTATACAGTAAATCCTTGTTGTTAATCTATTACTTTTTACCATCTTTACTGGAGAATAATTGCTTTACAATGGTGTGTTATTTCTGCTTTATAACAAACTGAATCAGCTATACATAAACATATATCCCCATATGTCCTCCCTCTTGCATCTCCCTCCCACCCTTCCTATCCCACCCCTCTAGGTGGTCATAAAGCACTGAGCTGATCTCCCTGTACTATGTGACTGCTTCCCACTAGCTATCTATTTTACATTTGGTAGTGTATATATGTCCATGACACTCTCTCACTTTGTCCCAGCTTACTCTCCCCGTCCTTGTGTCCTCAAGTTGATTCTCTAAGTCTGTGTCTTTATTCCTGTATGCCTCTAGGTTTTTCATAAACTTCTTTTTTTTTTTTTTTTTACAATTCTATATATATGTGTTAGCATATGGTATTTGTTTTTCACTTTCTGACTTACTTCACTCTGTATGACAGACTCTGTGTCCATCCACCTGACTACAAAAAACTCAATTTTGTTTTGCTTTATGGCTGAGTAATATTACATTGTATATATGTGCCACATCTTCTTTATCCATTCATCTGTCGATGGACACTTAGGTTGCTTCCATGTCCTGGCTATTGTAAATAGTCCTGCAATGAACTTTGTGGTACAAGAATCTTTTTGAAATATGTTTTCTCAGGGTATACGCCCAGTAGTGGGATTGCTAGGTTGAATGGTAGTTCTATTTTTAGTTTTTGAAGGAACCTTCATAGTGGCTGTATCAATTGATATTCCCACCAACAGTGCAAGAGGGTTCCCTTTTCTCCACACCCTCTCCAGCATTTATGGTTTGTAGAATTTTTGATGATGGCCATACTGACTGGTGTGAGGAGATACTTCATTGTAGTTTTGATTTGCATTTCTTTAATGATTAGTGATATTGAACATTCTTTCATGTGTTTGTTGGCAATCTGTATATCTTCTTCGGAGAAATGTCTATTTAGGGCTTCTGCCCATTTTTGGATTGGGCTTTTTGTTTTTTCGATAATGAGTTACATGACCTGCTTGTATATTTGGAGATTAACCTTTGTCGGTTGCTTCATTTGCAAATATTTTCTCCCCTTCTGAGGGTTGTCTTTTGGTTTTATTTATGGTTTCCTTTGCTTTGCAAAAGCTTTTAAGTTTCAAAAGATCCCATTTGTTTAATTTGTTTTTATTTCAATTTCTCAAGGAGGTGGGTCAAAAAGGATCTTGCTGTGATTTATGTCATAGAGTGTTCTGCCTATGTTTTCCTCTAAGAGTTTTATAGTGTCTGGCCTTACATTTATGTCTTTAATCCATTTTGAGTTTATTTTTGTGTATGGTGTTAGGGAGTGTTCTAATTTCATTCTTTTACATGTAGCTGTCCAGTTTTCCCAGCACCACTTATTGAAGAGGCTGTCTTTTCTCCCTTGTATATTCTTGCTTCCTTTATCAAAGATAAGGTGACCATATGTGGGCGGGTTTATCTCTGGGCTTTCTATCCTGTTCCATTGATCTATCTTTCTGTCTTTGTGCCAGTACCATGCTGCCTTGATTACTGTAGCTTTGGAGTATAGTCTGAAGTCAGGGAGTCTGATTCCTCCAGCTCCATTTTTCGTTCTCAAGATTGCTTTGGCTATTCAGGGTCTTTTGTGTTTCCATACAAATTGTGAAATGTTTTGTTCTAGTTCTGTGAAAAACGCCATTGGTAATTTGATAGGGACTGCATTGAATCTGTAGATTGCTTTGGGTAGTATAGTCATCATCCCAATGTTGATTCTTCCAATCCAAGAACATAGTATAACTCTACATCAG
Organism: Hyperoodon ampullatus; assembly: GCF_949752795.1. NCBI lineage: Eukaryota > Metazoa > Chordata > Mammalia > Artiodactyla > Ziphiidae > Hyperoodon > Hyperoodon ampullatus. The sequence goes on from NC_136923.1 coordinate 59,663,938, forward strand.
AGAGATATATATCTCTTTAATTATACTAAAGAGATATATATATATCATCATTAATTTCTTTCATCAGTGACTTGTAGTTTTCTGCATACAGTTCTTTTGTCTCCATACATATGTTTATTCCTAGGTATTTTATTATTTTTGTTGCAGTGGTAAATGGGAGTGTTTCCTTAATTTCTCTTTCAGATTTTTCATCATTAGGAAAGCAAGAGATTTCTGAGCATTAATTTTGTATCCTGCTGCTTTACCAAATTCATTGTTTAGCTCTAATAGTTTTCTGGTACAGTCTTTAGGATTCTCTATGTATAGTATCATGTCACCTGAAAAGAGTGACAGCTGTAGTTCTTCTTTTCCTATTTATTTATTTATTTATTTTAATTAATTAATTAATATATTTATTTTACTTCCCTGATTGCTGTGGCTAAAACTTCCAAAACTACATTGAATAATAGTAGTGAGAGTGGGCAACCTTGTCTTGCTCCTGATCTTAGTGGAAATGGTTTCAGTTTTTCACCATTGAGAATGATATTGGCTGTGGGTTTGTCATCTTTGGCCTTTATCATGTTGAGGTAATTTCCCTCTATGCCTACTTTCTTCAGGGTTTGTTGAAAGCTTTTCTGCATCTGTTGAGATGATCATATGTTTTTTTCCCTTCAATTTTTTAATATGGTGTAACACACTAATTGATCTGTGTATATTGAAGAATCCTTGCATTCCTGGGATAAATCCCACTTGATCATGGTGTATGATCCTTTTAATGTGCTGTTGGATTCTGTTTGCTAGTATTTTGTTGAGGATTTTTGCATCTATGTTCATCAGTGATAGTGGCGTGTAGTTTTCTTTGTGACATCTTTGTCTGGTTTTGGTATCAGGGTGATGTTGGCCTCATAGAATGAGTTTGGGAGTGTTCCTCCCTCTGCTATATTTTGGAAGAGATTGAGACGGATCGGTGTTAACTCTTCTCTAAATGTGTGATAGAATTCGCCTGTGAAGCCATCTGGTCCTGGGCTTTTGTTTGTTGGAAGATTTTTTATCACAGTCTCAGTTTCAGTGCTTGTGAGTGGTCTGTATAAATTTTCTGTTTCTTCCTGGTTCAGTATCGGAAGGTGGTATTTTTCTAAGAATTTGTCAATTTCTTCCAGTTTGTCCATTTTATTGGCATAGAGTTGCTTGTAGTAATCTCCCATGATCCTTTTTATTTCTGCCATATCAGTTGTTACTTCTCCCTTTTCATTTCTAATTCTATTGATTTAAGTCTTCTCCCTTTTTTCTTGATTAGTCTGGTTAATGGTTTATCAATTTTGTTTATCTTCTCAGAGAAACAGCTTTTAGTACTATTGATCTTTGCTACTGTTTCCTTCTTTTGTTTTTCATTTTTTCTGATCTGATATTTATGATTTATTTCATTTTGTTAACATTGGGAGTCTTTTGCTCTTTTTTTCTCTAATTGCTTTAGGTGTAAGGTTCGGTTGTTTATTTGAGGTATTTCTTGTTTCTTGAGGTAGGATTTTATTGCTATAAACTTCCCTCTTAGAGTTGCTTTTGCTGTATCCCATAGGTTTTGGTTCGTCATGTTTTCATTGTCAATTATCTAGGTATTTTTGATTTCCTCTTTGATTTCTTCAGTGATCTCTTGATTATTAAGTAGTTCATTGTTTAGCCTCTATGTGTTTGTATTTTTTACACATTTTTTCCTGTAATTCATATCTAGTATCATAGCGTTGTGTTAGGAAAAGATACTTGATACGATTTCAATTTTCTTAAATTTACCAGGGCTTGTTGTTTGACCCAAGATATGATCTATGCTGGAGAATTGGCACTTGAGAAGAAAGTGTATTCTGTTGTTTTTGGATGGAATGCCCTTTAAATATCAATTAAGTCCTTCTTATTTAATGTATCATTTAAAGCTTGTGTTTCCTTATTTATTTTCATTTTGGATGATCTGTCCATTGGTGAAAGTGGGGTGTTAAAGCCCCCTACTATGATTGTGTTACTATTATTTCCCCTTTTATGGCTGTTTGCATTTGCCTTATGTATTGATGTGCTCGGATATTGGGTGCATAAATATTTACAATTGTTATATCTTCTTCTTGGATTGATCCCTTGGTCATTATGTAGGGTCCTTCTTTGTCTCTTGTAATAGTCTTTTTTTAAAGTGCATTTTGTTTATTATGAAATATGCTACTCCCTGCTCTTTTGATTTCCCTTTACATGGAATATCTTTTGCCATCCTCTCACTTTCCTTGCCCCTAGGTCTGAATGGGTCTCTTGTAGACAGCATATATATGGGTCTTGTTTTTGTATCTATACAACCAGTCCATGTGTTTTGGTTGGAGCATTTAATCCATTTACATTTGACGTAATTATCGATATGTATGTTCCTTTTACCATTTTCTTAATTGTTTTGGGTTTGATATTGTCGGTCTTTTCTTTCTCTTGTATTTCCTGCCTAGAGAAGTTCCTTTAGCGTTTGTTGTAAAGCTGGTTTGGTGGTGCTGAATTCTCTTACCTTTTGCTTGTCTGTTAAGATTTTAATTTCTCCATCAAATCTGAATGAGACCCTTGCTGGGTAGAGTAATATTGATTGTAGGTTTATCCCTTTCATCACTTTAAATATGTCCTGCCACTCCCTTCTGGCTTGCAGAGCTTTGCTGAAAGATCAGCTGTTAATCTTATGGGGATTCCCTTGTATATTATTTGTTGTTTTTCCCTTAGTGCTTTTACTATTTTGTCTTTGTATTTAATTTTTGATAGTTTGATTAATATATGCCTTGGTGTGTTTCTCCTTGGATTTATCTTATATTGGACTCTCTGCACTTCCTGGACTTGCTTAGCTATTTCCTTTCCCATGTTAGGGAAGTTTTCAACTATAATCTCCTCTAATATTTTCTCAGTCCCTTTTTTTTCCTCTTCTTCTTCTGGGTCCCCTATAATTCGAATGTTCCTTCTTTTAAAGTTGTCCAGAAGTCTCTGAGACTGTCCTCAATTCTTTTCATTCTTTTTTCTTTATTCTGCTCTGCAGTAAGTGTTTCCATATCTTATCTTCCAAGTCACTAGTCCATTTTTATGCCTCAGTTATTCTGCTATTGATTCCTTCTAGAGAATTTTTAATTTCTTTTATTGTGTTGTTCATCATTGTTCGTTTGCTCTTTAGTTCTTCTCAGTCCTTGTTAAACTTTTCTTGTATTTTCTCCATCTATTTCCAAGGTTTTGGATCATCTTTATTATCATTACTCTGAATTCTTTTACAGGTATACTGCCTATTTCCTCTTCATTTGTTTTTTCTGGTGGGTTTTTACCTTGCTCCTTCATCTGCTGTGTGTTTCTCTGTCTTCTCATTTTGTTTAACTTACTGTGTTTGGGGTCTCCTTTTTGCAGGCTGCAGGTTCATAATTCCCCTTATTTTTGGTGTCTGGCCCCAGTGGCTAATGTTGGTTCAGTGGGCTGTGTAGGCTTCCTGTTGGAGGAGTCTAGTGCCTGTGTTCTGGTGGATGAGACTGGATCTTGTCTTTCTGGTGGGCAGGACCACATCTGGCGTTGTGGTTTGTGGTGTCTTTGACCTTATAATGATTTTGGTTAACCTCTCTAATAATGGGTGTAGTTGTGTTCCTGTCTTGCTAGTTGTTTCACATTGGCTGTCTAACACTAGCTTGCTGGTCATTGTGTGGTTCTGGGGCTTCACATTTAGATGGAGATCTCTGAGAGAGCTTTTGCCATGTGATATTACATGGAGCTGGGAGGTCTCTGGTGGACCAGTGTCCTGAACTTGGCTCTCCCACCTCTGAGGCATAGGCCTGACAACCGGCCAGAGCACCAAGACCCTGCATTCCACATGGCTCTGCAGAAACGGGAGAAAAGAAGAAAGAAGGAAAGAAAAATATAAAAGAAAATAAAGTTATTAAAATAAAAAATAATTATTAACAATAGAAAAGTTAAAAAATGAAAAAAAATGGAAAGAAAGAAGAGAGAAACCAAACCAAAAAAGAAATCCACCAATGATAACAAGCACTAAAAACTATACTAAAATGAACAAACAAACAAACAAAGAAATGGACAGACAGAACCCTATGACAAATGGTAAAAGCAAAGCTATACAGACAAAATCACACAAGGAAGCATACACATGCACACTCACAAAAAGAGAAAAAGGAAAACAAATATATATATATATATAGTTGCTCCCAAAGTCCACCGCCTGAATTTTGGGAGGATTCATTTTCTATTCAGGTATTCCACAGATGCAGGGTACATCAAGTTGATTGTGGTGATTTAATCTGCTCCTCCTGAGGCTGCTGGGAGACATTTCCCTTTCTCTTCTTTTTCGCACAACTCCTGGGGTTCAGCATTGGATTTGGCCCTGCCTCTGCATGTAGGTTGCCTGAGGGCATCTATTCTTTGCTCACACAGGATGGGGTTAAAGTAGCAGCTGATTACGGGGCTCTGGCTCACTCAGGCCAAGGGGAGGGAGGGGTATAGAATGCAAGGTGAGCCTTGGCAGCAGAGGCTATCGTGACGTTGCAACAGCCTGAGGCGCACCGTGTGTTTTCCCAGGGAAGTTTCCCTGGATCATGGGAGCCTGGGAGTGGCAGGCTGCACAGACTCCTGGGAGGGGAGGTGTGGATACTGACACTTGCTTGCACACAGGTTTCTCTGTGGCTGCAGAAGCAAGCTTAGCGTTTCATGCCTGTCTCTGGGGTCCACGCTAGTAGCCGTGGCTCGTGCTCATCTATGGAGCTCATTTAGGTGGTGCTCTGAATTCCCTCTCCTCGTGCACCCCAAAACAATGGTCTTTTTTTTTTAAACATCTTTATTGGAGTATAATTGCTTTACAATGACGTGTTTGTTTCTGTTTATAGCACAGTGAATCAGTTATACATATGCGTATGTACCCATATCTCTTCCCTCTTGCATCTCCCTCCCTCCAACCCTCACTATCCCACCCCTCTAGGTGGTCACAAACCACCAAGCTGATCTCCCTGTGCTATGTGGCTGTTTCCCACTAGCTATCTATTTTACGTTTGGTAGTGTATAGATGTCCATGCCACTCTCTCACTTTGTCACAGCTTACCCTTCCTCCTCCCCATATCCTTAAGTCCATTCTCTAGTAGGTCTGTGTCTTTATTCCTATCTTACCCCAGGTTCTTCATGACCTTTTTTTTTTTCTTAGATTCCATATATATGTGTTAGCATATGGTATTTGTTTTTCTCTTTCTGACTTACTTCACCCTGTATGACAGGCTCTAGGTCGATCCACCTCAGTACAAATAATTTCATTTCGTTTTATGGCTGAGTAATATTCCATTGTATATATGTACCACATCTTCTTTATCAATTCATCTGTTGATGGACACTTAGGTTGCTTCCATGTCCTGGCTATTGTAAATAGAGCTGCAATGAACATATTGGTACATGACTGTTTTTGAATTATGGTTTTCTCAGGGTATATGCCCAGTAGTGGGATTGCTGGGTCGTATGGTAGTTCTATTTGAAACAATGGTCTTTTGCCTCATAGGCAGGTCTAGACGTTTTCCTGGACTCCCTCCCAGCTAGCTGTGGGACACTAGCCCCCTTCAGGCTGTGTTAACCCAGCCAACCCCAGTCCTCTTCCTGGGATCTGACCTCTGAAGAAGTAGGAGCCTCAGGTCCCAGCCCCCACCTGTCCCGACTGGCAGATGACCAGAAAAGCCTCTCAGGCTGTTGAGTGCTGGTCGGCACTGATCCTTTGTGCAGGAATCTCTCCATTTTGCCCTCTGCACCCCTGTTGCTGTGCTCTCCTCTGTGGTTCCGAAGCTTCCCCCTCACTGTCCCCCGTCTCCACTAGTGAAGGGGCTTCCTAGTGTGTGGAAACTTTCCCTCCTTCACAGCTCTCTCTGAGAGGTGCAGGTCCTGTCCCTATTTTTTGCTCTGTTTTTTTCTTTTGCCCTACTCAGGTATGTGGGGAGCTTCTTGCCTTTTGGGAAGTCTGAGGTCTTCTGCCAGCATTTAGTAGGTGTTCTGTAGGAGTTGTTCCACATGTGTATGTATTTTGATGTATTTGTGGGGAAGAAGGTGATTTTCACGTGTTACTCTTCTGCCACCTTGAAGGTTTCTCTCTTGTTTATTTTATATGTAGTGGTGTGTACATCTGTTAATCCCATACACATAATTTATTCCTCCTCTATAATGTAAAAGAATCTGTATATGTGTGTGTGCGGGTATATATATATATATATATATATATACATATATACATATATATATATATGAATCACATTGCTGAGGAAAGAGGGGGAGCTATGACAGATGCTAAATATCCTCCCCTGAGAACAGGAGGAGACTATGAGAAGAGGAACCTCAGGGACCAATCAGGGAGAACATATAAGCCCAGGACCTTACTGAAGAGTTCTGAGGCCATCTGAGTTGGGAGAGGGAGATGCTGAAGAGGCTTTCCTGAGGTCTTTGCATCTGTACTATAACCAGCAGCTGAGCACCGAGAATCCAGATGAAAGTATGGAGGATGCCCACCAGGAAAAAAATGAAGTTATCCATGGGAATTAATTAATTAACTAATTAATTAAAATATACTTTATTTAAACTTAATTTTATTTCTCTCCCTTATTGTACTTAGTAGAAAGTGACAGCAGTATTTTATTTAATCTTAAATAAAATTATGTATTTTTTATACCTCTTTATAAGAGTATAACTGCTTTACAATGTTGTGTTAGTTTATGCTGTACTACAGAGTGAATCACCTACATGTATACATATATCACTATACCTCCTCCCTCTTCAGCCTCCCTCCCACCCTCCCTATCCCACCCCTCTAGGTCGTCACAAAGCACCAAGTTTATCTCCCTGTATTATGCAGCAGTTTCCCACTATCCATCCATTTTACATTTGGTAGTGTATATATGTCAATGCTAGTCTCTCACTACATCCCCACCTCCCCTTCTCCCACTGTGTCCTCAAGTCCATTCTCTATGTCTGCGTCTTTATTCCTGCCATGCCACTAGGTTCATCAGCACCACTTTTCTAGATTCCATATAAATGTGTTCGCATGTGGTGTTTGTTTTTCTTTTTCTGACTTACTTCACTCTGTATGACAGTCTCTGGGTCCATGTACCTCACTACAAATAACTCAATTTCATTCTTTTTATGGCTGAGTAATATTCCATTGTATATATGTGCCACATCTTTATCCATTTAACTGTCAATGGATATTTATGTTGCTTCCATGTCTTGGCTATTGTAAACAGTGCTGCAATGAACATTGAGGTACATGTCTCTTTTTGAATTATGGTTTTCTCAGGGCATATGCCCAGTAGTTACATTTCTGGGTCTTATGGTAGTTCAACTTTTAGTGTTTTAAGGACTCTCAATACTGTTTTCCACGGTGGTTGTATTGATTCACATTCTCACCAACAGTGCAGGAAGGTTCCGCTTTATCCACAATCTGTCCATCATTTAATGTTCCTAGATTTTTTGATGATGGCCATTCTGACTGGTGTGAGGTGATACCTCATTGTAGTTTTGATTTTCATTTCTCTAATGATTAGTGAGTTGAACACTCTTTCATGTGTTTGTTGGCAATCTGTATATCTTCTTTGGAGAAATGTCTATTTAGGTCTTCTGCCCATTTTGGATTGGGTTGTTTGTTTTTTTGATATTGAGCTGAATGAGCTGCTTGTAAATTTTGGAGATTAACCTTTGTCAGGTGCTTCTTTTGAAAATGTTTTCTCCCATTCTAAGGGTTGTCTTTTGGTCTTGTTTATGGTTTCCTTTTCTGTGCAAAAGCTTTTAAGTTTCATTAGGTCCCATTTGTTTATTTTTGTTTTTATTTTCATTTCTTCAGGAGGTGAGTCAAAAGGGATCTTGCTGTGATTTATTTCATAGAGTGTTCTGCCTATGTTTTCCTCTAAGAGTTTTGCAGTGTCTGGCCTTACATTTATGTCTTTAATCCATTTTGAGTTTATTTTTGTGTATGGTGTTAGGGAGTGTTCTAATTTCATTCTTTTACATGTAGCTGTCCAGTTTTCCCAGCACCACTTATTGAAGAAGCTATCTTTTCTCCCTTGTATATTCTTGCCCACTTTATCAAAGATTAGGTGACCATATGTGCGTGGGTTTATCTCTGGGCTTTCTATCCTGTTTAATTATATTAAAGAGATATGTACCATCATCAATTTATTTCATCAGTGTCTTGTAGTTTTCTGCATACATGTATTTTGTCTCCTTAGGTAGGTTTATTCCTAGGTATTTTATTCTTTTTGTTGCAAGGGTAAATGGGAGTGTTTCCTTAATTTCTGTTTCAGATTTTCATCATCAGTGTATAAGAATGTAAGATATTTCTGTGTATTAATTTTGTATCTTGCTACTTTACCAAATGCATTGATTAGCTCTAGTAGTTTTCTGGTAGCGTTTTTAGGATTCTCTATGTATAGTATCATGTCACCTGCAAACAGTGACAGCTTTACTTCTTATTTTCTGATTTGGATTCCTTTTATGTCTTTTTGTTCTCTGACTGCTGTGGTTAAAACTTTCAAAGCTATGTTGAATAATTGTGGTGAGAGTGGGCACCCTTGTCTTGCTCCTGAACTTAGGAGTAAATGCTTTCGGTTTTTCACCATTGAGAATGATGTTGGTTGTGGTTTTGTCATATATGGCCTTTATTATGTTGAGGTAGGTTCCCTCTATGCCCACTTTCTGGAGAGGTTTTATTTTTTTATCATTTATGGGTGTTGGATTTTGTCAGAAGTTTTTTCTGCATCTATTGAGTTTATCATATGGTTTTTATCACTCAGTTTGTTAATATAGTGTAGCACATTGATTGATTGTATATATTGAAGAATCCTTACATTCCTGGGATAAATCCCACTTGTTCATGATGTATGAACCTTTTAATGTGCTGCTGGATTCTGTTTGTTAGTATTTTGCTAAGGATATTTGCATCTATGTTCATCAGTGATATTGGCCTGTAATTTTTCTTTTTTGTGACATCTATGTCTGGTTTTAGTATCAGGGTGATGGTGGCCTCGTAGAATGAATTTGGGATAATTCCCCCCTCTGCTATGTTTAGGAAGACTTTGAGAACGATAGGTGTTAGCTCTTCTTTAAATGCTTGATAGAATTTGCCTATAAAGCCATCTGGCCCTCGGCTATTTTTTGTTGGAAGATTTTTAATCACAGCTTCAATTTCAGTGCTTGTGATTGGTCTGTTTATATTTTCCACTTCTTCCTGGTTCAGTGGAAGATTGTTCTTGTCTAAGGATTTGTCCGTTTTTTCCAGGTTGTCCATTTTATTTGCATATTGTTGCTTGTAGTAGTCTCCCATGATCTTTGTATTTGTGTGGTATCAGTTGTTAACTTCTCCGTTCTCCTTTCTAATTCTTTTGATTTGAGTCTTCTTTTTTTTTCCTGATGATTCTGGCTAATGGTTTATCAATGATATTTATCTTCTTAAAACAACAGCTTTTATTTTTATTGATCTTTGCTATTGTTTCCTTAATTTCTTTTTCATTTATTTCTGATCTGATATTTATGGATTCTTTCCTTCTGCTAGCTCTGGGCTTTTTTTTGTTCTTTCTCTATTTGCCTTAGGTGAAAGGTTAGGTTTTTTATTTGAGATGTTTCTTGTTTCTTGAGCTAGGATTATATTGCTATAAACTTCCCTCTTAGAACTGATTTTGCTGCATGCCGTAGGTTTTGGATCACCATGTTTCGGTTGTCATTTGTTTCTAGGTGTTTCTTATTTCCTCTTTGATTTCTTCAGTGATCTCTTGGTTATTTAGTAGCATGTTGTTTAACCTCCATGTGTTTGTATTTTTTTACAGTTTTTTTTTCCTGTAATTGATATCTTGTCTCACAGGGTTGTTGTAGGAAAAGATGCTTGATATGAGTTGAATTTTCTTAAATTTACCAAGGCTTGATTTTTGACCCAAGATATGATCCATCCTGGAGAGCATTCCATGTGCACTTGAGAAGAAAATGTATTCTGTTGTTTTTGGATGCAATGTCCTATAAATATCAATTAAGTCCATCTAGTCTAATGTGTCAATTAAAGCTTGTGTTTCCTTATTTCTTTTCTGTTTTGAACATCTGTCCCTTGTACGTGGTGTACGTGGGGTGTTAAAATCCCCTACTATGATTGTGTTACTGCTGATTTCCACTTTTATGGCTGTTAGCATTTGCCTGATGTATTGAGGTGCTCCTATGTTGGGTGCATAAATATTTACAATTGTTATAACTTATTCTTGGATTGATCCCTTGATCATTATGTAGTGTCCTTCTTTGTATCTTGTAATAGTCTTTATTTTAATGTCATTTTGATATGAGTATTGCTACTCCAACCTTCTTTTGATTTCTATTTGCATGAAATATCTTTTTCCATCCCCTCCCTTTCAGTCTGTATATGTCCCTATGTCTGAAGTCGGTCTCTTGTAGACCACATATATATGTGTCTTTTTTTGTATCCATTCAGCCAGTTTGTGACTTTTGGTTGGGGCATTTAATCCATTCACATTTAAGGTAATGATCAATATGTATGTTCTTGCTGCCATTTTCTCAGTTGTTTTGGGTTTGTTTATGTAGGTCTTTTTCTTCTCTTGCATTTCCTACTTAGAGAAGTTCCTTTAGCATTTGTTGTAGAGGTGGTGTGGTGGTTCTGAATTCTCTTAGCTTTTGCTTTTCTGTAAAGCTTTTGATTTCTCTGTCAAATCTGAATGTGTTCCTTGCTGGGTAGAGTAATCTTGTTTGTTGGTTTTTCCCTCTCATCATTTTAAATATATCTTGCCACTTCCTTCTAGCCTGCAGAGTTTCTGCTGAAAATTCAGCTGATAACTTTATGGGGATTCCCTTGTATGTTGTTTATTGCTTTTCCCTGGCTAATTTTTTTAACATCTTTATTGGAGTATAATTGCTTTACAATGGTTTGTTAGTTTCTGCTTTATAACAAAGTGAATCAGTTATACATATACATATGTTCCCATATCTGTTCCTTCTTGCATCTCCCTCCCTCTCACCCTCCCTATCCCACCCCTCTAGGTGATCACAAACCACCTAGCTGATCTCTCTGTGCTATGCAGCTGCTTCCCACTAGCTATCTATTTTATGTTTGGTAGTGTATATATGTTCATGCCACTCTCTCACTTTGTCACAGCTTACCCTTCCCCCTCCCCATATCCTCAAGTCCATTCTCCAGTAGGTCTGTGTCTTTATTCCCATCTTACCCCTAGGGAATCCCTTGTTGCTTTTAATATTTTTCTTTGTATTTAATTTTTTATAGTTTGATTAATATGTGTCTCAATGTCTTTCTCCTTGGTTTATCCTGTATGGGACTCTCTGGGCTTCCTGGACTTGATTGAGTATTTGTGGTCTATGTTAGGAAGTTTTCAATTATAATATCTTCAAATATTTTCTCAGACCCTTTATTTTTCTCTTCTTCTGGGAGCCCTGTAATTCGAATGTTGGTGTGTTTAGTATCCCAGAGGTCTCTGAGACTGTCTTCAATTCTTTTCATTCTTTTTCTTCATTCTGTTCCACAACAGTTATTTCCACCATTCTATCCTCCAGTTCACTTATGTATTCTTCTGCCTCAGTTATTCTGCTACTGATTCCTTCCAGAGTATTCTTAATTTCAGTTATTGTGTTGTTCATCACTGTTTGTTTGCTCTTTAGTTCTTCAAGTTCCTTGTTAAATGTTTCTTGGATTTTCCCCATTCTGTTTCCAATATTTTGGATCATCTTTACTATCATTACTGTGATTTCTTTTTCAGGTAGGCTGCCAATCTCCTCTTCATTTGTTTGGTGTTGTGGGTTTTTACCTTGCTCCTTCATCTGCTCCATATTTTTCTGTTTTCTCATTTTGTTAACTTGCTGTGTTTGGGGTCTCCTTTCTGCAGGTTACAGGATCATATTTCCTCTTACTTCTGTTGTTTGTCCCCATGGTGTGGGTTTGGTCCAGTGGCTGGTATGAGCTTCCTGGTGAGCCTCTTGTGCCTGTGTTCTGGTGGGTGTGGCTGGATATTTTCCCTCTAAAGGGAGGGCTGCATCTTGTTGTGTGTTTTGGGGTGTATGTGAGCTTAGTACGACTTTAGACAGCCTGACTGGTAAGGGGTGGGGTTGTGTTCCTGTCTTTCTAGTTGTTTGCTGTGAGGCGTCCATCTCTGGAGCTTGCTGGCCTTTGGGTGGAACCAGGTCTTAGTGTTGGGATGGAGACTTCTGGGGGAGACCTCAGTAATTAATGTTCCATGGGCCTGGGAGCTCTATAGTGGTCCAACGTCCTGGAGTCATCTCTCCCACTTCAGAGACTCAGGCCTGTCCCCTGTCCAGAGAACCAAGACCCTGCAAGCCACACACATGGAGGAAAATGAAAAAGAAAATAAAACCACACAAATGAAGAGACAAAACCCCAAGAAAAAATGGTAAAGCAAAACTAAACAGACAAAATAACCCAATAAAACATATACACACTCACTCACATAAAGAAAATGAAAGAAAAAAAAGAAAAAAACAAAGAAGAGGATAAACAAACTTAAAAATACAAAAATAAACACTAAACTCTAAACTAATAAATACATAGAACCAGAAATGAATCAAATGTAGAAAGCAAAATAAAAAGACAATGAAAGCCTAAATCAAACACACAAAAAAGATAAAAAATAACAACAAAGAAAGGTGAAAACAAAAGGAAACATACAAAACAACAAAGTAGTAGAGTAAAAATAGAAAAATATAAAATATAGTTTAAAATAAAATGAATACAAACAAAACAAAGGAAAAAGCAAACACAAGGAAAAAGCACAATACAACAAAAAAGTACAGTAGAAATAAGAAAAAAATAAATAAAATAAAAAATATATTAAAAATAAAAGCATAAAAAAGAAAAGAAAAAGTAAATAAAAAATTAAAAGAAGAACAACAGAACAAAACAAAAAAACAACCAAGAATAAAAAAGTAGTAATATTTTCCTCTGACCTCATCTGTCAGTGTCCTTGCCCCCACAGTGAGCCACAGCCAAACCCTGCCCATCCAGGAAGTCCTCTAATACTTCTAGGCAGGTCTCTTGACCTCCTGTGGGCACTGTGGGGCCAGCTCAGACTGTTTCTGGCCTTATTCCCTCATGTACTTTTCCCCAAAGTCCACAGTCTCAATTTTGGGAACACTTGTCTATTCAGGTATTCCACAGATGCAGGGTTTACCAAGTCAGCTGTGGGGATTTAACCTGCTGCTCCTGTGGCTGCATGGAGATATTTCCCTTTCTCTTCTTTGGTCATACAGCCCCTGGGGTTCAGCTATGGTTTTGACCCTGCCTCTGTGTGTGGGCCACCCTCAGGCATCTTTTCCCCTCCCAGGCAAGTGGGGGTGAAAGTAACAGCTGATTAGGGCTCACTTACTCACTCAGGCTGGTGGGAGGAAGGGATATGGCAGGCAAAATTGGAATGTGTGGGGATTGCCTGTGACAGCAGAGGCTGGCATTAATTTGCAAGAGCCTGAGGTGTGCCATGTGTTCTCCTGGGGAAGTTGGCCCCAGATTGCAGGACCCTCGGCAGTGGCGGGCTGCAGAGGCTGTTGAGAGGGTCTGAGCTGTGGTCTGCCTTGCACACAGGACACTTGGTGGCATCAGTGGCAGCCTCTGGGTTCTGAGATAACAGCCACGGCTTGTGCTTGTGCTCATAATGGCACTGCCCTGTGATCTGTGAATGCACTTAGTGAGAAGCTCCTATGGCGGACCCACCCCTCTTCTCACACAACCTGCAACAATGGATTCTTGCCTCTCCATCAGGCCCAGGTTTCTTGCCGGACTCCCTCCCAGCTACCTGTGGCACAGTAGCCCCCCTAGGCTGTCTTCCCGCAGCCAACCCCATTCCTCTCCCTGGAGTCCAACCTACAAAACCCAAGCCTCAGCACTCAACCCCCACCTGCCCCAGTGGGTGAGCAGACAAGCATCTCAGGCTGGTGAGTGATGGTCGGCACTGATCCTCCATGCAGGAATTCTCCACTCTGCCCTCTGCACCACTGTTGCTGCCTTGTCCTCTAAGGCTCCAAAGCTCCCCCCAAGCCCTGCCAGCGAGGAGGCTTCCTAGTGTGTGGAAACTTTTCCTCTTTCACAGCTCCCTCTCAGAGGTGCAGGTCCTGTCCCAAATCCTTTGTCTCTTTTTTTTTTTCATTTTTCTTTTGCTCTACCCAGTTATGTGGGGATTTTCTTGTCTTTTTGGTAGTCTGAGGTCCCCTGCCAGTATTCAGTAGGTGTTCTGTAGGAGCTGTTCCACATGTAGATGTATTCTTGATGTATTTGTGGGGAGGAAGGTGATCTCCACGTCTTACTCCTCCACCATCCTGAAGGTTCCTCCAACCCTGTATTTTTTTTTTGTATTTTACAAAAAATAAGTTTAAGCTTATTAAGTAGGAGAACACTACTTTTATTTCCTAAACCTGAATTAAACTGTGTTGTGTTAGGTGCGGCTCATCTATTTAGACATGGGGATGCTTATAGGATATGCAAAGCTTGTTCTGAATTACACAAACATTCATATCTTAGCTCCACCCCTTCCTATTTGTGTTATGTTGCACAGGCCACCCTCACTTTCCTTACCTCTAAAGCAGAGGTGACAATACTATTATGTCATAGAGCTGTGTGAAGTATATTATGAGATAATGTATGTATTAGAACATATCTAAAGCCACATAATGTATGTATTAGAACATATCTAAGGCCACATAACAATCGCCAATAATCCCAATAAATGATTTGAGAAAATTATATGTTAATTTTCGGAATCACCCCAGTGTGATCATTCTTAGTGTTGGATTCTGGTCTTGCTTTGAATCCTGTTCTTCTCTCATGTCCTGTTTCTACTTATACATCCCACTTGATCCACACTGACCTAATTACTTCCAACGGAAATTCTACTCCTTCTTGTATGTGGTTGGGGGGGGGAGAAGCCTTCCTCTGTGCCCACCTGAGCCCTTAAATTCAGGATATGATTTAATCTTTGTAACAAGGCTCTGAGGAAGTTCAACTATTCTCCTTATTTTCCAGAACACAGAATTGAGATTTGATACTTTTAGTACCTTGGCCAGTATCACAGAATGAGTGAGTGACCAAGATTTAAACCCAGACAATTCTGATTCCTTGGCCTTCACACCTACAGGAAGTTCACTACCTGTTCTACTCAGAACTCAATGATTGGACTCATTTCTTTTGAAGTAGCTCTTATAGATGTCTCTTATTACCAAAATACTGTATATTTCTTGCAGCAAGCTTTGAAAATGTTGATAAACATGAAAGAAGAAATTTAAATTCATCTGTGATCCACAACACAAAATGTCTACCTCTAAGAGATGACCTCTCTTCATATTTTGTTTTATTTCCTTTCCATTTGAAATATTTCCCTGATATAAAGTTACTATGCTCTTTTTCACCAAATTGTTATTGTAGAGCATTTAAGATTGTTTTTCATTTTAGAGCAAACCTTCTGATAATTAAAATATTGTACCTAAGTATTTATTTGGTATAAATTCCCATAAATGAGGAGTAAAATTTCTAGGTGAAACAGAAGTCATCTTAAAGGTTTTTGATTTGTATGTACAACTAAAGGACCAAGCTTTAAAAATGGTAGGGTACACAGATCTTCACAGATGAAAACTACAGTTTTCTTACGTTCAAGGTGTTAAACTAAAAGATTCTTGCCTCTTCATAGAAAATAAAACATTATTTCTGTCTTAATTTGTACAGATATGTTGACTCCTTTTTATATTTTCTAGTAACCATTTGTATTTCTTTATTTGAACTTTCCCACTTATATATCTTGCCAATTTTTCTGCTTGTAGTATTATAGATTTGTAGGAGTTATTTATTAAGAATAGCAGACTTCTGTCAAATATGTTATAAATAACATTCTGAGTTTGTAGTTCTCCTCTTATTTTTTGACATATAGGAGTTTAACAGTGTTGTGTAGAGAAACCCTTTAAGCTTTCCTGTGTAGTTTGGCATTCAGGATAATGCATATATATTATTTCCTTGCAGCTGTCATACAGTATACCACAGAATTGTTTGCAGGGCAGTGAGGGGGGAGTACTTAAATGAAAGAAATTTATTTTCTCACAGTTCTGGAGGCTGGAAGTCCAAGATCAAGGTATGATAAGGTTTGGTTTCTCCCGAGGCTTCTCTCATTCCCTTGCAGATGGCAGGTTTCTCAGTGTGTCCTCACATAGTCTTACCTCTGTGCACAAAACCGTCTGTTCATTGTGGTTCCAAATTTTGTCATTTTATAGGGGCATCAGTCTGATTGGATTAGGACCCTCTTTAACAGCCTCATTGTAATTTGTTCCTCTTTAAATGTGTTACCAGCAAGTCCAGTCACATTCTAACAATACTGGGGGTTAGATATTCAACATATGGATTTGGGGGACACAATCCAGTTCACAACAGTTTATAAAGGTCCTCCCCATCTCAAGATCATAGAAATATTTATATTTTCTACTTGAAGTTTATAATATAAAATTTTATATTTAAATTCACTTAGAATTTTTAAAATTTTTATTGGAATATGATTGATTTATAATGTTGTGTTATTTCAGGTGTACAGTAAAGTTAATTAGTTATACATATACATATATCCACTCTATTTTTTTGTTTGTTTTGTTTTTAGTATTCTTTCCCCATGTAGGCCATTAGAGAGCATTGAGTAGAGCTCCCTGTGCTATACAGCAGTTTATTATTAATCTCTTTTTTAATTAATTTTTTACTTTTTTTTTTTTTTTTTTTTTTTTTGCAGTACACGGGCCTCTCACTGTTGTGGCCTCTCCTGTTGCAGAGCACAGGCTCTGGATGTGCAGGCTCAGCGGCCATGGCACACGGGCCTAGCCGCTCTGTGGCATGTGGGATCTTCCCAGACCAGGGCATGAACCCATGTCCCCTGCATTGGCAGGTGGACTCTCAACCACTGCGCCACCAGGGAAGCCCTAACTTTTTATTTTATATTGAAGTATAGTTGATTAATGATGTTGTGTTAGTTTCAGGTGTACAACAAAGTGATTCAGTTATATATATACATGTAACTATTCTTTTTCAAATTATTTTCCCAATTAGATTGTTACAGAATATTGAGCAGAGTTCCCTGTACCATACAGTAGCATTGTGTACATGTCAATCCCAAACTCCCTAACTATCCCTTCCCCACCCTTCCCCCGGTAACCATAAATTCATTCTCTAAGTCCGTGAGTCTGTTTTGTAAATAAGTTCATTTTTATCATTTTTTTAGATTCTGCATATAAGTGATAACATATGATATTTCTCTTTCTCTGCCTGACTTACTTCACTCAGTGTGACAGGCTCTAGGCCCATCCATGTTGTTTCAAATGGCATTATTTCATTCTTTTTTAATGGTTGAGTAATTTTCCATTGTGTATATGTACCACATCTTCTTTTTCCATTTTTCTGTCAATTGACATTTATGTTACTTCCATATCTCAGCTGTTGTAAACAGCACTGAAATGAACACTGGGGTTCATGTATCCTTTTGGGCCACTTGGAATTTATTTTGATATCAGTCACATTTTTTTTTACTGAGAAGTATATAAAGAAAATGCATAGGCAATATAAGTGTAGAGTAAAAAATTACTCATATTCTCACCACACAACTTCAGAAATAGAACATTCTATTTCCTCTGTATATCCCAACCCTCTGTCATTCCCTTGCTTTCATTAGAGATTCCCACATGCATATGAATTCCTAATCAATACTTTGGCTTTTCCTCTTTTGGCCATTTATGTAAGTAGAATCATATAGTGATTATCATTTTGTGATGTAATTTTTATTTTGTTTTCTATATTTGTTTCTGGGATTAATCTATGTTGGTGCATGCAGGTGGTTTGTTTTATTATAATTTAGTAGCCTATATGGTAAATATACCAAAATCTATCCTATGTATTGTTATTTAATATTTGGATGTTTCCTGCCCATTACTATTATGAAAATGGTTCACATGTGTCTGCTCTATGCCTTGGATAAGAATTAATAAAACCTAGGAATTATACAACTAGTTGTACAATATAATCACAATTTATATTCCCATTAACCAAGGATGACAGTTCCTGTTATTCCACATCTGAGCCAATGTTTTTATTGCAATTTTAAAACATTTGCCCAATTGTGGACTGTGAAAAAAGTGTTTGATTGTGATTTTAATTTGTATTTAATTTATTATCAGTGAAATTGAGCATCTTTTAATATTTATCATATTTATCAATCTTTTTCTTTATGATTTCCATTTTGTGTAAACTTCTAAGAAATTCTTCATTCTCTGACATCATAAGAACCTTATCTTATGTATGCTTCTAAATATTTTATGTTTTTTTTTCTTTCACCTTGAATTTGAATTTACCTGGAATTGATATTTATGTACTGTTTCTGAAGGAAAGCACCTCCTCCTCCAGCAAAGCCTTTGGGGAGAAGATGCTACACCACCTCCTCCTCACATCTCCCTTCACCCACAGCCCCCACTTGGGCTTAAGATCTCACCTCTGGAGGGTGTAGGAGATACAAGAAGATGTATACTAGAACAAATGGACAGAGAAAGAGGGGGGCTGATATTTTCCATGAGAGGTGTGGAAGTTTTCTCTAAGTAAGAGTCATTTGAATAGAGACCATAAAGATAGTGAATAAATGAGACATTTATTTCTGAAGAAGTAGCACATTTCAGCAAGCCAGAAAAAAAAAGGAAATGCTCTGTGGCAGGAGGGTGCTCAGAGATTTCAAAAATGGCAAGGAACCCAGTGTGGCCAGAGCATGTGCATGTGCATGTGCATGTTCATGTGCATGAGGAGGAAAGGGACACCAGGATCCTAGTCTATTTTTACAAGCTTCTACCCTTCAGATTAGCCCAATTCCCCTACCTAATTGGAAAACTTCTTGTTTTTAAGAAAGCAATTTGAGCATCCTTCTGACTCCTAGGTTGAGCAAGTGAACACTCTTCTGCATTTATGATGGTCTTTTACTTTCTGTTTCACCACCAAACGATCAGTTTCGTCAGGGACAGATTTTATCTTTTCTTATTTTCATGTTCTTACTGATTGGAATGGTCACTGCTCAATAAATGTTGAATAATGAACAAATAAATGCAAATGAGTGATTGTAACATTTTCTTCTGACTTCCCTTTGGCCCAGTAGAAACTAGGTGGAGTAGGAGCCCAGAACCACTGATAAACAGAATGTAGACATGGTCACTTCTGCTTTTTACCATGTATAAGAGTCTCAGGCCACAGCTTCCAGCCATGTCCCCTTATTGAGAATTAGTGACTGGCTGATTCTTTTTTTTTTAATACACTTAATTAATTTATTTTTAAACATCTTTATTGGAGTATAATTGCTTTACAATGGTGTGTTAGTTTCTGCTGTATAACGAAAAGAATCAGCTATACATATACATATATCCCCATATCTCCTACCTCTTGCATCTCCCTCCCACCCTCTCTATCGCCCCCCCCACCAGGTGGTCACAAAGCACCGAGTTGATCTCCCTGTTCCATGTGGCTTATTCTTCTGTCTCTCTCTATTCTAGTCAGTGGGTGCTGGTGCTTGCAGGCTCTGTGGGCTGACCTCTTGCCTGGCTTGACTCTCCTCTCTCCCCTAGGTTGTCCCTGATTCACAGGTGCCTACCTGGTACAGGAAACTGAAAATCTGAAGTCACTACATGCTGTGGTTTGGAACACAGGACCCGGTTAGTTTGCATTTGCTTCAGCCAACAGTGGTGTCAACCTCTACCTATAGAGAGGGGCTGGTCATGCTTCTCTAGTCAGCTTTATCTAACAGACAACTTCCTGTCATTTCTCTCTGCTTATTCCCTTGACTCATTGGGACATCCTACATGTCACAGCCACTGTTTTTCCTCACCCTAAATCAGGAAGTATATAATTCTGCCTGATGCTGAGACTCTCTGAAGCAGTGAGTTATGTGTCCAGCCCTGGCCTCAAGGCCAGTGATGAGTAGCAAACTGGCCAGAATGTTCATGTAGTCAGAGTGGGCAGAGTGGGCAAAGGTGTTTGTGACCAGAGAAGTTATACAAAATATGACCTAAGGACCAGGGTGGAGAGATGTTCCCTAGAGGTCCAGGATACCAAGAGCAGACCATAGTCTCATAGAAGGAGAGCCTTCAAAGAAGATGGAGAGAAACAGTGAAAACTGGATCTTGAGTGTGAACAAAATGCAGTGAAGGCAAAACAAGAGGAAAGAAAGATAAGAAAAGAGAAGCAACACACAGAAAGGGCAGAGTACAAAGCACCTTGGGTGTGTATAGAAGGAGTCACATCAGAAAGAGACTGGAAGTGGAGAAGACAGAAAAGGGAGCACCCGAACAGCAGAAGTCATGCCAGTTTCCTGGCAGAGGAAGCCACACCCTCATCCAGTCTGCCACCTGTGGAGTAATGAAGGGTAAATTAGTTGCATACCAAGGCAGTATACTTCATATTTAAATATACTTAAAATTAATAATACTTAAAACTTAATAATACTTAATCCTTGATCAATGAAATTCTTAAGTAAGTCCATTGTTCTAAAAATTCCATAGAGTACTTACATTCAGATAATTCTTTTTTCCATAAAGATGTGAACATTGACAGACCTCGTGTCCTATCTGGTAATGTTTAGAATTAAAGACAGACTTAGGTTTGAATCTAAGTTCTGCCTCATGGTAACTGTGAATATGGCATGCCCTTGCCCCACCTAAGCTTCAGTACCTTTATTTGTAAAATGAGACATGATAATATTGTCCTGATGATTAAATAAAGAATTGCATGTAAAATTCTGCAGTGCCTTGGATATGACAAGAATGTAGTCATCATACTTATTATTTATTTTATATTTTCAATGTGAAATTAAAGACACCTTTCTAAGGGCATCCTGATAACTGAACTGCACACGTAAATGGATTGTCTTTACCTCACTGGGATGAATCCCTACAAGTAGCCTCACTCAATCTTTATTTTTATCACTCTTGGCTTGCATTCTTGGTTCTGTCTAGTTCCCCTCTCCTTCCCTCTTTCAGATGTTACCAATGTTGGTATCTTTCAAGTGTTGAGTTTTATCTCCAGCTGTGGCCAATGTGAAATGTCAATCCAGTGGGAAAACCTGACCAAGATTAACACAGGTAGGGGCTATCCATCTTGTAAACAGGGAGATTTCAGATCTAGTTTACAGTTGATGACATATTTCAGGCCATCTAAAAAGTAAAATGGAGTAACTATACTTCAGGCATCCAAATAGAGCCAGGTGGCCATTGTAAATGTGTTTTCAGATACTTGCCTGCATCACTGAGAACTTGAATTTTCAGAGCTATATCAAACTCAAGGACACCAGTAGCCATTTTCCAAACAATATCTGCTAGAAGTTGCCAGCTGCAACCTTGTAGTTTCAAATTTCCCCACCTTCAAAACTATATATTCATTGTAAACTCAAACAAATCTTTGCTTAAGAAGCAACTTTATGTCTTGCTACCTTCAACCCTAATTCTTGATAAACAACTTATGTAGCCTTGTATATTTTTGCCTTTATAAACTTTCCCCATTTTGTAGCCTGACAAAACACAATTCAAGTGTTTCTTGGATCTGTATCTCTTGCTGCAATCCTAACAAACCCCGAATAAATGCCTCTTTATTTCAACCACGTCTCCATTCTTGGAATTATTTGTTAATAGGGTACGACTTTTTCTCTCTGCTGCCTGTAGCATTTTCATCATTCAGGGGGCAGAAGTTTACACTCCATTTCTTCACAGGACCCATACTAAACCATCATTCATGTAAAACCTAAAGGTTCTTCAGCAGATCAATTTAACATTTAATATGTAGCTATTTCACAGGTCTTTTCTCACATTACTTATATAACTTGATACTCTATACCTTGGCAAATCATCTGAATTTCTTTCAAAGTGTTACAAAAGCAAAATTCAACTGAGTAATTTTAAAGAATTTTTTGACTTTATTCCGTGATTCATGAATCTGAAACCATACAGTCTATCAAATAGAAATGAGCTCCAAGAGCTAAAGAAGGCAAGAGATTTTATAGGCAAAAAGAGTGGGAACAAAGAAGTTGCACTAGGCAAAAAGCTGGTTGGTAATTGCAAGTTTACTTTCCTTTAGGCTATGGTAGGGGCTTCTCGGGCAGATGACTTAACTAGTCCTGATCAGGAGATTCCTAATTGAATTTAAGATTGAGTTTAAGATTCAATTTCTGGGAAAGAGGAAGCTGTATGTAAGTTAATTCTCAGGTTGGTGGCATGAGGCTTAATATAAGCAGCCCTATTTTAGGCCTGTTTTCTTGTTTTTAACAGAGGGTAGTTATAGAAGATACATTTTTAAGACAACAGAAATTAACATTCAGAGTTGAAACATTTCATATGGTGACTCAATGACAGAACAAATATTTGAACCAACATTTGTTACCTTATCATTTTATTCTGGAAAATCTCAAATCTTTTCCTGGTTGATCTATAAATTACATCATTGATACACACACACTCTCTCTCACTGCAATGCACCAGCCCCTGCATCCATCCATAAACTCTCTGATATTGGTGATCTCCTCTCATTCAACAGAGTGAGTGACATGCTCAGGTTAACCCTACATCTTGCTAGAAATTTGGAGGATGAACCATATTCTCACAGGTAAGACCAGAATGAAAGAAAGAAAAAATTAAAAAGCGTATGCACTTACTGATGGTGAATCCTTGAAAGTCTCAAACAAAGCCATTCTTGGTTATAATTGCTTACCCATTGAACTTGCCCATTAGTGTTTCCTGGTTCGAATTGTTTTCTGCTATGATGAATTGACTATTAAGTGTCCCATTCAATGTAATTCACCATGTGCAGGATTTTCACTTTGGTTTTCTCATAATGATCAAGTAATGAGAAGATTTAAAGATTGATTCTATATAGGTTTTCTCATTAAATTTCAGGCACATAACTAAAACCAAAAATATGTAAAATAAAACTATAACTCTGGCATCACTGTTCTGTTTATTTCTATAGTTTAAAATAAATATCTTGATGAGAGCTTCTTTTTCAGCATATGCCATAATTGGAATGTTTGTTGCCATGGTGATGGGCTGTTGTGGCTCTTTATACCATAAGGGTCACAATTGGAGGTTAGCCTTTCTGAACAAAGAAAGAATTAGCCAGATCCAAAAGAAGCACGTTACCCTACAAAAGTATATCCCATCTGTTCCTGGGAGATACTAATTTCCTTTGGTGATTAGCTTTATATACCAGTTGTATGGGTTTAGTTTAAAGTCAACCTTCTACCAATAAATAGATCCATTTTGTGTATGATGTCAAATTAGGTTGTTCTAAATTGTGAGACTGATCAGTCCAATTAACAATTCCCAAAGTGAATGGATGCCATTCTGTAAGTCTTCTGGGTTCATTGCCTGCTACACCTGATCTATTACTGGTTGGGAGTATTTTTCTATGACATGAAACATAACACACAATGTAGTGATGGCTCTTAAAAAGAAATGATAATTTTGGGGAAATTTCAGAGTTGCCTCTGATATTACATCTATGAAAAAGTCAAACTCATACAAACAGAGAGTAGAAAAGTTGTTACCAGGGTTCTGGAGTGGGGAAAATAGGAAGAGGTTGGTAAAAGGAAAAATGTTCAGCTATAAGATGAATAAGATCTGAAAATCTAATGTAAAACATAGTGATTATAGTTAATATGTTTTGTATAATTGAAATTCAATAAGAGGGATATCCTAAATATTCTCATGAAAGAAAAGAAAGAGGAAGGAAGGAAGGAAGGAAGGAAGGGTGGAAGGAAGAAAAGAAGGAAAGAGAAATATGTGAGGTGATGAATGTTAATTAACTAGTTGGGGGAATCCTTTCATATTGCATACATGTATCAAATCACCACTATGTATGTACCTTTAAATATCTCACAATTTTATGTCAATTATACCTCAAAAAAGCTGAATTTTTAAAAAGATATGAAAAAATCTTCCATGAAAAATGGAAGATTAATTGTGTTTAGCTTGATAACATTTAGGAACATAGAACATGGGTGATCAAAAAAATCTCCCTGGTTGATAGAATGTGGGCAAGTTTTATTCATCACTCAAATCTGAATTGTCATGGTTACCAGGATTGTTGTCTTAATGCATAATTTATAAAGAGGCACACACTGGAAATCTCCAATGTGTTTAATCCTAGTCTCTCAAAGTAAAAAGCTGTATTTAGAGATTATATACACTTTGTGTGGACTCCCTTGTTTACAATGGATTGTAAAAAGTTATAGTGAGATATCATACACTAATTTTCTCTGTTTTTCATTTTAGCATTTCCTTCAATATAAGCCTTCCTCTAGTTAGTGAGAGGTATCCATGTTAGCTTGAAGAGAGTTAGGTTGTTACCGTAAGAATGAAAAGAAAAACAATCTGGTGTTCTGTTTTTTTAATATTTTCAAAATAGACTTTTTGAGTCCAGAATAGACATGGTTGTTTTGAAAGGCAATTTTTTCAATTTGAAAGAGTTGACATTTACTGAATGAAGAGAAGGCCTTAGAAAATAGCAATGATGAGACTTTAACAGAATAGTAGCACATTGATAAACTACCAAGCAATAGGAGGAAAGAGGAAAGAGAATGACACAGGCCATCCTGTCTCAAGAGAGGAGACATATTCATTTTTCCTAATGAGTGGGAGTGTTACAGAATCCAAGCTCAGTCTGCTTGCTGCACGACAGGCCAATAATTGGGAGACAAGGTGTTGAGGCAAGGAATAGTGACTTTATTCAGAAAGCTAGGTGTCCAAGAAGGTGGCAGACTAACGTCCCAGAGTACTATCTTATCGGGGTCTGGATGCCAGTTTCTTTTATAAAACAGAGAGGGGGAGGAGATGAGGAAGTAAAGTAAAAAAGGCCATTAATCTTGCAAAATATCTCATGGCTTGACCTGCATCAAGGAGGGGATGTGTTAATTTCTTCTTTTCTGCAGCCATTTGCAAATGGACAGGGTCAGATTGTCTCCCTGTGAGCTGAACAAAGGCACTTTAGTTTAACATTCAGGCCATAATGTATGCTCAGACTTCCGTGAGGCAGGCCATTATGTATGCTATGACTATAGACAACATCCTTTTAGTGATTATAATAACAAAGGCAATGAAAAGCAAAGATTAAAGTAAAAGAAACAGATCCAACATGGAGTCAGATTTTGCTCTTCCCTGTTACAATTCCCCACTCTCAATGTCCATTTCACAATCTTGTGGGAAAAGGGGCAGAGACCACTCTAACTGCTTCCTGCTGTGTAGGGGCGATGAGGAGTGATCATGGAATGGAATTGATCAGCCTTGGGCAGGGAATAATTCTTAGAACTTTTAGGAAATAGTGCAGCTCTCAATTATTTGAACCTGTTGCTGTGTTGTTCAATAGAACAGGATTAAACAAGTAGATTGACCCACTCTTCTCCAGCTGTAAGGAAATTGCAGTCTCAACAGTTATCACTTATCCTTTTTGAAGGGCAACCTTAAACCTTCTAAGGGTTCATAAACCCACTTCTCTCTAAGACTCTCAGGAGCTGGGTCATTTTTTTATGATGGTGGTGCAGCTTTAATGCAAGTGTGATGAATCCAAGGTTTTATCCCAGCCAATTTGACAGATGAATGTGTGGTGAGTAATACCACATATGGTCCTGTCCACCTTGCAGTCAGCTGGTGCTCAGGCCCTTGTTCTCTCCAGGTTTTAAGGAGGACTCAATCTCCAGGTCGGAAAGGATGTAAGACTACTTCATTTGGATAGACAGACCTGCTGGAAGCAAACTCATGAACAAAGGTTAGTATAGTGCCCAAAGCTTTAACATAATTAGCAGCAGCTAGGCCTTTCAGAGCATTTACAGATTTACTCCAGGCAGACACCTGGATTGGCCTACCATACTATATTTCAAAGGGACTTAATTTAATCCTTCTTCTCAAGCCACTCTGATCTGTAGCAAGGCAATTGGAAAGGCCTTATCCCAAGTTAAATTAGTTTCTTGACATATTTTAGCAATGCTCCTTTTCAATGTATGATTCATTTTCTCATTTTTTCCTGCTGATTGTTATCTCAAGGATGAATGTAACTGTCAATTAATTTGTGGTGCTTTAGACATTTGTTGTGTTATGCTAGAGACAAAAGCAGGTCTGTTATCACTCTGAAGGGTGTTGTTAGGTAGTCCAGACAGGGGAATAATTTCCTAAGGAGGACTTTAACCACTTTGGAGGCTTTTTCTGTCCAGGTGAGATATGCTTCCACTCATCCTGAAAAAGTGTCCACACACACCAGCAGGTATCTGAATTTTCCTGCAACACGAGGCATTTGAGTAAGGTCTATTTGTCCATCTTATTTGGGACAGGGCCCTTTTTGCTGGGTGCCCATCTGGGGAGGCCTGACAGCAGTTTAGGGTTTATTTTTAGCACAAATCATGCAATTCTGAGTGACTCACTGGATGATCTTTCGTAGGTGAGGTCCCATTATATACTTCTGAATCCATTGCAGAGTGGCATCTCTCCAGTAATGGGTACTGTCATGAATGTGCTTCAGCACAGTGTCCAAGAGGGCCTTAAGAGTCAAAACAGTTCCTTGTACATTACATTTCCAGCCAGTTGAGTTATGGTCAAGAATGAAATCGCACTCTTTGGCCCACTCCTTGTCCTTTTCTGAAAACACTGGCTGATATTTTGATAAGTCAATCTGCGGGAGAAGTGACCCCATCATGGCTTGATAATCACCTTCCTTTGAAACTTTCTTTGCAGCTTGGTCAGCTAACTGATTGTACTTTATTATATGAGTCTCTCCTTTCTGGTGGCCTGGGCAGTGCATTATGGCCACCTGTGAAGGCTTATGGACTGCTTCTAATAGTGACAGGATTTCAGAAGCATGTTTTATATCTTTATTTTGAAGTGAGAAGTCCCCTTTCTTTCCAGATTTCCCCAAGAGCATGTACCACATAGAATGCATAGAGGGAGTCTGTGTATATATTTACTCACTTCTCTTCAGCAAGGAGCAGGGCTCTTGTCAGAACAATGATTTCTGCCTTCTGAGCTGAGCTCCCTGGAGGCAGGGCTTTTGCTTCAACAATTCTTTTAAGTGTTACAACTACATAACCAGCACCTTGGTCCACGAAGCTGCTTCCATCAGTGAAAAGTCCATATCTGGTCTGCCGAGGGTTGGTCCTTTAAGTCTGGTCTGCTAGAGTACACTAGCTCAATGATGTGTAGGCAGTCATGCTCTGGGGATTGTGCAGCATCAATTGGGAGCAACGTGGCTGGATTTAGGGCTGAAGTGACTTGAAGTCTTGCATTGGGACTCTCTAGGAGAATGTCTTGGTACTTTCCCATTATCCTGGAAGTCAGCCAATTTCCAGCAAAGAAAGGACATGGTGAGGAATATACACACTGGTGGGTTGCCCCAGGGAAAATATCTCAGCTTCCTGAAGTACATCACTACTAGTTGCTACAGCTCAAAGGCAAGGGGGTCACCCCTTAACAGTCTGTTCTAGTTGTTTTGAGAAGTAGGCAACAAGTCGAGGGATATTACCCAGAGTTTGAATTAACAGCCCAAGACTTATGCCTTGTCTCTCATGTACATACAGTTTGAAAGGTTTCTTTAAGTCCATTAGTCCCCAAAGCTGGGAATGAAACTAACTTCATTTTTATTGTTTCAAAGGCTGTTTGACACTCTTTAGTCCAAGTAAGGGGCTCAAAATTGTGTCCCTTCAGTGTCTAATAGAGGAGTTTTACTATGAGCCCACAGTTTGGGATCAAAACCCGAGAGAACCCTGTCATTCCCAGAAAACCTCTCAATTGTCTGTGGGTCCTGGCTGCTCCCAAACCTACAATTGCCTGCTTTCTTTTGGGCAAAGGATCCTGCTCTCCTTGGGAGAGGACAAAGCCCAGATACATGACTTGCTGTTTGTAAATCTGAAACTTTTTCTGGGAGACCTTATATCCACAATTGGCCAAATAGTTCAAGGTTCTGATTGTATTTTGTAGACATTTATCATATGCAGGGCTCACTATGAGCAAGTCATCCACATACTGGAGCAAAAGTCCTTTGTCCAATATTAAGTTTCTAAGATATCTAGCCAACATCTCCCCAAACAAGGTAGGGGAATTCTTAAATCCTTGAGGCAGGACTGTCCAACAATACTGTTGGACTGCCTGTGTTTCTGGGTCCTGTCATTCAAAAGCAAATAGCTGCTGTGTTTCTTCTGCAGTAGGAATGCAGAAAAAAACATCTTTCAAGTCCAGGACTGAGAACTAGCTATATTCTTCTGGAATAGTTGTGAACAGAGTGTATGGATTAGACACCACAGGGTGTACTCTTGGGCTACTTCATTAATAGCCCTCAAATTTGGACAAAGCAGTACTCTGCCGAGTTTGGCTTTTTGACTGGGAAGATAGGGGTGTTATATGGGGACCTGCAAGGTTTAATCAGTCCTATTTTCAAAAACTTCTCCAGAATTGGCTGAATTCACTTTTCGGCCTCTTGTCTCAGAGGATATTGTTTTAGATTAGGTGTCCCAGCATGCCTTTTTAATGGGATTTGTATTGGTCTTGCTTTTTTTTTTTTTTTTGTGGTACGTGGGCCTCTCACTGTTGTGGCCTCTCCTGTTGCGGAGCACAGGCTCCGGACATGCAGGCTCAGCAGCCATGGCTCACGGGCCCAGCCGCTCCGCGGCATGTGGGATCTTCCCGGACCGGGGCACGAACCCGCGTCCCCTGCATCGGCAGGCGGACTCCCAACCACTGCGCCACCAGGGAAGCCCCTGGTCTTGCATTTTTGGCCTTCCCCAGAGTGCTGTTAGCCCACACTTCAGGCCTTACCTTTTTGTAGTGGGAAAGAGCTCAGTGTCCTTTTCTGGGGTTTCCATGAGCACCATTTGTAGGCTTAAAGTGTGCTCCAGTGGGACCCTGATGTCAAGCTGTTCTGGTGAAAAAGTTACTTGAACATTTAATTTACAAAGGAGATCTCATCTCAAAAGGGGGACTGGACACTCTGGCATATATAAGAAGCTATGTTTCAGGGTGAGGTCCCCTAGTTGGCATCCTAGAAGTTGTAAGAATGAACAGTCTTCTACTTCTCCAGAAACTCCTGTGACCAGGATAGACTGAGATAGTTTCTGTGCCACCTTGGTATTTTTCACAATATGTGGCACCTGTATCTATTAGAAAGTCAATCAACTTGTTCTCCATTGTCAAAGTTACCCAGGGCTCCTGTGGGGAAATTAGAATCAGACGCCTCAAGTCCAAGGGAGCCCCTGGGCCTCTTCATTCATTATCAGAGTATTCCTCTCTTTCTACCATATGAGAGGTTCCTGTCTTCCTTCTATTATTCTACTTCCTATTTTTACTGTAAGGCAATCTTTTTTCCAATGCCCTTCCTCCTTGCAGTAAGCACATTGTTCCTTCCCCAATGGTGGCTTACCTTCCTTTAGGCTACTCGGTTTCCAGGAATTCAATGCTGCTGCCAGAAAAGCTGCCTTCCATTTTGCATCTTCTTGCTTCTGTTGTTGTTCCCTGTTTCTGAATAATTAAGCAACATGTAAAAGAACGTGAGAAGGGTTCATTCCAAATGCACCATCTAACTTCTCTAATTTCCTACTTATATCTGGGGCACTTTGCCTAATTACGGTCATATTTACCATCCTTATGTTCTCAGGGGCCCCAGGGTCTGCATCTGTGTAGCACTTATAAGCTTGATAAATCCTTTCTAGAAACTCTGATGGATTCTCATTTGGTTTTTGTTTTATCTCCTGAATTTTGTTTAAGCTCATTTTTCTAGGTACCCCCTTTTGAAGACCCACTAAGACAGATCTCCTATAATGTTCTAAAAGTGGCCTGCCTCCATTATTAGGATCTCAGGCTCAGCAATGAGGATTGCCAGAATTGTTTCTGGAGTTCCATTTGGATCCACTAGATGGAGCTGGTGCACTTCCTCTCTAGCCTTGTCAATGACCATCCTCCTTTCATACCCAGTAAGCATTATATTCATGAGTGTGAATGTCTGCCCAAGTGGGATGGTAGGTGGCAAATATAGAGGTGAAAAGTTCAGTCATATGGTGTGATTCCATTTGGAAAGCAGGGTTGTGGTTTTTCCAGTTAAGCAAATCTAAAATTGAGAACGGATTGTGCATCCATAGAAACCCAGTTGGTTGGCCATTTGCATTAAGGCTTCGTACAGGATATCAGTACAAGGGAAATTGCTCTGCTGTGGGAAGGGGCTCCCGATCCAAACTGGGTGCCTTCTCAGGTCTTAGATGGTGATACTAAACCAGGTCCCTGAGCCCTGTGGGTTAACAGAGAAACTTCTATTCGATCCCCATGGGTAGGGGAAACAGGAGATGGTGAAATGAGTGAATATGTTGGCGGTGTAGTGGTGGGACATTGGAACAATGGCCAGTGCAGCATGTTTGGCCAGTGGGAGGGTTGGATAGGCCAGAGGGGGGTTTAAGTTTTGAAGTAACATGTCCCCACTCTCATTTTATCCATCTTCCCCTTATAGAACAGGTTCCGCCTTGGGTTTCCTTTCAGACTGCTGCACCATAACATGGCAGCCCTCTGACTTCTTTTACTTCTAATGCAATAGCATAAATGCTTCTATATATGGAATCTCATCTCTTTCCCCTGCTCTTTTGCAAAACATTTCTAATTGCGAGATCGTATAATAATTGAGTGAGCCATTCAGGGGTCATTGCTGTTCTGATCCTAACATATACTGAGTCCACACCCTAGTACAATAGTACACTATCTTTTTCTTAGTCATAGGCTCATGGCTATGTTTCGCCCATTTATCTAATATACTCCCCAAAGGGCTTTCCTTTAGGATAGATGAAGTATTTCCCATTTTTATAAGTTTGATAACACTAAAACAAAAAAGATGCAAACAAATTCCAATACAAAAAGCACAAATTCCAACATTGATGCACACAAAACAGAATCCAACAACTTGGTTCCCAAATCAGGTAGAGTACAACAACAATTCCCCTCTACAACCGGGTACCCCAATCAAACAAACTGGCTGGTCTCATAAAGGGAAAGCCCCAAATGAGGGGGGAATGTTTTATTTTTCTTTTTTTTGTGTGCAGTATGCAGGCCTCTCACTCTTGTGGCCTCTCCCGTTGTGGAGCACAGGCTCCAGACGCACAGGCTCAGTGGCCATGGCTCACAGGGCTAGTCGCTCTGCAGCATGTGGGATCCTCCCGGACTGGGGCATGAATCCGTGTCCCCTGCATCGGCAGGCAGACTCTCAACCACTGCACCACCAGGGAAGCCCGAGGGGGGGGATTTGTTCCTGGTTGTACACACTAGAGCGAATTACCCTGCTAATCGAGTCCATCAACACAGAAGTTTGTCAGTTCCTTGCTTCAACTGCCAAACACGGGTAGTAGGTGCCACTTCAGGGAAATTTGAAGGGAAGAGCCTCAGGACAGCTGGCAGCTGCTAAAGCCTTGCCTCCAAATTCCCTCATCATGGCCGGTTATCCTCAAACAACAAGCCTCCTCTCTGGCTCGCCAAATTTGCAACCAAATCCAAGCTTGGTCTGCTCGCCACATGACAGGCTAATAATTGGGAGACAAGGTGTTGAGGCAAGAAATAGCGACTTTGTTCAGAAAGCCAGGTGTCTGAGGATGACGGACTAATGTCCCAGAGTACCAACTTATCGGGGTCTGGATGCCAGTTTCTTTTATAAAACAGAGAGGGGTAGGAGATGAAGAAGTAAATTAAAAAGGCCATTTGTCTTGCAAAATATCTCCTGGCTTGACCTGCACTGGGGAGAGGATGTGTTAATTTCTTCTTTTCTGCAGCCATTCACAGATGTTCAGGGTCAGATGGTCTCCCTGTGAGTTGAACAAAGGCACTTTAGTTTAACATTCAGGCAGATGGGCAGGGTTCCCTGAGGCAGGCCACTATGTGTGCTTACAGCTATAGACAGCATCCTTTTAGTGATTATAATAACAAAGGCAATGAAAAGCAAAGATTAAAGTAAAAGAAACAGATCCAACATGGAGTCAGATTTTGCTCTGCCCTGTTACAGGATAATTATTCAAACTATTTTGGGGAAGGGGTGAGATTTCCAAGGTATTGGGCCACTGCCCAGTTTTGGCCCTTTATGGTCAGCCTCGGAACTGTCATGGTGCCTGTGGTTGTACCATTTAGCATGCTAATGTAGTACAATGAGTATATAATGAGGCTCAAGGTCTATAGAAATCAAATCTTCCACCATCTTGGGCTTAGTTGGTTCTAAAATTTTGTTGTGTACTTTTTCTTTTCCTCCATGGCTGTGTCATTCCTTTAAGGGTTGTGCCCTGTCCCCTTCCTTCTTAACTTAAAACCTAGTTTTAATACCTAAACTAATGGCAGTTTTCACCTTCCCTACAAATGTAATCTTAATCAACTAATCTGAAATTTTCTAGCCAGCAACACTGAGTTAATCTGCTACTTGTCCCTCTCAATCTCCCAAAGGAAGAAAATGAATTCTACGTGATAAAACCCACCCCATTCCCTTCCCCAAAGAAGATGTCCTGGCCTATAAATAAGTCTTTCTTTTATTTTGCTAATAGTTTCCTTGCCCCAACCTTCTTCATATAAAAATCTTCCATTATTTACAACCCCTCAGAGAACCCATGAAGTTGCTAGATGGAATGCTGTCCAATTCATGAATTGCTTAATAAATCCAATTAGATCTTCAAATTTACTCAGTTAAATTTTGTTTTTTAATAGATTCCAGAGAGCCATGTGCTGTATCTCTCGTTTTTGAGACCCTGTCTAGACACTAGGAGAACAAACCTGGGTTAACAGCTGGATGATGAGGAAGATGGGTTTGTCATTCCCTGTTGCTCCAGATGACAATTAGCCAATCCTCTGAAGTAGAATCACCTCTGCTGACCCACAGCTTATAAGTTTGTGTGAATGTATCAGTAAAGATAGGAGGACTGACCAGCTGAGTCTAGCTGAAAACACCAACCCACACCATCATAAACTAAATAAATGTTGTTGTTTTATTCTGATAATGTTTAGAGATTTTTACTTTTTGCTGCTTAGCAATAAAAAACTGATAACTAGAGGTTGGATGCTGCCATAACAAAAGTCCAAAATATGTGCCATTGGCTTTAGGACCAAGCTGCAGGCTAAGTATGGAAAAGTGGTGGGGAAATTGATAGCAAAAACATTTTTTAAAAAAAGCAAGTAAACTGTGATTAAGGGGTTGAAAAATAATTGATATTGAAGACTGTAGAAAATAGGTGACACACATTTTATAGTACAAAACAATTGGCAAAAATGCTGTATAAAGTAATTTAGAAAATGGAGAATATATACATTTTTGGATTTGGCCAAAGAAATACCCAGATCTTCAAAATGTTGAAAATCAGGTGGCAGGACCTGGGTTGTAGGATAAAACTGTTTCTCTTCTCCAATCTCCAAAGATAGTAAAATTCCTCAAAATACAATGAGGTTTAAAGGTAAAGATCAAATTAAGGGTGTGGCTGGAACACTCTTTGATAAAACCTAGTAGAATTTTTTTGGTAGATCCTGTAAGCCAGATAAAAGAGCTTCTAGGAATCTTAAGGACATTATCAGTCAGCAGTTGACATAGAATAGAAAAGTAACTACGAATAAGTCAAGAGATGTACTGTCCAATACGACATCTATTCACCACATGTGATTATTAAATTAAAATTAATAAAAAAATGAGTAACACTTAAAAATCAGTTCCTCAGTTGCACTAGATGCATTTCAAGTGCTCAATAGGCACATGTGGCTAAGGGGTTTTGTGTTGACAGTGGAGAATATTGAACATTTCTATCATGGAAACATATTGGATATTGCTGGTCTAGAAAAAGAAGTATGTCTCAAGCACAATTGTGAGTGTGCTTTTCTGAGCATGAAATGAAGTATAATCACATAATTAGGAATCATTCAAAGATTTAACATATATATTATATTATATATATATGAAAAAGTGTTAAATCATAATGTGTAAAGAACATATACAACTTAATAGAAAAAATCCAATTAAAAATGGGCACAGGAACCAAATAGACATTTTTCAAAAAGACATACAAATGGCCAACAGGTACATGAAAACAGGCTCAAAATCACTAAACATTAGGAAAATGCAAATCCCAAACCACAATGAGGTATCACATAACAGCTGTCAGAATGGCTATTATCAAGAAGATTTCTCAAAAAATAATAAGTGTGGACAAGGGTGTGGACAAAAAAGAACACTTGCACACTGTTGGTGAGAATGTAAATTGATGCAGCTATCATGGAAAACAGTATGGAGGCTCCTCAAAAAAAATAAAAATAGAACTACCATATGATCAATTCCACTACTGGGTACATATGTGAAGAAATTGAAATCACTATCTCAAAAAGATATCTACACCCCCATGTGCATTGCACCATTATTTACAATAGTAAAGACATGGAAACAATCTAAGTGTTCATCAGTAGATGAATGGGTAAAGAAAATGCGGTATACAAGTACAAAGAAATATTATTCAGCTGTAAAAAAGAAGGGAATTCTGCCATTTGAAACAAACAGGTAAACCCTGAAGACATTATGCTAAGTGAAATAAGTCAGACAGAGAGAAATACAAATACCATGAAATCTCACTTATATGTGGAATCTAAAACAACAACAGAGGAGGAGCTTCAAGATGGTGGAAGAGTAAGACACGGAAATCACCTTCCTCCCCACAAAGACATCAGAAATACATCTACATGTGGAATAACTCCTACAGAACACCTACTGAACACTGGCAGAAGACCTCAGACCTCCCAAGAGGCAAGACACTCCCCACGTATGTGGGTAGAGCAAAAGAAAAAAGAAAAAACAGAGACAAAAGAATAGGAATGGGACCTGCACCAGTGGGAGGAAGCTGTGAAGGAGGAAAGGTTTCCACGGACTAGAAGCCCCTTTGCGGGCAGAGACTGCAGGTGGAGGAGGGGGAGGAGATTCGGAGCCACAGAGGAGAGCACAGCAACAGGCGTGTGGAGGGCAAAGTGGAGATTCCCGCACAGAGGATCGGTGCCTACCAGCACTCACCAGCTCAAGAGGCTTGTCTGCTCACCCGCTGGGACTTGTGGGTGCTGGGGGCTGAGACTTGGGCTTCAGTTGGATCCCAGGGAGAGGACTGGGTTTGGCTGTGTGAACACAGCCAGAAGGGACTAGTGCACCACAGCTAGCTGGCAGGGAGTCCAGGAAATTCTGGAGCTGTCGAAGATGCAGGAGACTTTTTCTTGCCTCTTTGTTTCCTGGTGCATGAGGAGAGGGGATTAAGAGTGCCGCTTAAAGGAGCTCCAGAGATGGGCATGAGCCATGGCTATCAGTACAGACAACAGAGATGGGCATGAGACGCTAAGGCTGCTGCAACCAGCAAGAAACCTGTGTGCAAGCACAGGTCACTACCCACACCTCCCATCCCAGGAGCCTGTGCAGCCCACTACTGCCAGGGTCCCATGACCCAGGGACAACTTCCCTGGGAGAACTCACGGTGTGCCTCAGGCTGGTGCAATGTCACACTGGCCTCTGCCACCACAGGCTCAACCTGCATCTGTACCCCTCCCTCTCCCCAGCCTGAGTGAGCTAGAGCCCCAGAATCAGCTGCTCCTTTAACTCAGTCCTGTCTGAGAGAAAAATAGATGCCCTCAGGCAATGTACATGCAGTGGTGGGTCCAAATCCAAAGCTGAACCACGGGAGCTGTGTGAACAAAGAAGAGAAAGGGAAATTTATCCTAGCAGGCTCAGGGGCAGCAGATTAAATCTCCACAATCAACTTGATGTACCCTGCATCTGTGGAATACCTGAATAGACAACAAATCATGCCAAAATGAGGAGGTGGACATTGGGAGCAACGATATATATATATTTCCCCTTTTTCTCTTATTGTGAGTGTGTATGTGTATGCTTCTGTGTGTGATTTTTTCTCTGTAGCTTTGCTTTTACCATTTTTCCTAGGGTTCTGTCTGTCCGGTTTTTTTTAATTAAATTTTTTTCTTAATAATTGTTTTTTATTTTAATAACTATTTTATTTTACTTTATTTTATTTTATCTTCTTTCATCCTTTCTTTTTTTTCTCCATATTATTTTCTGATCCGTGAGGAGGACAGGCTCTTGGTACTCCAGCCCAGTGTCATGGATGTGCCACTGAGGTGGGAGAGCCAAGTTCAGGACACAGGTCCACAAGAGACCTCCCAGCTCCACATAATATCAAATGGCAAAAATCGCCCAGAGATCTCCATCTCAACACCAAAACCCCACTACACTCAATGATCAGCAAGCTACAGTGCTGGAAACCCTATGCCAAACAACTGGCAACTCAGGAACACAACCCTATCCATTAACACAGAGGCTGCATAAAATCATAATAAGGCCACAGACACCCCAAAACATACCACCAGACGTAGACCTGTCCACCAGAAAGACAAGATCCATCTACATCCACCAAAACACAAGCACTAATCCCCTCCAACAGGAAGCCTACAAAACCCACTGAAACAACTATAGCCACTGGGGAAAGACAACAAAAACAATGGAAACTATGAACCTGCAGCCTGAAAAAGAGACACCAAACACAGTAAGTTAAGCAAAATGAGAAGACAGAGAAACATACAGCAGATGAAGGAGTAAGGCAAAAACCCAGCAGACCTAACAAATGAAGAGGAAATAGGTAGTCTACCTGAAAAAGAATTCAAAATAATGATAGTAAAGATGAATCCAAAATCCTGGAAATAGAATGGAGAAAATACAAGAAACATTTAACAAGGACCTAGAAAAACTAAAGAGGAAAAAAACAGTGATGAACAACACAATAACTGAAATTAAAAATTCTCTAGAAGGGATCAAGAGCAGAATAACTGAGTCAGAAGAACAGATAAGTGACCTGGAAGATAAAATAGTGGAAATAGCTACTGCAGAGTAGAATAAAAAAAAATTGAAAAGAATTGAGGATAGTCTCAGACACCTCAGGAAATCAGTAAATGCACCAACATTCGAATTATAGGGGTCCCAGAAGAAGAAGAGGAAAAGAAAGGGACTGAGAAAATATTTGAGGAGATTATAGTTGAAAACTTTCCTAATATGGGAAAGGAAATAGTCAATCAAATCCAGGGAGCACAGAGAGCCCCATACAGGATAAATCCAAGGAGAAACATGCCAAGACACATATTAAGCAAACTATCAAAAACTAAATACAAAGAAAAATATTAAAAGCAGTAAGGGAAAAACAACAAATAACACAAAAGGGAATCCCAATAAGATTAACAGCTGATCTTTCAGCAGAAACTCTGCAAGACAGAAGGGAGTGGCAGGACATATTTAAAGTTATGAAGGAGAAAATTCTACAACCAAGATTACTCTACCCAGCAAGGATCTCATTCAGATTTGATGGAGAAATTAGAAGATTTACAGACAGGCAAAAGCTAAGAGAATTCAGCACCAAGAAACCAGCTTTACAACAAATGCTAAAGGAACTTCTCTAGGCAGGAAACAAAAGAGAAGGAAAAGACCTACAATAATAATCACAAAACAGTTGAGAAAATGGTAATAGAAACATACATATCAATAATTACATTAAATGTAAATGGATTAAATACTCCAACCAAAGGACATAGACTGGCTGAATGGATACGAAAAGAAGACCTGTATATATACTATCTACAAGAGACCGACTTCAGACCAAGGGACACATAGAGACTGAAAGTGAGGGGATGGAACAAGATATTCCATGCAAATTGAAACCAAAAGAAAGCTGGAGGCCCTGGAGGAAGATGGCGGAAGAGTAAGACACGGAGATCACCTTCCTCCCCACAGATACATCAGAAATTCATCTACATGTGGAACAACTCCTACAGAACACCTACTGAACGCTGACAGAAGACCTCAGACCCCCCCAAAAGGCAAGAAACTCCCCACATACCTGGGTAGGACAAAAGAAAAAAGAATAAACAGAGACAAAAGGATAGGGACGGGACTTGCACCAGTGGGAGGGAGGCGTGAAGGAGGAAAGGTTTCCACACACTAGAAGCCCCTTCGCGGGTGGAGACTGCAGGTGGCGGAGGGGGAAAGCTTCGGAGTAGTGGAGGAGAGCACAGCAACAGGGGTGTGGAGGGCAAAGCGGAGAGATTCCGGCACAGAGGATCGGTGCCCTCAGGCACACACCAGCCCGAGAGGCTTGTCTGCTCGGCCGCCGGGGTGGGCGGGGCTGGGAGCTGAGGCTCTGGCATCGGCTTTCATTCGGAGCGCAGAGAGAGGACTGGGGCTGGCGGCAGGAAGAGAGCCTGAAGGGGTCAATGCACCACGGCTAGCCCGGAGAGAGTCCGGGGAAAGGGTCTGGAGCTGCCGAAGAGGCAAGAGGCTTTTTCTTCCCTTTTGTTTCCTGGTGCGCAAGGAGAGGGCATTAAGAGGGCTGCTTTGGGAAGCGCCGGAGACAGGCGCGAGCCGCTGTTAAAGGCACGGACCCCGGAGACGAGCGTGGGATGCTGGGGCTGCTGCTGCTGCCGCCACGGGGCCTGTGTGCGAGCGCGGGTCACTGTCTGCCCTGCCTTCCGGGGGGGCCTGTGCATCCCGCCACTGCCGGGGTCCCGGGACCCGGGGACGGCTTTCCCGGGAAAGCGCACGGAGTGCCTTGGTCTGGTGCAACGTCACGCCGGCCTCTGCCGCCGCAGGCCTGCCCCACACTGTGCGCCCCTCCCTGCCCTCTGCCTGAGTGAGCCAGAGCCCCCGAATCAGCGGCTCCTTTAAACCTGTCCTGTCCGAGCGAAGAACGGATGCCCTCCGGCGACCTATGTGCAGAGGCGGTTCCAGGTCCAAGGCTGAGACCCGGGAGCTGTGAGAGCAGAGAAGAGACAGGGAAATCTCTCTGTGCAGCCTCAGAGGCAGCGGATTAAAGCTCCACGGTCCACTTGATGTGCCCTGCGTATGTGGAGTGCATGAATGGACAGCGAATCATCCCAAATTAAGGAAGTGGACTTTGAGGACAAGATTTAAGACTTTCCCCCCTTTTCCTCTTTTTACAACGAACTATCCCAAATTAAGGAAGTGGACTTAGAGAGCAAGATTTCAGACTTCTCGCCCTTTTCCTCTTTTTACAACGAATTATCCCAAATTGAGGAGGTGGACTTGGAGAGCAAGATTTTTGATTATTCCCCCTGCTCTCTTTTTGTGAATGTGTATGTGTATTCTTCTGTGTAAGATTCTCTCTGTATAGCTTTGCTTCCACCATATGTCACAGGGTTCTATCTGTCCGTTTTTTTTTCAATAATTACTTTTTAATTTTAATAACGCTACTATATTTCATACTTTATTCTATTTTACTTTACCTGCTCTTTCTTTTTTTCCTACCTTCCCTTCCTCCCTCCCTCCCTCCGCCCCTCCTTTCCTTCTTTCTCTCTTTCTTTCCCTCCTCCCTCCCTTCTTCCTTTCACTCTTTCTTTTTCTTTCCTTCCTCCCTCTCTCCCTCCTGTCTTTCTTTCTTTCTCTCTTTCTTTCCTTCCTCCCTCCCACCCTCCCTTCTTCCATTCATTCTTTCTTTTTCTTTCATTGCTCCCTCCCTCCCCCCTTTCTTTCTTTCCATCCTTCCTCCCTCCCTCCCTCCTTTCTTTCTTTCTTCCTTCTTCCTTTCTTTCTCTCTCTTTTTCTTTCTTCTACTAATTCTTTCTTTCTACTTGTTCTGCCTTTTATTCTGAGCCGGGTAGATGAAAGGCTCTTGGTGCTGCAGCCAGGAGTCAGTGCCGTGCCTCTGAAGTGGGAGAGCCAACTTCAGGACACGGGTCCACAAGAGACCTCCCAGCTCCACATAATATCAAGTGGCAAAAATCTCCCAGAGATCTCCATCTCAACACCAGCACTCAGCTTCAGTCAACGACGAGCAAGCTACAGTGCTGGTCACCCTATGCCAAGCAACTAGCAAGGCAGGAACACAGCCCCACCCATTAGCAGAGAGGCTGCCTAAAAACATAATAAGGCCACAGGCAACCCAAAACACACCAACAGACGTGGACCTGTCCACCAGAAAGACAAGACTGAGCCTCAACAACCAGAACACAGGCACTAGTCCAGCCAACAGGAAGCCTACACAACTTACTGAAACAAGCTTAGCCACTGGGGACAGACACCAAAAACAATGGGAACTACGAATCTGCAGCCTGCAAAAAGGAGACCCCAAACACAGGAAGATAAGCAAAATGAGAAGACAGAAAAACACACAGCAGGTGCAGGAGCAAGATAAAAATCTACCAGACCTAACAAATGAAGAGGTAATAGGCAGTCTACCTGAAAAATAATTCAGAATAATGATAGTAAAGATGATCCAAGATTCTATTTCCAAGATCCAAAATCTTGGAAATAGAATAGACAAAATGCAAGAAACAGTTAACAAGGACCTAGAAGAACTAAAGATGAATCAAGCATCGATTAAAAACACAATAAATGAAATGAAAAATACTCTAGATGGGATCAATAGCAGAATAACTGAGGCAGAAGAACGGATAAGTGAGGTGGA
Source organism: Hyperoodon ampullatus (assembly GCF_949752795.1). Lineage (NCBI taxonomy): Eukaryota > Metazoa > Chordata > Mammalia > Artiodactyla > Ziphiidae > Hyperoodon > Hyperoodon ampullatus. Next base: position 59,704,443 of record NC_136923.1, read on the forward strand.
AGGTAAAATAGTGGAAATAACTGCTGCAGCGCAAAATAAAGAGAAAAGAATGAAATAACAGAGGACAGTCTCAGAGACCTCTGGGACAACATTAAACACAACACCATTCGAATTATAGGGCTTCCAGAAGAAGAAGAGAAAAAGAAAGGGACTGAGAAAATATTTGAAGAGATTACAGTTGAAAACTTCCTTAATATGGGAAAGGAAATAGTTAATCAAGTCCAGGAGGCACAGAGAGTCCCATACAGAATAAACCCAAGGAGAAATACGCCAAGACACATATTAATCAAACTGTCAAAAATTAAACACAAAGAAATCATATTAAAAGCAGCAAGGGAAAAACAACAAATAACACACAAGGGAATCCCCATCAGGTTAACAGCTGATCTCTCAGCAGAAACTCTACAAGCCAGAAGGGAGTGGCAGGACATATTTAAAGTGATGAAGGACAGAAACCTGCAACCAACATTACTCTACCCAGCAAGGATCTCATTCAGATTTGATGGAGAAATTAAAACAATTACAGACAAGCAAAAGCTGAGAGAGTCCAGGACCACCAAACCAGCTTTACAACAAATGCTAAAGGAACTTCTCTAGGCAAGAAACACAACAGAAGGAATATACCTACAATAACGAACCCAAAGCAATTAAGGAAATGGGAATAGGAATGTACATATCCATAATTACCTTAAATGTAAATGGAATAAATGCTCCCACCAAAAGACACAGATTGGCTGAATGGATACAAAAACAAGACCCATATATATGCTGTCTACAAGAGACCCACTTCAGACCTAGAGACACATACAGATTGAAAGTAAGGGGATGGAAAAAGATATTCCATGCAAATGGAAATCAAAAGAAAGCTGGAGTAGCAATTCTTATATCAGACAAAATCGACTTTAAAATAAAGACTATTAGAAGAGACAAAGAAGGACACTACATAACGATAAAGGGATCGACCCAAGAAGAAGATATAACAATTGTAAATATTTATGCACCCAACATCGGAGCACCTCAATACATAAGGCAAATACTAACAGCCATAAAAGGGGAAATCGACACTAACACACTCATAGTAGGGGACTTTAACACCCCACTTTCACCAATGGACAGATCATCTAAAATGAAAATAAATAAGGAAACACAAGCTTTAAATGATACATTAAACAAGATGGACTTAATTGATATTTATAGGACATTCATTCCAAAAACAACAGAATACACACTTTTCTCAAGTGCTCATGGAACATTCTCCAGGATAGATCATATCTTGGGTCACAAATCAAGCCTTGGTAAATTTAAGAAAATTGAAATTGTATCAAGTATCTTTTCCGACCACAATGCTATGAGACTAGACATGAATTACAGGAAAAGATCTGTAAAAAATACAAACACATGGAGGCTAAACAATCCACTACTCAATAACGAAGTGATCACTGGAGAAATCAAAGAGGAAATAAAACAATACCTAGAAACAAATGACAATGGAGACACGACGACCCAAAACCTATGGGATGCAGCAAAAGCAGTTCTAAGGGGGAAGTTTATAGCAATACAATCCGACCTTAAGAAACAGGAAACATCTCGAGTAAACAACCTGACCCTGCACCTAAAGCAATTAGAGAAAGAAGAACAAAAAACCCTCAAAGTTATCAGAAACAAAGAAATCATAAAGATCAGATCAGAAGTAAATGAAAAACAAATGAAGGAAACGATAGCAAAGATCAATAAAAGTAAAAGCTGGTTCTTTGAGAAGATAAACAAAATTGACAAAACATTAGCCAGACTCATCAAGAAAAAAAGGGAGAAGACTCAAATCAATAGAATTAGAAATGAAAAAGGAGAAGTAACAACTGACACTGCAGAAATACAAAAGATCATGCGAGATTACTACAAACAACTCTATGCCAATAAAATGGACAACCTGGAAGAAATAGACAAATTCTTAGAAATGCACAACCTGCCAAGACTGAATCAGGAAGAAATAGAAAATATGAATAGACCAATCACAAGCACTGAAATTGAAACTGTGATTAAAAATCTTCCAACAAACAAAAGCCCAGGACCAGATGGCTTCACAGGCGAATTCTATCAAACATTTAGAGAAGAGCTAAAACCCATCCTTCTCAAACTCTTCCAAACAATTTCAGAGGAAGGAACACTCCCAAACTCATTCTATGAGACCAGCATCACCTTGATACCAAAACCAGGCAAGGATGTCACAAAGAAAGAAAACTACAGGCCAATATCACTGATGAACATAGATGCAAAAATCCTCAACAAAATACTAGCAAACAGAATCCAACAGCACGTTAAAAGGATCATACACCATGATCAAGTGGGGTTTATCCCAGGAATGCAAGGATTCTTCAATATACGCAAATCAATCAATGTGATACACCATATTAACAAGTTGAAGGAGAAAAACCATATGATCATCTCAATAGATGCAGAGAAAGCTTTCGACAAAATTCAACACCCATTTACGATAAAAACCTTGCAGAAAGTAGGCATAGAGGGAACTTTCCTCAACATAATAAAGGCCATATATGACAAACCCACAGCCAACATTGTCCTCAATGGTGAAAAACTGAAACCATTTCCACTAAGATCAGGAACAAGACAAGGCTGCCCACTCTCACCACTCTTATTCAACCTAGTTTTGGAAGTTCTAGCCACAGCAATCAGAGAAGAAAAGGAAATAAAAGGAATCCAAATTGGAAAAGAAGAAGTAAAGCTGTCAATGTTTGCAGATGACATGATACTATACATAGAGAATCCTAAAGATGCTACCAGAAAACTACTAGAGCTAATCAATGAATTTGGTAAAGTAGCAGGATACAAAATTAATGCACAGTAATCTCTCGCATTCCTGTACACTAATGATGAAAAATCTCAAAATGAAATCAAGTAAACACTCCCATTTACCATTGCAACAAAAAGAATAAAATATCTAGGAATAAACCTACCTAAGGAGACAAAAGACCTGTATGCAGAAAATTATAAGGCACTGATGAAAGAAATTAAAGATGATCCAAATAGATGGAGAGATATACCATGCTCCTGGATTGGAAGAATCAATACTGTGAAAATGACTCTACTACCCAAAGCAATCTACAGATTCAATGCAATCCCTATCAAACTACCACTGGCATTTTTCACAGAACTAGAACAAAAAATTTCAAAATTTGTTTGGAAAAACAAAAGACCCCAAATAGCCAAAGCAATCTTGAGAACGAAACACGGAGCTGGAGGAATCAGGCTCCCTGACTTCAGACTATACTACAAAGCTACAGTAATCAAGACAGTGTAGTACTGGCACAAAAACAGAAAGATAGATCAATGGAACAGGATAGAAAGCCCAGAGATAAACCCACGTACATATGGTCAACTTATCTTTGATAAAGGAGGCAGGAATGTACAGTGGAGAAAGGACAGCCTCTTCAATAAGTGGTGCTGGGAAAACTGGACAGGGACATGTAAAAGTATGAGATTAGATCATTCCCTAACACCATACACAAAAATAAGCTCAAAATGGATTAAAGACCTAAATGTAAGCCCAGAAACTATCAAACTCTTAGAGGAAAACATAGGCAGAACACTCTGTGACATAAATCACAGCAAGATCCTTTTGGACACACCTCCTAGAGAAATGGAAATAAAAACAAAGATAAACAAATGGGAACTAATGAAACTTCAAAGCTTTTGCACAGCAAAGGAAACCATAAACAAGACCAAAAGACAACCCTCAGAATGGGAGAAAATATTTTTAAATGAAGCAACTGACAAAGGATTAATCTCTAAAATTTATAAGCAGCTCATGCAGCTCAATAGCAAAAAAACAAACAAGCCAATCCATAAATGGGCAGAAGACTTAAATAGGCATTTCTCCAAAGAAAATATACAGACTGCCAACAAACACATGAAAGAATGCTCAACATCATTAATCATTAGAGAAATGCAAATCAAAACTACAATGAGATATCATCTCACACCAGTCAGAATGGCCATCATCAAGAAATCTAGAAACAATAAATGCTGGAGAGGGTGTGGAGAAAAGGGAACACTCTTGCACTGCTGGTGGGAATGTGAATTGGTACAGCCACTATGGAGAACAGTATGGAGGTTCCTTAAAAAACTAAAAATAGAACTACCATATGATCCAGCAATCCCACTACTAGGCATATACCCTGAGAAAACCGTAATTCAAAAAGAGACATGTACCAAAATGTTCATTGTAGCTCTATTCACAATAACCCGGAGCTGGAAACAACCTAAGTGTCCAACATCGGATGAATGGATAAAGAAGATGTGGCACATATATACAATGGAATATTACTCAGCCATAAAAAGAAAAGAAACTGAGCTATTTATAATGAGGTGGATAGACCTAGAGTCTGTCATACAGAGTGAAGTAAGTCAGAAAGAGAAAGACAAATACCGTATGCTAACACATATATATGGAATTAGAAAAAAATGTCATGAAGAACCTAGGGTTTAAACGGCAATAAAGACACAGAACTATTTGAGAATGGACTTGAGGATATGGGGAGGGGGAAGGGTAAGCTGTGACAAAGCGAAAGAGAGGCATGGACATATATACACTACCAAACGTAAGGTAGATAGATAGTGGGAAACAGCCGCAGAGCACAGGGAGATCAGCTAGGTGCTTTGTGACTGCCTGGAGGGGTGGGATGGGGAGGGTGGGAGGGAGGGAGATGCATGAAGGAAGGGATGTGGGAACAGATGTATATGTATGACTGATTCACTTTGTAATAAAGCAGAAACTAATTTAAAAAAAAAAGCAAGCTGGAGTAACAATTCTCATATCAGACAAAATAGACTTTAAAATAAAGACTATTACAAGAGACAAAGAAGGACACTACATAATGATAAAGGGGTCAATCCAAGAAGAAGATATAACAATTGTAAATATTTATACACCCAACATAGGAGCACTTCAATACATAAGGCAAATACTAACAGCCATAAAAGGGGAAATTGACAGTGACACATTCATAGTAGGGGACTTTAACACCCCAGTTTCACCAATGGACAGATCATCCAAAATGAAAATAAATAAGGAAACACAAGATTTAAATGATACATTTAACAAGATGGACTTAATTGATATTTATAGGACATTCCATCCAAAAACAACAGAATACACCTTTTTCTCAAGTGCCCATGGAACATTCTCCATGATAGATCATATACTGGGTCACAGTTCAAGCCGTGGTAAATTTAAGAAAATTGAAATCATATCAGGTACCTTTTCCTACCACAAAGCTATGAGACTAGATATCAAATACAGGAAAAAAATCTGTAAGAAATACAAACACGTGGAGGCTAAACAACACACTACTTAATAACCAAGAGATCACTAAAGAAATCAAAAAATACCTAGAAAAAAATACAATGAAAACACAACGACCCAAAACCTATGGGATGTAGCAAAAGCAGTTCTAAGAGGGAAGTTTATAGCTATACAAGCCTACCTTAAGAAACAAGAAACATCTCAAATAAATAACCTAACTTTACACCTAAAGCAAATAGAGAAAGAAGAACAAAAAACCCCAAAGTTGGCAGAAGGAAAGAAATCATAAAGATCAGATCAGAAGTAAATGAAAAAGAAATGAAGGAAATGAAAGCAAATATCAATAAAACTAAAAGGTGGTTCTTTGAGAAGATAAACAAAATGGACAAACCTTTAGCCGTCCTTATAAGGGAAAAATGGGAGAAGACTCAAATCAAATAATAAGGAATGAAAAAGGAGAAGTAACAACTGACATTGCAGAAAAAAAAAGGATTGTGAAAGATTACTCCAAGCAACTATATGCCAATAAAATGGACAACCTGGAAAAAATGGACAAATTCTTAGAAATGCAGAACATTCCAAGATGGAACCAGGAGGAACTAGAAAATATGAACAGACCAATCACAAGCACTGAAATTGAAACTGTGATTTAAAATCTTCCAACAAACAAAAGACCAGGACCAGAGGGCTTCACAGGCGAATTCTATGAAGCATTTAAAGAAGAGGTAACACCTATCCTTCTTAAACTCTTCCAAAATATAGCAGAGGAAGGAACACTCCCAAACTCATTCTACGAGGCCACCATCACTCTGATACCAAAACCAGACAAAGATGTCACAAAGAAAGAAAACTACACACCAATATCACTGATGAACATAGATGCAAAAATCCTCAACAAAATACTAGCAAACAGAATCCAACAACACACTAAAAGGATCATACACTATGATCAAGTGGGATTTATGCCTGGAATGCAAGGATTCTTCAATATACACAAATCAATCAACGTTGTACACCATATTAACAAATTGAAGGAGAAAAACCATATGATCATCTCAATAGATGCAGAGAAAACTTTTGACGAAATTCAACACCCATTTATGATAAAAGCCCTCCAGAAGGTAGGCATAGAGGGAACTTTCCTCAACATAATAAAGGCCATATATGACAAACCCACAGCCAACATCATCCACAATGGTGAAAAACTGAAACCATTTCAACTAAGATCAGGAGCAAGACAAAGTTGCCCACTCTCTCCACTATTATTCAACATAGTTTTGGAAGTTCTAGCCACAGCAACCAGAGAGAAAAAGAAATAAAAGGAATCCAAATTGGAAAAGAAGAAGTAAAGCTGTCAATATTTGAAGATGTCATGATACTATACATAGAGAATCCTAAAGATGCTACCAGAAATCTACTACAGCTAATCAATGAATTTGGTAAAGTAGCAGGATACAAAATGAATGCACAGAAATCTTGCCTTTGTATACACTAATGATGAAAAATCTGAAAGTGAAATTAAGAAAACACTCCCGTTTGCCATTACAACAAAAAGAATAAAATATCCAGGAATAAACCTACCTAAGGAGACAAAAAACCTGTATGCAGAAAATTATAAGACACTGATGAAAGAAATTAAAGATGATACAAATAGATGGAGCAATATACCATGTTCCTGGGTTGGAAGAATCAACATTGTGAAAATGACTCTAGTACGCAAAGCCATCTACAGATTTAATGCAGTCCCTATCAAACAACCACTGGCATTTTTCACAGAACTAGAACAAAAAATTGCACAATCTGTATGGAAACACAAAAGACCCTGAATAGCCACAACAATCTTGAGAAAGAAAAATGGAGCTGGAGGAATCAGGCTCCCTGACTTCAGACTATTCTACAAAGTTATAGTAAACAAGACAGTACGGTATGGGCACAAAAAAAGAAATATAGATCAATGGAACCAGATAAGAATCCCAAAGATAAACCTGCCCACATATGGTCACCTTATCTTTGATAAAGGAGATAAGAATATACAGTGGAGAAAAGACAGCCTCTTCAAAAGTGGTGCTGGGAAAACTGGACAGCTACATGTAAAAGAATGAATTTAGAACACTCCCTAACACCATACACAAAAATAAACTCAAAATGGATTAAAGACCTAAGTGTAAGGTCAGACACTACCAAACTCTTAGAGGAAAACATAGGCAGAACACTCTATGACATAAATCACAGCAAGATCCTTTTTGACCCACCTCCTAGAGAAATGGAAATAAAAACAAAAATAAACAAATGGGACCTAATGAAACTTCAAAGCTTTTGCACAGCAAAGGAAACCATAAAGAAGACCAAAAGACAACCCTCAAAATGGGAGAAAATAATTGCAAATGAAGCGACTGACAAAGGATTAATATCCAAAATTTATAAGCATCTCAATAACAAGAAAACAAACAACCCAACCCAAAAATGGGCAGAAGACCTAAATAGACATTTCTCCAAAGAAAATATACAGATTGCCAACAAACACATGAAAGAATGCTCAGCATCATTAATTATTAGAGAAATGCAATTGAAAACTACTATGTGATATCATCTCACCCCAGTCAGAATGGCCATAATCAAAAATCTACAAGCCATAAATGCTGGAGAGGGTGTGGAGGAAAGGGAACCTTCTTGCACTGTTGTTGGGAATGTAAATTGATACAGCCACTAGAGAGAACAATATGGAGGTTTCTTTAAAAAACTAAAAATAAAACTACCATTCAACCCAGCCATCCCGCTACTGGGCATATACCCTTAGCAAACCATAATTGAAAAAGAGTCATGTACCAAAATGTTCATTGCAGCTCTATTTACATTGCCAGGACATGGAAGGAACCTAAGTGTCCATCAACAGAGGAATGGATAAAGAAGATATGGCACATATATACAATGGAATATTACTCAGCCATAAAAGGGAATGAATCTGTGTTATTTGTAATGAGGTGGATGGACCTAGAAACTGTCACAGAGTGAAGTAAGTCAGAAAGATAAAAACAAATACCATATGCTAACATATATATATGGAATCTTAAAAAAGAAAAAAAAAATGTTCAGAAGAACCTTGGGGCATAATCGGAGTAAAGATGTAGACCTACTAGAGAATGGACGTGAGGATACAGGGAGGGGGAAGGGTAAGCTGTGACAAAGTGAGTGAGTGGCATGGACATATATACACTACCAAACCCAAAATAGATAGCTAGTTGGAAGCAGCTGCATAGCACAGGGAGATCAGTTTGGTGCTTTGTTACTGCCTAGAGGGGTGGGATTGTTAGTGTGGGAAGGAGGGAGATGCAAGAGGGAAGAGATATGGGGACATATGTATATGTATAACTGATTCACTTTGTTATAAAGCAGAAACTAAGACACCATTGTAAAGCAATTATACTCTAATAAAGATATTAAAAATAAAAGTAAATAAATAAATAAATAAATAAAATAAAACAACAACAAACTTATAGTTTCAGCAAACAGATTAGTGGTTTCCAGAGGCAGCTGGTGGCAGCAAGGGAAAATGTGTAAAGGGGGTCAAAAGATACAAACTTCCAGTTATAAGGTAAATAAGTCCTTGTGATTAAGTATAAAGATTATTCTTTGCAACTCAAATGTATATAGGCATTTAGTTTCTAATAAGTTTGTGCTAACCAATTCTGCTACCCATAAGTATTTCCTCTTCTTGTATTAGATAACTGAGTGTACATTATAGTATTTGTAAATCTTGGCTTAAAAAATTTGTACAATGTGAGATTTGCCAGTTAAGTTTTATTTGGGACTAAATGAGGACTGCAGCCCGGAGATAGCAGTTCAGATAGCTCTGAGAAACTACTCCAAAGAAGGGGCTGGGGGAGGGGAGGTCAATATATATGTGATTTTGGTGAAGGGGAAATACATGCAATCAAGCACATATTTTTGCAGAAGTTCTCATGAGGGTTACTGCTAGTCATGAGGAACAGACATCACCATGGAGGAATTTAGTGCTTTTCTAGATATGAGCAGATGCAAGAATTGGGCTCTTAACATCAGCTCCTGAAAATGTCTAACTATCTGAAGACCTGTTCTGCCAGATTTTCTCAGAGCACTGAATGTCTCATTCCTGATCTCCACCCTGAATTCCTTTCAGGGGATGTTGAAGTTCAGCAGCTGTAGCGGCACCTGATTTTATCCTTGTAGAGGTAAATGGCAAGTGTCCATGGCAAGTGCCAATTTGCAGTTGACAGAGACCTGTCATGGTCATAAATTCGACCATGCTTTGGGAGGCGTTTCATAACCATTTCATCCCACAGTGCTAGGAAGGCTCATTCCTAGGTCTGGGAAAGATTTTGCTGATAGGCCACTCAATGTACTATTACTGGAATAGGTCTTAATAGTCAAAGATCTCTGGACCACTTCTCCTTGCTAGTTTGTAATTGTACAGGAAAAAAAATCCCTCTTATTGCATCTTCCCATATCTAGAGTTACTATTACAATCTTGATTGCATACAGAACTATATATTTGATCAACTGCTTCAAGTCGCCTAGTCATCATTATTTTTGTTGGAGGCTCAGTCGTACTTTTGGTAATACAAGAAATGATAATATTATGAAACAGGCAAAAAGTACAAATTATATAGCTAATAAGGTTAATAGAGTTGTAAATAAATATTTAAGCCAAGACCTTTCCATGCCAAACCAGGTTTTGAAGAGGGTGTCAAGACTAGGGAGTGAGTCATTTAAGGCAGACATCTGATTTTTCATATGCTTCATTAAATGTGTTACATTAGGGGATTCATAAGGTATGAAAACATAGTATTCAGTTTGAATTATGGCACAGGTGCCTCCCTGAAATACTGTAAGGATGTTGAGGGCCATGCAGTTTTGTAGCACCACTTTTCTCATCATAGAGACCAAAGAATTCAATAGGCCAATAGCCTGGTTACTATCATTTAAAGCCTGTTGAGTGAATTTTGTTAAGGCTTCTATATGGCCGATTACATTCTCCAATTCTATTGAAGGCACAAAAATAGATACTAAATGGTCATACCAGTGGAATACAGATCTCCTGACCCATCGGGCTTGTACCAATGGTAGATTGGCTGGGGTCATCCCTAAATTGTTATTTATGTGACCTTGAGTTCATGGGAATCCCAGGGTACATCTTCCTATCCATCCTGGTGGAAACCAGGGCCATAAATTCGTACCAAAAATCCACTGAGTTCCATTAGGTGCAGCCCAGTGAATCTCTGGTAGTCTGACCCAGTTGGTTCCATACCAATCACTCTCTCTAAGGGTAATAATATGTAGACATTGTTCATAAGACATCCAGCCTAATTTCCTAGTGTTACTAGGCTGATCATCCTTAGTATGATTTAATTGTTCCTAACATAGAGGAGGTTTTAAACTTAAATGAACATAACCTGGTGTTAACCACAAAAATTCTATCCCATAATTGTGGGATATTTCCTTTTAATAGATGAGAGGTAACAGTTTTTGATTGAGACTTAGCTCATCATTTTGATTGAGCTTGAGTGACCCTAAAAGAAAGTTTGTATCTATGGCCAGGATCAGAGCAGGTATTATTAATTGGCCAGGTGAGAGGATCCCACCTAGTAATATCAGGAGTAGCCTGAACAGGACTGAATTTTCTTTCTTCTAAACTAAATTTCCTAAGGGCTACCCAATCAGAGCCTTGGAGGGGAGAAATCTACCAAGGTAACATAAAAGTACTAGACACAGGTAATTGGCCAGAAACCCAACAATTGGATTGATTTTTTAAATTAGCATAGGATGGTGCCCATGATACGAAAACATTTGATTCACATGCAAAGGTCCAAGAGGTCAGGAAACCATTATAAATGATCATACAAGTCAGGTCCAGCATCTTGGGTAAGCTGTCCACTTCTGATGTCGTCTTCTTCTCATCCTGCTGTGAGTGTAGTTTCTCCTCTACTTGAGCACATTTTAAGGTGAGTTTGAGGTCAGCAGTCCTTTCTACACACCAGTCTGGTGCAAGGGCCCTTTTTAAGTGGGAATTATGAATCCAAGAGTCAATTTCCTTTAATTTTGCCACACATGAGCTAGTTAAGAGTACCTGGTGAGGGCCTTTCCATCTGGGTTGTAGAGAGTCCTTTAAATGATGTCTTTTCCAATGTACATAATGTCCTGGTTGCAGGTCATGAGATATCTGATATTCATTCAAAGATAGATTACTATGATAAGCTTTAGAAACAAGATAAGAATGCTCTTTTAGGAGCTCAATTAAGCTTTTACAGTAATGTAACATGTCCCCTTTTAATAATGTATGTTCATACAATCCTTCATTTAGTCTCATTGGGCTCCCAGTGATAATTTCAAAAGAAGACAAATGATGCTTCCAAAGGGAGTAGATCTTAGGTTGAGGAGAACCAATGGAAGGGCCTTTGGCCAGGGTAAGGAATAAGCATCTATAATTTTAGCCAATTGATTTTTAATTGTTCCCTTTATTCTTTCTACTAGCCCAGAGGACTGGGGGTGATAAGCACAATGGAAATGTTGCATAATTGGCCAGACTTTGTGAATTTCCTTGACAATTTGTCCAGTAAAATGGGTTCTCCTATCACTATGTATTTCTGCATGGACTCACAAAATGGGAATCACCTTTTCTAATATTAATTTGCCTACCATCTGCACAGTGCCCCTTCTGCATGGGAATGCCTCAACCCAATGTGAAAACATACAAATCATAACAAGTATGTAATGGTAACATTGAGAGGGGAGCATTTGGATAAAATCAATCTGCCAAATTACAAAAGGGCAGCAGGTAATGGAAATCTTTCTTGAGGACTATGTAATGGCTCACCTGTGTTGTATTTTGGACACATGGTACATTTAGAATAAACTTTTTGACCTATAGTGAAAGAAGGCTTTCAAAACAATTATTTACCTCACAATATGATCTTACCTGGGTTCCAATGAGTTAACTCATCAATATATTGTAAAATGAGGTATTGAGCTCCAAAAAGAAGGATAGTTTTTCCATTTGGGCCTATCCAGAGCCCTTTATTGGAGTCAAACCTTCCTCCTGTTTGTTTCCAACTATCCTTTTCTCCTTTTGGTGCCATTTCCTGAAAAACTAACAGGATGTCACTAAGGTTACTGGGAGGCTGAAAAGAGAAAACAACTGTTAGTTGACTATTATCATTCTGCAGAGCTGCTGTTTTGGAGGCATGATCAGCTAAGGAGTTCCTTTTTGCTTAAGTGGTGTCAGCCTTTGAATGACCTGATACCTTAATGATAGCTAACACACTTTGTAGTAGAATTGCATCCAATAATTTTGCAACTTGTCTCACATTTTTATTTTTTTTTTATTTTTTTTTATTTTTTATTTTTTTGCAGTACGCGGGCCTCTCACTGCTGTGGCCCCTCCCGCTGCAGAGCACAGGCTCCGGACGCGCAGGCTCAGCGGCCATGGCTCACGGGCCCAGTCGCTCCGCGGCATGTGGGATCCTCCCGGACCGGGCCACGAGCCCGTGTCCCCTGCATCGGCAGGCGGACTCTCAACCACTGCACCACCAGGGAAGCCCCGTCTCACATTTTTAATAGGCTGTCCTCAGGATGTTAAAAATCCTCTTTATTTCCAAAGTGTGTCAAAAGTCATATGCTATGCTAAAAGCATAGTGGCTCTCAGTGTAAATGTTAGCAGGTTTCCCTTCTGACAACTGGCAGGCTCTTGTTAGCACTATTAATTCAGCCTACTGGGCAGAAGAGACATTAGGTAAGGGACTATTCTCAAGGGTTGATATTGGAGAAAAGGCAGCATAACCAGCTAGTTACTTTCCACGAGGTCCTCACAGATATAAATAATATAAAATCAGGATTATCCATAGAGTTTTCTCGGGGGTCAGTCCTAAGAGATAAAAGATTGTCAGTTAAAACAATACAATCATGGTTTTCATTATTGACATCTGATACTTATGGTAGTGAGGAGGCTGGATTAAGCTTGTTGCATCTGTGAAGAGTTATGTTCAGGCGAGAGCAAGATCATCTCATGGGAAGTTAATTGACTTGCAGAATAATGTGTGTGATGAGAGTTTAGTAAGGCTTCCACAGAATGAGAAACAAAGATAGTAAGAGGGTGACTCATGACTATCTCTTCTGACATAGCACAGCTGTCAGCTGTGACAGCCTGGAGGCAAGAGCTGAAGCCCCTGGCTACCGAATCTAGCTGTGGGCTATAATATCCTATCAGCTGATAGTAACCACCATGTTGCTGGCTTAGTACACCTAATGCAGTCTCCTTGTTTTCATGAACAAAGAGGAAGAAAGGTAGATCATAATTTGCATGCACCAGGGCTGGGGCGTTGGCCAGAAGTTTTTCATGGTCTCCATGACTTCAGAATGTTCTACATTCCAGCAAAGAGGTTCAGGTTGGTCTTGTTTTAGTAGATTATATAGTGGTTGAGCTACTAAGGAAAAATTTGGAACCCAATTCCTACAGTAGCCTGCAAGTACTAAAAATCCAAATTCTTTTTTTGTCTTTGGGGCAGAGAAGGTTAGAATGCATTTCACTCTATCCAGATTAGTTAAAAGTCCTTCTATAGATCTACCAGAGGGCAGACAGCAGAAGCAAGAAGAACTACAAACCTGCAGCCTGAGGAACAAAAACCACATTCAGAGACAGAGAGACAAGATGAAAAGGAAGAGGGCTATGTACTAGTAAAGGAAAAAGATAAAACCCCAGAAAAACAACTAAATGAAGTGGAGATAGGCAACCTTTCAGAAAAACAATTCAGAATAATGATAGTGAAGATGATCCAGGACCTTGTTAAAAGAATGGAGGCAAAGGTTGAGAAGATGCAAGAAGAGTTTAACAAAGACCTAGAAGAATTAAAGAACAAACAAACAGAGATGAGCAATACATTAACTGAAATTAAAAATACACTAGAAGGAATCAATAGCAAAATACCTAAGGCAGAAAAATGGATAAATGACCAGGAAGAGAAAGTGGTGGATTAACTTCTGTGGAACAGAATAAAGAATGAAAAGAAACGAAGACAGCATAGGAGACCTCTGGGACAACATTAAATGCAACAACATTCGCATAATAGGGGTCCCAGAAGAAGAGAGAGAGGAAGGATGTTAGAAAATATTTGAAGAGATTACAGTTGAAAACTTCCCTAACATGGGAAAAGGAATTACCACCCAAGTCCAGGAAGTGCAGGGGGTCCCATACAGGACAAACCCAAGGAGAAACATGCTGACACACATAATAATCAAATTGGCAAAAATCAAAGACAAAGAAAAATTATTGAAAGCAGCAATGGAAAAATGACAAATAACATACAAGGGAACTCCCATAGGTTAACAGCTGATTTCTCAGCAGAAATTCTACAAGCCAGAAGGGAGAGGCATGACATATTTAAAATGATGAAAGGGAAGAACTTACAACCAAGATTGCTCTACCTGGAAAGGATCTCATTCAGATTCGATGGAGAAATCAAAAGCTTTACAGACAAGCCAAAGCTAAGAGAATTCAGCACCACCAAACCAGCTCTACAACAAATGCTAAAGGAACTTCTCTAAGTGGGAAACACAAGACAAGAAAAGGACCTACAGAAACAAACCCAAAACAATTAAGAAAATGGTAATAGGAACATACATATCAATAATTACCTTCAATGTGAATGGATTAAATGCTCCAACCAAAAGACACAGACTCACTGAATGGTTACAAAACCAAGAACCATATATATTCTGTCTACAAGAGACTTACTTCAGACCTAGGGACACATACAGACTGAAAGTGAGGGGATGGAAAAAGATATTCCATGAAAATGGAAATCAAAAAAATAAAGCTGGAGTAGCAATATTCATATCAGATAAAATAGACTTTAAAATAAAGAATGTTACAAGATACAAGGAAGCACACTACATAATGATCAAGGGATCAATCCAGGAAGAAGACATAACAATTATAAATATATATGCACCCAACATAGGAACACCTCAATACATAAGGCAACTGCTAAGAGCTAAGAAAGAGGAAATTGAGATTAACACAAAAATAGTGGGGGAGGGCTTCCCTGGTGGCACAGTGGTTGAGAGTCTGCCTGCCGATGCAGCAGATGCAGGTTTGTGCCCCGGTCTGGGAGGATACCACGTGCCGCAGAGCAGCTGTGCCCTTGAGCCATGGCCACTGAGCCTGTGCATCTGGAGCCTGTGCTCCGCAACGGGAGAGGCCACAACAGTGAGAGGCCCGCGTACCGCAAAAAAAAAAAAAAAAAAAAAAATAATGGGGGATTTTAAAACCTTACTTACACCAATGGACAGATCATCTAAACAGAAAATTAATATGGAAACACAAGCTTTAAATGACACAATAGACCAGACAGATTTAATTGATATTCATGGGACATTCTATTCAAATACAGCAGATTACACTTTCTTTTCAAGTGTGCAGGGAACATTCTCCAGGATAGATTACATCTTGGGTCACAAATCAAGCCTCAGTAAATTAAAAAAACAATTGAAATCATATCAAGCATCTTTTCTGACCACAACACTATGAGATTAAAAATCAATTAAAGGGAAAAAAATGTAAAAACCACAAACACATGGAGGCTAAACAATATGTTACTAAATAACCAAGAGATTGCTGAAGAAATCAAAGGGGAAATCAAAAAATACCAAGCGGCAAACGACAATGAAAACACGATGATCCAAAACCTATGGGATGCAGCAAAGGCAGTTCTAGGAGGGAAGTTTATAGCAATACAAGCCTACCTCAAGAAGCAACAAATGTGTCAACTAAACACTCTAATCTTACACCTAAAGGAAATAGAGAAAGAAGAACCAAAAAACCCCAAAGTTAGTAAAAGGAAAGAAATCATAATGATCAGATCAGAAATAAATGAAAAAGAAACAAAGAAAATAATAGGAAAGATCAATAAAACTAAATGCTGGGGCCTCCCTGGTGGCGCAGTGGTTGAGAGTCCGCCTGCCGATGCAGGGGATACGGGTTCGTGCCCCGGTCTGGGAGGATCCCATATGCCGCGGAGCGGCTGGGCCCGTGAGCCATGGCTGCTGAGCCTGCGCATCCGGAGCCTGTGCTCCGCAACGGGAGAGGCCACAACAGTGAGAGGCCCGCATACCACAAAAAAAAAAAAAAAAAAAAAAAAAAAAAAAAAAAAAAAAACTAAATGCTGGTTCTTTGAGAAGATAAACAAAATTGATAAAGCTTTGGCCAGACTCATCAAGAAAAAGAGGGAGAGGACTCAAATCAATAAAATTAGAAATGAAAAAGGAGAAGTTACAACAGATACCGCAGAAGTACAAAGCACTCCAAGAGACTACTACAAACAGCTCTATGCTAATAAAATGGACAACCTGGAAGAAATGGACAAATTCTTAAAAGGTATAACCTTCCAAGACTGAACCAGGAAGAAATAGAAAATATTAACAGACTAATCACAAGTAATGAAATTGAAACTGTGATTAAAAATCTTCCAACAAACAAAAGTCCAGGACCAGATGGCTTCACAGGTGAATTGTATTAAACATTTAGAGAAGAGCTAACACCCATCCTTCTCAAGCTCTTCCAAAAAATTGCAGAGGAAGGAACACTCCCATACTCATTCTATGAGGCCATCATGACCCTGATACCAAAACCACACAAAGACACTACAAAAAGAGAAAATTGCAGACCAATATCACTCATGAATATAGATGCAAAACTCCTCAACAAAACACTAGCAAACAGAATCCAACAACATATTAAAAGGATGGTATACCATGAACAAGTGGGATTTATCCCAGGGATGCAAGGATTCTTCAACATATGCAAATCAATCAATGTGATACACCATATTAACAAATTGAAGAAGAAAATCCATATGATCACTTCAATAGGTGCAGAAAAAGCTTCTTTTTTTTTTTTTTTTTTTTTTTTACAAAATTCAACACCCATTTATGATTAAAACTCTCCAGAAAGTGGGCATAGTGGGAACCTCCCTCAACATAATAAAAGCCATATAGGAGAAACCCACAGCAAACATCATTCGCAATGGGGAAAATCTGAAAGCATTTCCTCTAAGATCAAGAACAAGACAAGGATGTCCACTCTTACCAGTAGTATTCAACATAGTTTTGGATGTCCTAGCCACAGCAATCAGAGAAGAAAAAGAAATAAAAGGAATACAAATTGGAACAAAAGGAGTCACACTGTCACTGTTTGCAGATGACATGATACTATACATAGAGAATCCTAAAGGTGCCACCAGGAAACTACTAGAGCTAATCAATGAATTTGATAAAGTTGCAGGATACAAAATTAATGCACAGAAATCTCTTGCATTCCTATACACTAATTATGAAAAATCTGAAAGTGAAAGCAAGAAAACACTCCCATTTACCATTGCAACCAAAGGAATAAAATACCTAGGAATAAACCTATCTAGGGAGACAAAAGACCTGTATGCAGAAAACTATAAGACACTGATGAAGGAAATTAATAACAATACAAACAGATGGAGAGATATACCATGTTCTTGGATTGGAAGAATCAACATTGTGAAAATAACTACCCAAAGCAATCTACAGATTCAATGTAATCCCTACCCAACTACCACTGGCATTTTTCACAGAACTAGAACAAAAAATTGCACAATTTGTATGGAAACACAAAAGACCCTGAATAGCCAAAGCAATCTTGAGAAAGAAAAATAGAGCTGGAGAAATCAGGCCCCCAGACTTCAAACTATACTACAAAGCTACAGTAATCAAGACAGTATGGTACTGGCACAAAAACAGGAATATAGATCAGTGGAACAAGATAGAAATCCCAAAGATAAACTCAGGCACCTATGGTCACCTTATTTTTGATAAAAGAGGCAAGAATATACAATGGGGAAAGACAGCCTCTTCAATAAATGATGTTGGGAAAACTGGACAGCTACATGTAAAAGAATGAAATTAGAACACTCCCTAACACCATACATAAAAATAAACTCAAAATAGATTAAAGACCTAAATGTAAGGCCAGACACTGTAAAAGTCTTAGAGGAAAACATAGGCAGAGCAGTCTATGACATGAATCACCGCAAGATCCTTTTTGACCCACCTCCTAGAGGAATGGAAATAAAAACAAAAATAAACAAATGGGACATAATGCAACTTAAAAGCTTTTGCACAGCAAAGGAAACTACGAACAAGACCAAAAGACAACCCTCAGAATGGGAGAAAATATTTGCAAAGGAATCAACGGACAAAGGATTAATTTCCAAAATATATAAACAGTTCATGTAGCTCAATATTAAAAAAAACAAACAACTCAATCCAAAAATGGGCTGAAGATCGAAACAGACATTTCTCCAGAGAAGACATACACATGGCCAAGAAGCTTATGAAAAGCTGCTCAACATCACTAATCATTAGAGAAATGCAAATCAAAATTACAATGAGGTATCACCTCACACCAGTCAGAATGGCCATCATCAAAAAATCTCAAACAATAAATGCTGGAGAGGGTGTGGAGACAAAGGAACCCTTTTGCACTGTTGGTAGGAATGTAAATTGATACAGCCACTATGGAGAACAGTATGGAGGTTCCTTAAAAAGCTAAAAATAGAATTACCATATGACCTAGCAATCTCACTACTGGACATATCCCAAGAGAAAACCATAATTCAAAAAGACACATTCACCCCAATGTTCATTGCAGCACTATTTACAATAGCCAGGACATGGAAGCAACCGAAATGCCCATCAACTGATGAATGGATAATGAAGGTGTGGTACATATATAGAATAGAATATTACTTAGCCATATAAAGGAATGAAATTGGGTCATTTGTAGAGATGTGGATGGACGTAGAGACTGTCATACAGAGTTAAGTAAGTCAGAAAGAGAAAAACAAAAATTGTAGATTAACACATATATATGGGACCTAGAAAAATGGTACAGATGAACCAATTTGCAGGGCAGAAATTGAGACACAGATGTAGAAAACAAACATATGGTCACCAAGGGGGGAAAGTGTCAGTGGTGGTGGTGGTGGTGTGATGAATTGGGAGATTGGGATTGACATATATACACTAATATGTATAAAAATGGATAACTAATAAGAACGTGCTGTATATACTTTATAAAAAGTCCTTCTATAAATATCCTGTGTCCTAAATTTTTTACACTAGTCATACAGAATTGCAATTTTTCTTTGGACACTCTATGTCCCTTTAAGACTAGCTTCTGAAGTAAATACATGGTGTCCTGCGGGCTGTTTTTCCAACAACTTGAACACAGCGGCAAATCATCTCCATATTTTAT
Source organism: Hyperoodon ampullatus (assembly GCF_949752795.1). NCBI lineage: Eukaryota > Metazoa > Chordata > Mammalia > Artiodactyla > Ziphiidae > Hyperoodon > Hyperoodon ampullatus. The sequence goes on from NC_136923.1 coordinate 59,724,077, forward strand.
CAAAACTGACTTATGAGGAAAATCAAGGTCATCTAGATCAGCTTTTAATATGTGGGAGAAGTAAGTGGGGCTTTCAGTGTAGCCCTGTGGCATTACAGTCCATGCATATTGCCGTTCATTCCAAGTAAAGGCAAAAAGATACTGATCATCAGGATGTACAGGGACACTAAAAAATGTGTTACAGAGGTCTGTCACAGAGAATTCACTGTTTTTAGGAATATAGGACAGTAAGTTATAGGTGTTTGGCACTATAGAATGTCTAGGGATAATAATAGCATTGATAGATCTCAAGTCCTATACAAATCTCCAACCCTTGCCATTTGGTTTTTTAACTGGCAAAATGGGAGTGTTACAAGGGCTGGTGCAAGGCACAATAAGCCCTTTCTCAATGTAAGCTGATATGAAAGGTTTTTATTCCTTCTATGGCCTCCTGCCTTAATGGATATTGATGAATATTGGGCAGGGACTTATCCTTATCTATAGTAATTTTCATGGGGGATGCATAATGTATTCTTCCAATGTCAGTAGAATCAAGTGCGCATAATTCTTCAGGTACTAAGCCTAGCAGTTTGTCTTGTTCAGTGTCATCCTCATTATGTGACTCATAATGAGTCACAAACATTATATGATGAAGGAAGTCTGATTGATCATTTAGATCTAGAAACATTTCTCCCTTAGGAGTAAAGGAGATATGACCTTCATAAGCTTCTAATAGGTCTCTACCTATCAGGTGAACAGGAGCACTTTCTACTAGAAAAAAGGATTGTCTTCCTTTAAGTTCCCCCTAAGTAGAATTCTAAAGGTAATGATTTAAGAGCCTTAATAGGCACATTAGAAACCCCTACCATATGCACAGAAGTATTATTCTGAGTAAGAGAGCCCTTAATTTTGTTAGGGTTCAAAACTGAAAAGGTGGCCCTTGTGTCTATTAGGACTTTAATTGTTTCTCTTTGTATAATCATTTCTAGTTCTCCCAGGGTATTAGAGAGGAGAAGGGGAAAGATTCCCCATGTACTCTCGGAGCAGCCCTATTCTTGTTTAACTCAAAATTCCAGTCTAAAATCCAGTTTTCCTTCTAGTCTTCTCTTTCTTTTCTTACAGTTCATTTTCTGATGCCCTGGTTTTCTGCAATGGAAGCAAACTTTTTGTTTCTCTCTCAGTTGAGAATTAAATGGGGATCGGTTCACTTTCAACTGGTGTTGAGTACCTAATTGGAGCAGCTGAAGGTTCATGATTTTTGTAGATATACCTTTTTCTTTCTTTTTAATGCTTTTTAAAAGTTGGTCAGCCAGTGTAACAAGGGCGTTTTGGTGTAATGTGGACCAACCTAGATTGTCTTTTGACCAGAGTGGCCAAATCTTTATCTAAGCCTTCTAAAAAGGAAGAGTTAAGTAAAGGATCATTTTAGTGGTTAGAGAATGATTCAGGTGTCAAGCCAGAATATTGCTTAAAAGTTTTTTTTCAAATCTCTCATAATAGTCCAGGATTGATTCATCCAGTCTTTGCTTGCACTGTTGAATCTTTGTCCAGTCGACAGTTTTTGGAAAAAGCTCTGGGATAAGTTTGAGTAATTTCTGAGCTAATTCCTTGCATTCAGTGCTAACCTGTGGAATATGCGATTCAAAATCCATTAAGGGGTGCTTCCATCCTGCTTTCTCTATCCATTCCCTTGTTTTGCTTTCAGAAACGAATAGCTGTATTAGTTATAGATCTGAAAACCCGGGCTTGTATGGATGGATGGTTAACTCAAATTCCTTAGCAAATCCCAATGGATCCTGACTTGGATCAGTAAATTCCTTAGCTACAGCTCTAATTCTCACTAGGGTCCAAGGTGTATACGTAAGCACCGAGGAGGGTTCACCCCTCCGTTTAATAGGTTTCTCCTTAAAGGGAGCTATAATCACTTCTATTTTTATTCCTCTTTGTTGGGGAAATGGGAGCAGCAGGAGGTGGAAGAGTTGGAAGAGAAAAAGAGATAGCATCAGGGCCAGGCAATTCATATAGAAGAGAATATGTGGGAGGAGCAGAGGGAGAGACAGAGTCAGTGCTAGCGGCCCTTTTTAGTTCTGATATAATTTCAAGCAATTTTTTGTTTACTGCAAAGAAATTACTCTATCATTTCCTCTTTTAGAAGTTTTAAATACCAAACAAAGTAAACATTCCGTTCAGTATGTTTGATCTTACGACCAGCTTTTTCTAATTGTGTGTGCAAAACTATCAATTTTGGAATATAAGAAGAGACCCAATTTGTCCATTTTAGGTTGAGATCCCTTTTAGTATAATTTCCCCAATTAACTAGGGACTTGCAAGTATGAGCTCCGTACGTATTTTACATGAATCTGGCTGGGGTGTTAGTCGGAGGCTGGTTTTCTGACGCCCCTCATTCCGTGTTTGAGAGATTTTATTTCCCATTTTTGAGTTGAATTTTTCAGGGATAAAATTTACTAGTGAAGTTGTGTGGTGGGCCAGTGTGTTGCTTGTGAGCTCAGCTCCTCTAGGTGTCACCCCAGAGTTGTTTCAGCCCTCTTGTCTCAGTTTCTCCCCTTGGTGGTCTACGACCACCACGGGCGCTCAGATCACTGAATGGCCAATTCTTATCCACGACCCCTGGATGAACAAGTGTTTTAATTAATGAGTGGGCTTCCGTATGGGACCACGGCACGGCATGAGGACTCTGCCTCTGCCACTCCCATAATATTTCCCAGTCACCTGAGAAAGCCGTAACCAGCCAGGAGAAGTCTTGTCCCTTTTCTTCGGAGCAAAGCTCTCATGTAATATCTTCACTTTTATCCCAACAAATTCTATTAAGGCAGGCGAATTGAGGAAAAGTATCATATCAGCCTTTTACCTAATCACTCAGCGAAGACCATTCAGTCTCCTACAACTGAGCAAACCCTGGTACCTTTCAACAAGCCCCCCCCCAGTATCTTTCAACTGGGTGAGTATTCTCTGGTATCTTTCAACAGCCCCCGCCCCGAGTATCTTTCAACTGGGAGGGTAGGTACCTGTTATACACCACCAAATAAAACTCAGGATTATCAACCAATATGGGAGATCCGAGAACCAAGAGAGACTTACCCAAATTTGTCTGGACTCCCTGGGGAGGTGGATGGACACGAGGTACCTCTGCTGGTACTAAGGCTCGGGTTCCTCGTGGAGTTCAGGCGAAGGAAAGAAGTCCAGTCTGGGTCACTTTGTCGGTCACCATAAAACTGTTGGCTTAAAAAAAAATTGCACAAAATGAGAGTTGCGAGTTAAGTTTTTTTTTTTTTTTTTTTGCGGTACGTGGGCCTCTCACCGCTGTGGCCTCTCCCGTTGCGGAGCACAGGCTCCAGACGTGCAGGCTCAGCGGCCATGGCTCACGGGCAAAGCCGCTCCACGGCATGTGGGATCTTCGCGGACCGGGGCATGAACCCGTGTCCCCTGCATCGGCATGCGGACTCTCAACCACTGCGCCACCAGGGAAGCCCAACGAGTTAAGTTTTATTTGGGGTAAAATGAGGACTGCAGCCTGGAAGACAGCATTTCAGATACCTCTGGGAAACTGCTCCAAAGAGGTAGGGGGGAAGGTCAATATATATGTGATTTTGGTGAAGAGGGAGTACATGCAATCAAGCACATATTTTTGCAGAAGGTCTCATGAGGGTTACTGCTAGTCATGAGGAACAGACATCACCATGGAGGAATTTAGTGCTTTTCTAGATATGAGCAGATGCAAGAATTGGGCTCATAAAATCAGCTCCCGAAAATATCTAGCTATCTGAAGACCTACTCTGCCTGATTTTCTCAGAGCACCGAGTGCCTCATCCCTGATTTCCACCCTGAATTCCTTTCAGGGGATGTTGAAGGTTAGCAGCTGTAGTGGCACCTGATTTAATCCTTGTAGAGGTAGATGGCAAATGCTCATGACAACTGCCAATTTATTGTTGGCATAAATTATTTAGCATATTCTAAAATTTTTAAGTGATAATTATTTTTATACTTTTAGAATCTGAATTCAAAAAAATTTATTTGAAATTTTAAGTGTGAAAAATACATTTTCAGTAGACTGGCATGCAAATGCATGAAGAATGAGTAAATTCCTTCAATTAAGAGTTTAATGAGTTGCAATTCTTCTCTCTTTCCTCAAAATACTAGAGACGAATAAACCAGTATATAAAATCTCAAGGATTTTATATAAAAATCCCTAACTTCTCAGGTTTCTTCAAGAATACATTGTGACTTGGGAAAAAGACAGAGTCGATGGCAGATGCTTGAGTGTACAAGTTTACCCCATCATCCATTAGCATCATCGTGGTTCCACACAGTGGACATCAAAATGAAACCTAGCAGAACACTATGCCCTCTGCCCCCACAGTTGACCAGAGATTTATGGCTCAGATAATATTCTGACCACGAGAGAGACCTGATGGCTACTTGGAACGCTGTGATCAAGACAATCATCTGTGAAAATGGCAGAGCACCCCCTCCCCAGCACATAACCCTTTACTTTTCTGGCCCTAGAGCCTAGTTATACTTTAACCTCTAACCTCTACCCTAGCTAAATTCCAGGAACCTTAGGCTTCTGCATACTTTCCAAGGCCTTTGTTCTGCTTTGCTTAACATGTTGATTCTTTTCATAGACCAAAGGAAGGGAAAATGGCAAGTATGCGATTAGAGGATAACCAGACCTTCCCTCTAGCAGTCTTGTGAGTAGGCTCTGTGACCAAGATAGCATCAGAAAAGAAGAACAATGTTGCTGGCCATTCTATGCACAGTGAAAGGTAACAAAGACTCTGATCCCCTTCCCAAATGATTAACTGAAATTAACTTCCCCTTTATCCCTTTAAAAATTTCCACTGTCGAGCACAATCTTCAGAGTTTGTTCTTGGACATGAGCTTGCTTTCTCCCCAGGTTGCCTGCCTCCTAAATAAACTAATCTTTCTTTTCCAACCAACACTCGGTTCTAGATTATTGGCTTTTGAGTGGCAAAGAGCTGAACCTGATTTTGGTAACAAAGAATGAGGAGGTGGGAAGCCTGCAGGATGACTCTGGTTCTGCCTTCAATTAGCTGTGTGATACTAGAAAGTGACATTTTTTGGGTCTCTAGTTTCTTCACAAATAGATGTCAGGATACAAGAGAAGGCTCCGTTCTTAGCTGTGCTACTTATTGCTTGTTTGCCCTTGAATGGTCACTTAGCATTTGGATTAGCCAGAGTTTCCTTGTCCATGAGATGCATAGAATAACAAAATTGTCTATCTTATAAGGTCATTTGGAGGATTAAATGAGAGAGCCTTATAAAAGGAAAACAGTGAAAAACTTAGTTGTATGAAAGGATACATAACTGGCATAGAAGTATATTAAAATCTAATCCTAGTCCAGTCCCAACCTTTCACTGAGGGTACACTCACCTGTCTGTATTTCTAGTTTTGCATCTTTGAGAAGGGGATAAAAAATCATATATGTTTATCCCAAGATAAATTCTAAGAAATTTGTCATAGGCATGCAGAGATATTACTTGATATGCTCTTACAACATTATAGACTGGGAGGTAAGGAATAAAAATATACGTGTAGGAACTAACATTGTATAATATTTTTAGAGTTTATAAACCACTTTTACAGTTATGATCACATTTGGACCTCACAATCTCCCTGTAAGGTAGGTATTGTTGAGCCCACTTCATCATGAAGGAACATCAGACTCAGAGAAAACAATGTGAAACTTTATTAAAGGCATAAAGCTAGTGAGAAGCAGAGATGAGACTTGAGAGAACCAGAAGCTTAATGGAGGTCTCATTATCCCACATCTACATCCTTTCCCAGAGCAATGCAGGTTGGTAGACTGGGACCCTTGGGGGTCTCAAGGCAGTGGTAAAGAGGATGAAAATAAACATTTTTGTAAGTTCAGAAATTATTGTTTTAGGCCACCATATTTTGGGGTGTCTTGTATTCAGCATTACCGTGGACATAGTTAACTGATACATTAGCAAATTACCATACTTAGTTCAGAATTCAGCTTAGAATTTATTTTCTCTAAGAAGACTTTTCTGAGACTCAGCTGGGCCAAGGATATCTCTCCGGCTCTCACACAGAACCTTATGCATATATAGAGCTCTGCACTTAATATATTATCATGACTTTGTTTCTCTATAAGCCTGCCTTCCCCAACAAACTGTCAGCTCCTCGAAGATAACAAAGGAAAGCTCAATATATGTTCATTTAATTTAATCAAGCAAATATTTGTTGCATGAATAAATGAATAAATATCAATTTTATCTCCCTGATAGATGAATCACTTTTTCAATCAACGCAACTATTCTAAGAAATAGGTCATGCATAGTAAATACAGAGGATAAGTGATGGCATGAATCTTGACCAGAAGGACACATCATGTTAATTATGCTACAGATATTTTAGGGACTCTCAGGCTTTAGTCCTGAAGAGTATTTAGATGGTAATAGATTCCTAGATTCTGCTTCATTGTCCAGCTGTTATTGATGTTTAATTGCATAATATATTGAGGTTACACTGTTTTCTAAAAGGGATATCTTAGTTTGGATCCCATCTTTCCCTCGTCCATTTTTAGAGAGATCACCCCACTGTTAAATCGTACTTCCTGAATGTAGTTATTGCCCTGATGATTTCATAATTTGCTTTTTGTATCAACCATGCTAGCCCTTGATGATGCTGGAGGCAGCAGTAAAACTATGACGACTGGTCATTGTTAGGGTTACTTGACTGAGATAGGACCATGCAGGTCAAGAAAATTATTAAAGAAAATTACTAAGTTTGGCACAATATTGTCTACAATTTAACAAGATAAATTGGAGACAATACTGCACCAAACTTAGCCATATATATATGGCTAATTTTACATATGTATATATATGTAAAATGAACCAATCTGCCAGGCTAATTTATCTGATAATATTCTAATTTATTCATATTTACATACTGCCTACCATTCTGTCAATTCACAGTCCACTGTAGTATGGAAGGAATCTAAAAATAATTAAAAGGCTTGCTATCCCAAGACTAATTTAATACATGGCTTAAGCTGCTTGATTAGGAAAAACTGCTTACCTTTAATTCCACTTCAGGCTTTCAATTACAAAATGTGTTTTTTTCTCTCTTGGGCAATATCTAAAGTCAATCCATCATTGGTTTCCTACTGAATAAAGACTAATATTTTTCTGAAGAGATTGTTTTAAAACTTTCTCTGATGTTTATAGTGTGTGTCTTTGTTTTTCACATTATTGTAAACTTCAAAATAGTGTAGACTGTATTGTAGGCTTCAAAATAGCACAGTTCTCTCTCTTCTATACCACACAGCTGACTAGTCCCCATGTCTCAGTAATTTTTTTTAAACAACAGAAATAACCTCACAATTCTGGAGGCTAGAAACCCACAATCAAGGTCCCAGCAGAGTTAGTTTCTTCTGAGGTCTCTCTCCTTGACTTGCAGATGGCTGTTTGCTCTCTGTGTCTTCTAATGGTCCTACATGTGTGCATCTGTGCTCTAATCTCTTTTTTTATATTTAAACTGAGTTATAATTGACATGCAACATTATATTAGTTTCAGGTGTGCAACAGAATGATATTATTTGTATATATTGCAAAATGATCACCATAAGTCTGGTCAACAACTGAGACCATATATAATTACAGATTTTACATCTTGGTAATTTTTGTCTTCTAAGTATGTCTTCAGTTTCCTCCTTTATCGTTATCCCTGATACAATTGTCATAGTTAAAATTTATCACCTTTCCCTTGCAGTAATCTGTCACTTGATTTTTTTGTGCCAGACTGAGTTTACATTCATTCCCACAACTGTATACTCACCTCCTCTTTTCTGCTTTTCTCAAAGCTCAGCTCAGTTATCACATCCTCTAAAGAGCATCCTGGGCACCCAGGTTGAATCGGGTGTTCCTCTGCATTCCCATAAAAAACTCTTATGGATATTATTGTAGGTACCTAACTATAGTATAATTCCTCTACACTACAAATTCCTTGAAGACAAGATCACTCTTTAATTCCCTCTATATTTCCAACATAAATTTTTATTTCCAGCATCGCTTTTCAATGTTGTTGAATTCTGTCTATGGTTTCTAATGGAATTAAGATAACGTTATCTGAGTCCTTATCTGCCTAATCTCAGTGCTGCTACCAGTAAAGGTGAGATATGTGAAAGTTCAAATGCCTTTGTAACAGTGAGCTAGAAGCTGTTCTCTTTTAAAAGGCTTTTTAAGATTGGGCAACTACAACTGAAATGCATTTTAATGATCTAAAATGAAAATATTTATTGAAAATCAAATATTTATCCACATAACATCAGTCATAATGTCACTTAGAAGATGTTACTACTTCAATATACAAATATATACAATATACTAGGAAAAATTAGAATGACACCTAATTGTTTCAACAAGACTTGCATATGAAATGTTTGATGAATAATTTGCCCCCCTGCTTTTCCATTTAATTAAAATTTCCATTTAATTCATAGTTCAATTAACTAAAGTTGCTTCTTCAAATTCTGCTATTTTGCTATATTTTTATCTTTCATTTTGTCCTAAATTGAACAAAATCTTTTCTTATTTGATATCAGCATGTCTAACCTACAATTTCTGCACTTAAGCTATATACATATATATATATATATATATATATATATATATCTATATCTATATATATATATATCTATCTTCTCCTGATGGTTCCATACATCTTCCAGAGTAATTTACTACAACATATATCTGTCATGACTCAACCCTCCCTAAATATTTTCAGTGACTTCCCTGTGCCTACAGGATGCAGTTTACATTTTGACCTGGCATTGCTGTACTTCAAATCTGTCTCAACTTATCTTCACAATTTTATGTCCTGCCATTCTGTAGCGCACACCTTATATGTGCTGCAGGAACTTTGGACCACGTACACCCTCCCCTGGGTGTGTCATGACCTTTCACCTGCTCACTTCTGCTTACTCATACTTCTCTGTCCAGAAAGTCCTTCCCCTGGTCTCTTTCTGGAAAAGTTCTGTCCATCATTCAGACTTGCTCCAACCTCTCTGAGGTGCCCCGTCCATTATCACCTGCCAAGTAAATTTATTCTGTTTCCTATAGCCTTTTGTTCTTTTCATTAGTCATGTATATTTCTACTTTCTCAGATCCATTGGGAGCCACTCAAGTGCAGTGAGACATCCTATCTGAAGTTTCCAATACTCAGTACAGATCACTGCTGGTAGCAAATATTAATTCAGTGTTTATAGCTTGACTAATCTCTCTACACATAATAACTTGGGTCATATATCTTATGGCTATTTAATACAGGTATGCAAATAGTTGATTATAATTGGATTTCAAGTAGATTTTAAACGTATTATTTACAGAAAAAATTGTTAATTTGGTGATCTCATGTTAAATAACAATAACAAATATAACGAGCATGCCTATGTGTTAGGTGATTTGCTGAGTGCAGTAATACATTATCTCATTCAATTAATACAGACACTGCCTTCAGCTGTAAAGATTAAAGTGTGTTTTTCAGAGGCACACTATTAACGGTTGCACTTGTTCCTAAACAGTGTGCACACCTGGATTAGTTCAAATGTGATGGGGAATATCTCAATATTTTTTCCATATTTGGTGGAGTTCAGAAGAGTTGGAAACTTAACTTAAAATATTTTCACCTACATTTAGTTCAAGTTTAGGAAATTTCATTGTAGTTTTTTTCCAGATTGATGAGGTATAGATAAATATCCAACAAAATTCTGTAGAACTTTGAGGATGTTCCATTAGTAATTCAGCTTTATAATTTTACTTATGTAATCCCTGTGATACTGAGCATAACTAAATAATTTTTCTATAAAATGTTCAGATTTTTTCTATTTCTATTTCTATATTAGTTTATAGTTTGGGGTTTTTCTTTTGCTTACAATACATTTATTATAGAACAGAAATAAGTGATAAGAGAGAATCTCATACACATAAAATGCTAAAATAATTTTTTTCAAAATTTTCCCATTGAAAATGTTCAATGTTTTCAAATGTGAAAGTTACAAGTGTAATAAAATGATTTAAGTCTGAAAGCAGACACTCAATGAAATTAAAAGGTTAGCTGAGATTAGAGGATAAATTGGCAGCAATACATTTCAAATTTTTATTTTTTTGGCAAAGAAAAAATCTTCTACCTTCAACTCTTTGAATGTGAGAAAAAAAACAGCTATGAGTCTTGGATTCAAGACTCAACAACAGTCTCAAAAGGTTGTAATTTGCAATATGCAAGGTGGCACTAATTGTAACTTTCCACATCATTTCTGTCTAATTTACTGCCCAAGTGTGTTACAGAGACTACTGGTGGTTTTCAACAGTATGAAGCTAGTTCCCCCAAATCTGTCATACTCTGACTCCCTAAAGGCTCAGACCTATATGTATGAAGTTTGGCATAGCCATTGCCTTTACCAGTAAATGCAGAGTATAGGAGGAGATGGTCCTCAACACTACCTGTGCATGATTCTAGTGAATAACTGACTAGGATGATTCTAATGAATAACTGACTAGGATGATTCTAGTGAATAACTGACTAGCTTGGGAACTTCCTTCCACTGATTATTTACTTTTATGCACCCATATATCTTCATTAATGATTTTATTTCCTCTCAAACACTTGTCTCCAATTTTCCCTTTGTAAGTTACTTTCCTCTGGCTTTGAAGTTTTAGATGCACTTTTTCTCTACACATACCAATGCTGACCACAAATTCCTATTGCAATAAAAGTTTTACTCTTTAAATTACTCTCACTATTGAAACATGACTCAATGTCATAATGTTTGGTATTGACATCATTAGTTTAGGGCATAAACAAATGGAAATTAACCTCCTGGTCAACTATTATGACCCTTCATTAGAGAGTTTTCTGGTGTGATGATACTTATCAGTCTTCCCTTGCCAAGGACAAGTTTCTGTTTATATAACTGAACTAAACAAGTCAACTAAAAATAGTTTGGCAGAGAAGTTTTGAGTTCTCACATTCCAAAATTATTTTTTAAAATGTTCAACAGCCAATGTATATTTAATTTCCTTTTCCTCTAATTTTGTTTCAGAAATGTTGACATAAAAATAATGAAGATTATTTTGTGTATGCTTTTTAAAATTTAAAATATACTAGTGATCATTACAGTTCTTATGTCATGATTTTTTGTTATGCACTGAATTTCTCTGCTTATTGATTTCATTAAAGATTAATATTATTAATGAAGAAATCAACACATGGTAATTTCTGAGTTTATTATTCTTCATCTTTTTCTGATGATGGAAATTATGTTGTCAGGATTCAGTCACTTATAAGAGTTTTTGTTTTTTGGTTTGGTTTCTGTTTTTTGGTAAGAAGTGGATTTATTTAGAGAGAAACACACTCCACAGATGGAGTGTAAGCCATCTCAGAAGGAGAGTGGCCTTGGGAGAAACACACTCCACAGACAGATTGTGGGCCATCTTGGAAGGTGAGAAGCCATTTATAAGAGTTTTGAGAAATCATTGCAAGTTAATTTTCTTGACTGATTTATTTACTATCCTAGGATATTTGTCATTCAGATAAATTGCTTAATATGTGTTTCCATATTTTCCAAGCATTTTCTCAATTTTCTTTGTAAATAGCAATTTCAAATTCTTTAGTTCCTAATTGTATCTTCTTTGTTACACTTGCTAATGACCTATTTTTAGAAGAGTCATTTTTCCCTGCTATTTAAGAGTTGTTTCCCTGTTATTTTAAAGTTGCTATACTTTATTACAGGATTTAAATTATTCCAATGTGTTTTGCTTTGGTTTGGATTTTTTTTTTTTTTTAATTTGTATGTGTTTAGCACAGTCCACAAGTAAAATTAGGTATTTGAGGGAAGTTTTTTTTTTTTTTTTAATTCTGTAAAATTCTCTTGTAGCTACAGTTCATCTACATCTTGTTAAATAAAATGAGAATTAAACTAATTCAACTGCCAAATTGTTAACTCACTCAGCTTTCATTTTAATCGTATTTAATTATCAGTGAAAGGAAGATGCTTGACTCCAGCATCCATCCTCAAATTCTTTCTTCCTAGTCCACCACCTCCCTTGAAAAGTCAATCCTAAGTAATGACATTTTAATTCTTTAAAATTCACTTAGGTAATTTTTGTCTCAATGGATTTTTGTCTTTTGTATATTAATTTCTTTCTTTTGTAGCTGTGGTCCATATTTCTTAATTGTAACATTTACATTCAAATATGTTCTAGTATAGTACAAATTAAAACACTATATTCTAAGTTTAATATATGTTTGTAAAATTATATTTTTCCCTTTGCTCCTCTTATGAGTGTCAAAGACTTATAAAGTCAGACACTCATTAAAGTGGTTAGGACAGATTTTAAACAGTAATAACTATTGCAATGAGGAAAGGTGTCCAGCATGAAATGAACTCAACTTCACTTTGACCTTTTAAAGGGAGAATAAGTGAATAGAGAGGGGTGAGTGGGGGCTCAGTAGAGTCAGAGAACAGAAATATTACAAAAAATGGGAAGAAGAATTAGTCCATGTGACACCATCTGGGTTTATTAACTAGGGCTTCTGGATGAAAAATGTTGCCTGCCATATCAGTAAACAAAGGATTTTGCAGCCATCAAGCCATAAGTCACTGCAGCAGCCCTTGACAGTACATCCTGAGGGGATTCAGGACGAAGAAAAGCAGGATACTGGCCCTAGGTAGTTAGGGTGCATATCAAAGAAACGTTTCAATGAGATCAAACTCTTTCATCTTCCCATACATAGAAAAGCACTAAATTCATTAACTTCAGATGTCTGTTTTTCTTTAGTTAACAGTAATATTTTGATGTTCTATCTGTTTTATGCTACAAAACCTCCTATATATCCCGGCTCCTCCTTTACATTTTGGGAGGAGTCCCTCAGAGCTATCTGAGAGGCTGTCTTCTGGGCCTAAGTCCTCAGTTTGTCTTCCATGTAAAACATAATTCTCAACTTTTGGGTTGCACATTTTCTTTCAGTCAACAGGCTTACTAAAGTTATGCTCCTACTACCCCACAGAGGCTGGAAGACAGGGGCCCTACCCTCAGGCATTGACTGGAACAAACTGCAAACTCTTTTGGCAGACTTGAGTTTTGTGAGGTAGGTAATTTAAGGGATAGCTAGGGTTTTCTTAGGGATGCAGTCTTCAGCTGTTAGAAACTCTGTTGGTGTTCAAGTTTTATAGACCAAGGTTGAGGTATAGTAGAGAACTGGGTTTATAAGGGCTTGGTTAGAGTTTGATCAAGGAGAGAATCTTTGTCACGAATCTACATTATAGGGGGCAACTTTGAATAATATCTGATTTTCACTTCTAAAGTAATAGCCTCCAAAATTTCCTACTACTAAGTCCAGGGGTACTCAAAAAATAAGTTTTTGAGAAAGTTTGGAATAGTGCTAATGCTGATACAAAACATCACAACCCACCAACACTCAGTAAAGAAACCAAGAGAATCCTTATTCATATTAATTTCTAACTCTAACCACCTGTGAATAAGGAGTTTAGGGCCACTCTTGATTCTGGTAATTATCCCACTTTCAATTTCTGACCTACACTGTATTACGGGCAAGATTTCTTCTCTCTTAGGGTCTGAAATTAACCCCCTTTGGGCTGTGAGTCAAATACAATTCTCAGCTGGTGTTTTGCTGTTCACAAAGATATCTCCTCCATTTCTATTTGCTCCAGTGATGTCCAGCATTGGCCCCTCCTCACCCTCCATCTCTTTCCTCCCCTGCACCAGTTTCCATCTGGTTTCTTCTGCTCATGTGCCCACTTCTTCTGGCCTGAGTGCATTCTTACTGTCTTATCTGGAATATGCATTCCACTTCTCTCAGAATTGACAGTTTTAATAAAAACAAACAAAAACCCCAAAATTAAAAACAAAGCTACTATCTGCCCTCATAGACCCCCAACCCCAAACCCCAACCCATCAGCCAGTCTAAAGGCCCCTCCTCCTGTTAGGATCTTTTTTTTTTTTTTTTTTTTTTGCAGACACCAAAGGAATACATAATTGTCCTGTCCAGCCATCACCAGAACCTGTGAGCCCCCTCATTTTCTCAGTCATTCACTCAACAAACACATACCAAAGAGCTTTTACAAGCCCAGCATTTATATGAGAATACAAACAGCCCCTTTCTCTTCTTTGTGTAACCACTGCCACCTTGAACTCAAATTTTTCAGGTTGGCATAAACTGCAGTCCTGTTCACCAGAGTCTTGACAACACATTGGACACTCAGAGAGAAATCCTCTGAGGTGAGATGTGTTTCTGTACCTGCAGGTTTCACATCTTTGCCTAGTCTTGGCATTCTGCCACTTCTGTGGGGCTACTGCAGCTGCTGGATTGAGACTGATGGCCAGATCTCTTCTCAGGTTTCCTTCTGAAGTCTATTTTCTTTTCTTAATTTCTCATATCTGTGCCCAGTTCAGCTCAGTCTCCTTTCATTCTCCTCACACTTGTCAGTGTTCTGCAGTTCCTCAGGAACAAGGGCTCTATGACAATAGGAATGCACTGATGGCTGGTGAATACCTGGATTCCATGGCCACATTCTCAATTTGCTTCCAAAATATGGAACCAGAAATGTTGGTTAGTCTGGTAGCTTAAAAAAATATACCTAAGCAGGAGGTGGCTTTCACTGTCCTCATTTTAGAGCTTTCAGTTTTCACTATTTATTTTGATCAAGGTTGCCTGTTAGTAAAGCTTTATGCTCTTGGTTTCAATGCTTCTAACACAGAATCAGAGTGATTTGTGGTGGGGCTAATCCTTCCCTGCCAGTGGAGAAGTGTGGTCTGTAAAATGTTCAACACCTATTTTATGGTAAATAGCAGGCCTCGGGTGGCAAACAGGGATAATATTTTGATTTGTTATTAATATCCTAGAATGGTTGTCAGGTGCATTATTTCCACATATAACATGGGGTGAAAAGTGAGGTAGGTGCATTTTAATGCACATACTAAATGTTAATGTTACTCTAAAATAAAAAGCACTGTTTGTGATGAAGAATAAAATAGTACAAAATGCAGACGTTAATGCTACCTGGGATAGTGTATAATGTAATAAAGAGCTGACTCGTCATAGAAAATGCATTCTGCATTACAAAAACAAATCCAAAACAATTAACAAAATGGCAATAAGAACATACAAATTGATAATTACCTTAAATGTAAATGGATTATAAAAAGAAATGAAATTCAGTTATTTGTAGTGAAGTGGTGGGACTTAGAGTCTGTCATGCAGAGTGATGTAAGTCAGAAAGAGAAAAACAAACACCGTATGCTAACACATATATATGGAATCTGAAAAAAAAAAAAAAAAGGTCATGAAGAATCTAGGGGCAGGACAGGAATAAAGACACAGATGTAGAGAATGGACTTGAGGACATGGGAAGGGGGAAGGGTAAGTTGGGACGAAGTGAGAGAGTGGCACGGACATATTTATACTGCCAAATGTAAAATAGTTAGCTAGTGGGAAGCAGGCACATAGCACAGGGAGATCAGCTCGGTGCCTTGTGACCACCTAGAGGGTTGGGATAGGGAGGGTGGGAGGGAGATGCAAGAGGGAGGAGATATGGGGATATATGTATATGTATAGCTGATTCACTTTGTTATAAAGCAGAAACTAACACACCACTGTAAAGCAATTATACTCCAATAAAGATGTTAAAAAAGAAAGAGCTAGAAAAGAGCAAAAATTTGAGAAGGACAAGAGCATCAGAGGGAAGGAAGAAGAAAGGAAAGGTTAAGAGAAAAGAAGAAAGAAACATATATTCATGGGGATATTTGCTCTGTGCTTGTTAGGCAACATCGTATTTCTTTAACTAAATAAAGAAATTTAAAAGGACGTGGGAGACAGAAAAACCATGGCAGGTCATATTGTGATGAGAAACCTCCAGCTTCATTTAGGCTGCACTTTTCCCCAGGTGTCTGGCTGAGGTGCGTCTCCTAGACAGCCATGTTTTGTGATGCCATATATACACGCCCTTTATGAGATTTCATACTACCTACTTTAAGAGAGGGATCTTAAATGCAGTAGGAAGGATTTATTAGTAATGTTGTAAATAAAATATGTTTCCTGTTGCTTGAATGAAAAAAAATGTAAATGGATTAAATGCTCCAACCAAAAGACATACACTGGCTGAATGGAAACAAAAACAAGACCCATACATATGCTGTCTATAAGAGACCTACTTCAGATATATGGACACATATAAATGAAAGTAAGGGGATGGAAAAAGGTATTCCATGCAAATGGAAATCAAAAGAAAGCTGGAGTAGCAATACTCATATCAGACAAAATGGACTTTAAAATAAAGACTATTACAAGAGACAAAGAAGGCCACTATATAATGATCAAGGGATCAATCCAAGAAGAAGATATAACAATTGTAATTATATATGCACTCAACATAGGGGCATAATATATAAGGCCATAAAAAGAGAAATCAACAGTAACACAATAATATTGGGGGAATTTAACACCCCACTTTCATCAATGGACAGATCATCCAGACAGAAAATCAATAAGGAAACACAGGCCTTAAATGACACATTAGACCAAGGGGACTTAATTGATATTTATAGAGCAACCAAAGGCAGAAGAACACACATTATTTTCAAGTGCACATGGAACATTCTCCAGGATTGATCACATGCTGGGGCACAGAATGAGCCTTGGTAAATTTGAGAAAATTGAAGTCATATCAAGCATCTTTTCTGACCACAAAACTAAGAGATTAGAAATAAATTAAAAAGGAAAAAACTATAAAAACACAAACATGTGGAGGCTAAACAATATGCTGCTAAACAATATGCTACTTAACAACAGTTCAATCAGTTAAGAAATCAAGGAGAACATTAAAAATACCTAGAAACAGGTGAAAATGAAAGCACAATGATCCAAATCCTATGGGATGCAGCAAAAGCATTTCTAAGAGGGAAGTTTGTAGCAATAAAATCTTACCTCAAAAAACAAAAAAACATCTCAAAAAACAACCTAACCTTCAACTAAAGCAACTAGAGAAAGAAGAATAAACAAAACCCAATGTTAGTAGAAGGAAAGAAATCATAAAGATCGGAGCAAAAATAAATGAAATAGAGATGAAGAAAACAATAGGGATCAATGAAATTGAAGTTTGTTCTTTGAAAAGATAAACAGAATTGATAAACCTGTAGCCAGAATCATCAGGAAAAAAAGGGGAGGGGGCTCAAATCAATAAAATTAGAAATGAGGAAGGAGAAGTTACAACTGACACTGCAGAAATACAGAGGTTCGTAAGAGACTACTACAAGCAACTATATGCCAATAAAATGGACAACCTAGAAGAAGGCAAATTCTTAGAAAAGTACAATCTCACAAGACTGAGCCAGGGAGAAATAGAAAATATGAAGAGACAAATCACAATTGAAACTGTGATTCAGAAACTCCCAACAAAGAAAAGTTCAGGACCAGGTGGCTTCACAGGTGAATTCTACCAAACATTTTGAGAAGCATTAACACCCATCCTTCTCAAACTATTTCAAAATTTGCCAAGGAAGGAACAATCCTAAACTAATTTGATGAGGTCAGCATCACCTTGATACCAAAACCAAACCAAAATACCAGAAAAAAGAAAATTACCAGCCAACATCACTGATGAACATAGGTACAAATATCCTCAAAAACATACTAGCAAAGAGAACCCAACAATACATTAAAAGGATCATACAACACAATCAAGTGGGATTTATCCCAGGGATGCAAGGATTTTTCTTTTTTCTTTTTTTTTTAAATTTATTTATTTTTATTTTTGGCTGCATTGGGTCTTCATTGCTTCACGTGGGCTTTCTCTTGTTGGGGTGAGTGGGGGCTACTCTTCATTGTAGTGCATGGGCTTCTCATTGCAGTGACTTCTCTTTTGTGGAGCATGGGCTCTAGGTGTACAGACTTCAGTAGTTGTGGTGCACAGGCTTCAGTAATTTTGGCTCATGGGCTCTAGAGCACAGGCTCAGTAGTTGCAGTGCATGGGCTTTGTTGCTTCGCAGCATGTGGGATCTTCCTGGACTAAGGATTGAACCGGTGTGCCCTGCATTGGCAGGTGGATCCTTAACCACTACACCACCAGGGAAGTCTTGCAAGGATTTTTCAATGTTTGGAAATCAATCAGTGTGATACATCACATTAACAAATTGAAGAATAAAAACCACAAGATAATCTCAATAGAAGCAAAAAAATCTTTTGACAATATTCAACTCCCATTTATGATAAAAACTCTCCAGAAAGTGGTCATAGAGGGAGCCTACCTCAACATAATAAAGGCCATATATGACAAACCTATAGCTAATATCATATTCAATGGTGAAAAGCTGAAAACATTTCCTCTAAGGTCAGAAACAAGGCAAGGATGTCTATTCTTGCCACTTTTATTCAACATAGATTTGGAAGTCCTAGCCATGGCACTCAGAGGAAAAAAAGAAGTAAAAGAAATCCAAACTGGAAAAGAAGAAGTAAAACTGTCAGTGTTTGCAGATAACATGATACTATACATAGAAAATCCTAAAGATGTTACTAGAAAACTACTAGAGCTCATCAATGATTTTGGTAAAGTTGCATGATACAAAATTACACAGAACTCTCTTGTGTTTCTATATACTAACAACAAAAGATTAGACATAGAAATTAAGGAGACAATCCCATTTATCATTGCATCAAAAAGAATAAAATACCTAGCTAAGGAGGCAAAAGACCTGTACTTAGAAAACTATAAAATGCTGATGAAAGAAATCAAAGATGACACAAACAGATGAAAAGATATTCCATGCTTTTGGATTGGAAGAATCAATATTGTCAAAATGACTATACTACCCAAAGCAATCTACAGATTCAATGAAACTCCTATCAAATTACCAATGGCATTTTTCACAGAACTAGAACAAAACTTTAAAAAATTTGCATGGAGACACCAAAGACCCCAAATAGCAAAAGCAATCTTGAAAAAGAAAATTGGAGGAATTAGGCTTCCTGACTTCAAACTATACTACAAAGCTACAGTAATCAAAACAGTATGGTACTGGCACAAATACAGAAATATAGGTCAATGGAACAGAAAAAAAATTTAGACCTAAACACATGCACCTACAGTCCACTAATCTATGACAAAACAGGCAAGAATATACAATGGAGAAAAGACAATCTCTTCAATAAGAATTTTGGGAAAACTGGATAGTTAAATAATGATGTTAGAACATTCTTTAACACCATACACAAAAATAAACTCAACATGGATTAGAGACCTAAATGTAAGACTGGACACTATAAAACTCTTAGAAGAAAACATAGGAAGAGCACTCTTTGACATAAATCACAGCAAGATATTTTTTGATCCACCTCCTTGAGTAATGGAAATAAAAACAAAAATAAACAAATTGGACCTAATGAAACTTCAAAGCTTTTGCAAAGCAAAGGAAACCATAAACAGGATGAAAATACAACCCTCAGAATGGGAGAAAATACTTGCAAATGAATCAATGGACAAATGATTAATCTCCAAAATATATAAACAGCTCATGCAGCTCAATATTAAAAAAACAAACAACCCAATCCAAAATGGGCAGAAGACCTAAATAGACATTTCTCCAAAGAAGACATACAGGTGGCCAAGAAGCACATGAAAAGCTACTCAACATCACTAATTATTAGAGAAATGCAAATCAAAACTGCAATGAGGTATCACCTCACATTAGTTAGATGGAAATCATCAGAAAATCTACAAACAACAAATGCTGGAGAAGGTGTGCAGAAAAAGGAGCCCTCTTGCACTGTTGGTGGGAATGTAAGTTGATACAGCCACCATGGAGAAGGTTCCTTTAAAAACTAAAATTAGAATTACCATATGATCCAGCAATCCCACTACTGGGCATATACCGAGAGAAAACCATAATTCAAAAAGACACATGCACCCCAATGTTCATTGTAGCATGATTTACAATAGCCAGGTCATGGAAGCAACCTAAATGCCCATTAACAGATGAAAGGATAAAGAAGTTGTGGTACATAAATACAATGGAATATTACTCAGCCATAAAAAGGAACAAAATTGGGTCATTTGTTGAGATGTGGATAGATCTAGAGACTGTCATACAGAGTGAAGTAAGTCAGAAAGAGAAAAACAAATATTATATATTAACACATATATGTGGAACCTAGAAAAATGGTACAGGTGAACCGGTTTGCAGGGCAGAAAGTGAGACACAGATGTAGAGAACACAAGGGAGGAAAGCTGCAGGGGGGTGGGGGGTGGTGTGATGAATTGGGTGATTGGGATTGATATTTATACACTGATGTGTATATAACTGATGACTAATAAGAAACTGCTGTTTAAAAAATATACAAAATTAAATTAAAAAAAAAACCCCAAAAAGAATGGAAGATGTCATTTGCAGCAACATGGATGGACCTAGAGATTGTTTTTTTAAGATATTTTTTTTGATGTGGACTATTTTCAAAGTCTTTATTGAATTTGTTACAATACTGCTTCTGTTTTATGTTTTGGTTTTTTGGCCATGAGCATGTGGAATCTTAACTCCCCAACCACGGATTTCACCCACACCTCCTGCATTGGAAGACAAAGTCTTAACCCCTGGACCACCAGGGAAGTCCTGGATCTAGAGATTATCATACCAAGTGAAGTAAGTCAGAAAGAGAAAGTCAAATATCATATGATATCACATGTGAAATCTAAAATATGATACAAATTAACTTATTTACAAAATAGAAACAGACCCACGGACATAGAAAACAAATTTATGGTTACCAAAGGGGAAAGGTGGGGAGGGATAAATTAGGAGTTTGGAATTAGCAGATCCAAACTACTATATATAAATTGATAACAATAAGGTCCTTCTGTATAGCACAGGGAACTATATTCAATATCTTGTAATAAACTGTAATGGAAAAGAATATGGAAAAAGAATACATGTACTGTATTCTGAAACACTTTGCTGTACATCAGAAACTAATACATTGTAAATTAACTATTTATTTTATTAACTTCAATTAAAAAATAATGTAATCATCTAAAAAAAATGTCTACAAACAATAAATGCTGGAGAGGTTGTGGATAAAAGGGAAACCTCCTACACTGTTGGTCAGAATGTTAATTGGTACAGCCACAATAGAGAACAGCATGGAGGTTCCTTAAAAAACTAAAAAGAGCTATAATATGATTCAGCAATCCCACTTCTTGGACATATATTCAGAGAAAACCATGGTTCAAAAGGATACATGCATCCCAATGTTCATTGCAGCACTATTTACAAAAGCCAAGACATGGAAGCAACCTAGATGTCCATCGAAAAATGAATGGATAAAGAAGGTGTGGTACATATATACAATGGAATATTACTCAGTCACTGAAAGGAATGAAACAATTCTATTTGCAGCAACATCAATGGACCTGGAAATTTTCATATTAAGTAAAATAAGTCAGACAAAGATAAATATCATATGATATCACTTATACGTGGAATCTAAAAAAAATGGTACAAATGAACTGATTTATAAAATAGAAACACAGTCACAGACTTAGAAAACAAATTTATGGTTACCAAAGGAGAAATGTGGGGAGGGGGAGGGATAAACTGGGAGTTTGGGATTGACATATACACACTACTATATTTAAAATAGATAACCAAAAATTACCTACTGTATAACACAGGGAACTCTACTTAATATTCTGTAATATCCTAAATGGGAAAATAATTTGAAAAATAATAAATATATGTAAATGTATAGCTAAGATATATGTATATGTATAGCTAAGTCACTTTGCTGTACACGCAAAACTAACAAAACATTGTAAATCAACTATATTCCAGTATAATAAAGAAAAAAGGAAATATATTCTCCTCTGAATGTTATCAGGAAAACTTGAATTAGCTCTGAAATCTATTGCCTTGGTAAATATCTATGTCTGACTGGTATGACTATGTGTAATGGCCTAGTGGAAACTATGTGGATTGGGCAGGGGGAGTATTATTTTGACTGCCCAAACCCTCTGAGCCTTCCCCTACCCATATGTTCCTTCATACCCACATGTTTGCTAAGAATTCCAGGTTTATCAGTGATCAATGAGAGAAACCTGAACTGAACTCCTGGACCTAAGAAAGGCTCTCTCTCTATGATCTTAAGGAAGGATTAGCTGTGAACAGAGTATGCGGTTCATGGCTAAATCCACTGTAGTCCAATCATCTTGGCATGTTGGGTACACCTCAAGAATGGTGTGTGTGTGTGTGTGCATTAAGCCAATATGTCTGATAAAGAATTTAGCCTTACCCAGAGAGGTATGGTCTTTGCTTTTGCCACCTGGGAGGAAATCTCTGTCCTGTCTGATAAGAATGTCTTTTTTTATCTGGGGGCTTTTGGCCATGCCACGTAGTCTAACGATGTGATTTATGGTAGAGTGCCTTGGATCATGAGGTATCTGCTCCACCTTCAGTGGGGATAGAAAATAAAGTTCAGCCATGTGGTTGATGTTTGACCATGTATTTCTGATGAAGTTCCAACTCTAAACAACAAGGTCCATTTAGAATTTTTGGTTGGCAATATTTTGTGTGTGTTGCCACACATCAATACTGGGAAAGTTTATGCTGCTAGCAACTCAGCTGGGAAGAGAACAGCTAGAAGCTCTGTATTTGGAACGCTCCTGATCTCTGCCCAATATCTGTCTTCCTTTGGATGACATTAATCTGGATTCTTCTACTATAATAACATGTACTTAATTATAACAGCTTTCACTGAGTTCTGTGAGTCCTAACAAATAATTGAACCTAAAAGTGCTCTTGGGGACACCCAATCTTGTAATTCTTATAAAGCTGTAAATCTTGTAATCGTGTAACTTCACACAACCGTATTGTGTTTCTAAAACATTTTGACCTTCTTAGACCATGACAGAATTGACATGCAGTGAGAATATTTAAGCATCACATTGAGGATGAAGAGCTTTGTTCTTTATCCTGCATCTAGAGAAACTCTTGCCACGCTAGAAATTGTCCAGATACTTAGAGTCACTCTAGCTCCTGAAACTGCCAGCTGCAATGTGGACAATCATACAACTAAGAGCACATGATCCTCAGGCACTGAGTATGCTTCTCATTTTCTCTCCTTGGAGAGATAGCAACTAGGATTGGCTCTTGGATCTGAGGAGACCCAGGGAAGGTTTCCATTTTTCAGGGAATAAAGATAGTCTCACAAAAGAAAAGTTAGTGTTGAGAAAAACTTAATCTGAATAGTAAATGTATTGGTATTTTCTTGTACAGCTCAAGATATATCAATGGCAAAATAATTCAAATAATTTGTGCCTGACTTTTTTTTTTCTTATATGGAACTTAGCAGAGAAACCAAGTTATGTTATGAAGTAACCCATGAGATTTCTGGTTCAGTATTTTGTTCTAGCAAATTTTACAAATATCTTCACACTAAACCTGCTTTACCAAAACCTTTATTAATCTAGACCATTAAATTAAATTGGACCATTTTTTTTCTCTTTTAATCACGATGAAAAATGGCAAAAAGGAAAATATATAGCTTCCACCATTCCTTGATCTATGTTCTCAAATGATTTCTTCAGGGTTCAAGGTTCTTTGTTTTTGTTTTCCCATTTCTTGCCTCTGCCTCCCATCTCATTTATTCTCAGATTTCAAGTGGTGGCTCCCAACAGTCCTGAGCTCATTCTAGTAGATGTGAACACATGCTTCTTTTACGGTACTTTCAGAGCAAGTCTGTGCAGTCGACTGACCATGATTGGATCACATACCTATTTCTGAATCCATCCTATGAGCAGACAAATGCAGTGCAGACATGAGGCACACACCCACCATGGCACTGAAGATGGATTGGAAATGAGGGAGGTGTGAATTTCCATAGATAATGGAGAGTATTACAAAGAAAAAAATGGAAATGAATGTAAAAGATTGTTTCCCTACCCCATCCCAAAGAAAAGAAAAAAAAATCCACAAATATCCAGAAAAAAATCAATAAACTTTGTTTTCCAAATATAGTGTATTACGGAAATTTATGTCAACTTTTCTCACTATAGTTATTAGGGAAATCTACTTTACAGTGGAACTTGGAAAAAAAATTATTATCTACCTCCATGAAAATAATTTTATATAGTATGTTTTAAAACATCAAGTTTTTTAAATTTTTTCAATTGTAAAAGCTTTCAATGAATTACAGCATAAAACAATGCATAACAAATAATGTGTATTGCAACTGACACATCCCAAATTTACAAAACTGTGACAAGAACACAGTTGGATGAGTCAGATTTAGTCAGACAGTCTGGGTTCATGTTCTGCTTCACCTGTTTTCTTGCTGAATGACCCTGGGCAAGTTACAAATCTCTCAGCAGTTTAGTTCTTCCATGTATAAAGGTGGGGGGCATCCATACCTATCCCGAGGGTGCACTGATATTATTAGATGTTAAGAAACTTAGTGCTAAGATTTGAATATCTTCCCTTCTTTTTTTCCCTGTCCTTCCTTTATTTTCTTTCCCGTTTTACCATTTTTTTTGTCCTTGCTGTTCCAAATCTGCCCTGATCTTCCCCTTTCCTGCTGACCATAAGTTCAGCTGACTAGAGGTTGGCTAAGTCAAAGAGGTCTATTATTTTGCAAATACTCTGTTATTCCTTCCCCAGATCTTCTACTAACCACGGAAAGTGGTAACACCCCTCATTGTACTCCTTTCTTCAGTCTAAGATATTTTATGTTTGTAGAAAAAAATTGTGAAAACCAGGATATTAAACAATTCCAGTGTTAATTAAATGTGGTTAATTAAAGCAATGTGAAGATCTCACTTTATGGCTTATGTGTCCATTCAAGTCTCAAAACGTAATGTGCTCAGAGTAGATACTATAATTTGTCATAGAACCATTTAGTGTTTTTGTCGTAAAGGATCTGAATGATAATCTGATCCAAGTATCTCATTTTACAGATGAGAAAACTGAGATGCAAAGAAGTGAAGACACATGTCCCACATAGCAAATCTGTTAGGGCTATTGCTAAGAGATCTGAATCCTGATGGATTTTTCCATTTATTCCATAATCTTGGGAACATGAACATTCTGGAAATAGCTGTTCCCCACTTTTGGTTCCTTCTTGTTCTAAGTGATAATTGTTCTAACCGTCACATTTTAGCCTCTCTTGAGCTGGGTCTTCTCATGAGATGGTGGCCAGTAGCAGCATCTTTTCTGCCCTTCTGACCTCCCACTCATGGTCTCAAATTTCAGACAATTTGCCTGAGAATCTAGACAAATAGAAAATAGAAGGCATACCTCAACTAGACCTGCTTATTCTGAAAATGTCCAAGGTCTAACGGATGGATCCAAGTTCTGCTCATGTGGTGTATGTATGACCCTTCCCTTTCCCCAAATAATGGCTTTCTACCTCTAACAGGTAACAAATAATTTCCCATCTGATTATTATTAATTAATTATTAGTAACTAATAATTACCTATATGATGCTGTTGCTGTACAGAATAATTGGAATAAATATGGAAGTACAGTACAATGAAAGCTCTCTGACATTGTTTGTTTTTAAAATTCATGCATTAATTTCTGCAGATCCTTCAGTCAAATCAATGTATAAAATATGAGCTGTTTATATATGTTGGATATTAACCCCTAATTAGTCATGTCATTTGCAACTATCTTCTCTAGTTCAGTAAGTTGTCTTTTTGTTTTGTCAGTGGTTTCCTTTGCTGTGCTAAAGCTTTTACATTTAATTAGGTCCCATTTATTTATATTTGCTCTCTTTCCTTTACTTTAGGGGATGGACCCTCCAAAAAATATTGTGTGATTTATGTCAAAGACTGTCTGCCTATGTTTTCCTCTAGGAGTTTTATAGTAGCCAGTGTTACATTTAGGTCTTTGCTCCATTTTGAGTTTATTTTTGTGTATGGTGTTATAGACTGTACTAATTCATTCTTTTATAAGTGGTTGTCCATTTTCCCCAGCACAACTTATTGAAGAGACTGCCTTTTCTCCATTGTATATTCTTGTCTCCTTTGTCATAGATTAATTCACCATAAGTGTGTGGTTTTATTTCTGGGCTCTCTATTCTGTTCTAATGATGTGTGTGTCTGTTTTTGTGCTAGTACCACACTGTTTAGATTACTGTGACATTGTAGTATAGTCTGAAGTCAGGAAACAAGATACCTCCAGCTCTGTCTTTCTTTCTCAAGATTGTTTGGGCTATTCAGGGTCTTTTGTGTTTCCATACAAATTTTAAAGTAATGTTCTAGTTCTGTGAAAAATACCCTTGGTGTTTTGATAGGGATTGCATCAAATCTGTAGATGGCCTTGGGTAGTATGGTCATTTTAACAATATTGATTTTTCCAATCCAAGAATACAAAAGATCCTTCCATCTGTTTTTGTCATCTACAATTTCTTTCATCAGAGTCCATTAATTTTCCTGGTACAGGTCTCTTACCTCCTTAGGTAGGTTTATTCCTAGGTATTTTATTCTTTTTGATGTGGTGGTAAATGGGGTTGTTTCCTTAATTTCTCTTTCTGATAATTCATTGTCAGTGTACAGAAACGCAAGAGATTTCTGTGTATTAAGTCAGTATCCAGCAACTTTACCAAATTCCTTGATGAGGTCCAGTAGTTTTCTGGTAGTGTTTTTAGGATTTTCTATGCACAGTATCATGTCATCTGCACACAGTGACAGGTTTAATTCTTCCTTTCCAATTTGGATTACTTTTATTTATTTTCCTTCTCTGATTGCTGTAGCTAGGATTTCCAAAACTATGTTGAATAAAAGTGGTGAGAGGACCATCCTTGTCTTGCTCCTGATCTTAGAGAAAATACTTTCAGCTTTTCATTACTGAGTATAATGTGAGCTGTGGGTTTTTCATATATGGCTTTTATTATGTTGAGGTATGTTCCCTCTATGACCCTTTTTGGAGAGTTTTATCATAAATGAGAGTTGAATTTTGTCAAAAGCTTTTTTTGCATCTACTGAGATGATCATATGGTTTTTATTCTTCAATTTACTTAATGTGCTGTATTACATTGATTCATTTGAAAATATTGAAAAAGTCTTGCTTCCCTATGATAAAACCCACTTGATCATAGTGTATGATCTTTTGGTTTATTGTTGGATTAAATTTGCTAAAATTTTGTTGAGGATTTTTGCATCTATATTCATCATGATATTGGTCTATAATTTTCTTTTTTGTGATATCTTTGTCTGGTTTTTGGTATCAGGGTGATGCTGACCACATAAAATGAGTCTGGAAGTGTGTTCCTTCCTCTGCAAGTTTTAGAATAGTTTTAGAAGGATAGGTGTCATCTCTTTTCTAAATGTTTGGTAGAATTCACCTATGAAGCTATCTGGTCCTGAACTTTTGTTTGTTGCCAGTTTTTAAATTGCTGAATCAATTTCATTGGTCTGTTCATATTTCCTATTTCTTCCTGGTTCAGTCTTGGGATATTGTGCCTTTCTAGGAATTTTTCCATTTCTTCTAGGTTGTCCATTTTACCAGCACGTAGTTGCTGTTGGTAGTCTCTATATCATCTCACACCTGTCAGAATAGCTATCATCAAAAAGAACACAAATAACAAATGCTGGTGAGATGTGGAGAAAAGGGAACACTTTTACACTTTTCATGGAAATGTAAATTGATGCAGTCACTGTGGAAAACAGTATGGAGGTTTCTCAAAAAACTAAAAATTGAAGTACCATAATACCCAGCAATTCCAGTCCTGGGTATATACTCTAAATAAAAACACTAATTCAAAAAAATAGGTAAGTCCCAATGTTCATAGCAACAGTATTTACCATAGTCAAGATATGGAAGCAAACTAAATGTCCATCAAAAAATGTATGGATAAAGAAAATATAGCATAGGGCTTCCCTGGTGGTGCAGTGGTTGAGAGTCCACTTGCCGATGCAGGGGACATGGGTTCATGCCCCGGTCCGGGAAGATCCCACATGCCACAGAGTGGCTAGGCCCATGAGCCATGGCCGCTGAGCCTGCGTGTCCAGAGCCTGTGCTCCACAACGGGAGAGGCTACAACAGTGAGAGGCCTGCGTACTGCAAAAAAAAAGAAAAGAAAAAAAATAACATACATACATATATATATATACTACTCAGCTGTAAAAAGGAATGGAATTTTGCCATTTTCAGGAACATGGATGGAGTTGAAGGGCATTATGGTAAGTGAAATATGTCAGAAAGAGAAAGACAAATACTGTACGATATCACTTACATGTAAAATTAAAAAATAAATACAACAAACTAGTGAATAAATAAAAAAAGAAGTAGACTAACAGATATAGAGAACAAACTAGTGGTTACCAGTGGGGAGAAGGAAGTGGGAGGGACGATATAGGGGTAGAGGGAAAAAGGGTTATTGTGGGATTATATGAAATTATATGTGTGAAATTTTGAAAATTGTAAAGCACTATAGAATTTAAAGAATCTTTCATTTAATAAAGAAAAAAATGAACTGAGTTTAGAAATAGAGGAAACTTACATAAAGGTTCTGGAGTTCCTTTAAGTCTTTTGTATCATCTATAATGAAAATTTACAAGAATTTTGAGAAGTAAATATTTGTTGTTTAAGCCAAAAGAAGAAAAAATGAATATTATACTAAGTGAAATAAGCCAGACAGAAAGGAAAAATGATATGTTCCCACTTATATGTGGAATTTTAAAAAGTCAAATACATAGAAGCAGAGAGTAGAACAGTGGTTATCATGGGAGGGGAGGTGGAGGAAATAGGGAGTTGTTGGTCAAAGGGTACAAAGTAACAGTTATGCAAGATGAATGTCAAGAGATCTAATGCACAGCATGATGACTGTGGTTAATAATACTGAGTTGAATACTGGAAATTTGCTATGAGAGTAGATTTCAGGTTCTCTCATCACACACACACAATAAATGGTAACTATGTGAGAAGAAGATATGATATTTAGCTTGACTGTACTAATCATGCCACTATACATATAAAATCAACATGCTGTACAGCTTAAATATATATATTTTATTAAAAATGTAAAAAGAAAAAAAGACAAAATGAAACACTGTTTTACATGCAAAAGAAAAGGGTGTGTAGAGTTTAGGCCCACTGCAAAGTTAGAAAGAGCCATCTCTAAGGTTGCCCTCATTTCTGACACCAAGTGCAAGTTCAGTGGATTCCCTAAATCACCCTCAGATTTTATAAGTCACTGGAGGAACTCACAAAAATCACTGAAAGCTCTTAAAAATCATGGTTATAATGTTATTACGTAGTTCATTGCAAGGAAAGGATATGGATTCAAATCAGCTAAGAGAGGAAACACCTAGGACAGAATCCAGAAAATTTACTAAATATGGGGTTCCCGTTGCTTTCACTCCATAGAATGATAGATGTGTTGCCTTTCCAGCAGTAGTGAAGGACACTTTCCAATTTATTTTATGAGGCCAGCACTACTCTAATACATAAAGCAGGCAACAATTTTATAAAAAAAATAAAAATACAGAACAATATCTCATAAACATGTGCAAAAATATTCAAAAATATTAGCAAATCAAATCCAACAATGAATAAAAGAATTATACATTATAGCCAAGTGGGATTTATTTCTAGTATGCAAGGTTGATTCAACATTCAAACATCAATTACTGTAATCCATCATGTGAACAAGATAAAGAAGAAAAATCATATGATCATATGATTATATCTATTGATGTAGAAAAAGCATTTGACAAAATGCAACATCCATCTGTTATACAAAATGTTAGCGAACTAGTAATAGAGAGTGACTTTCTCAATTTGATAAAGAACATCTACAAACATTGACAACTGGTGAGGAAGTGAAGCTACAGGAACACTCATTCACTGATGGTGAGAATGCAAAATGGTACAGCCACTCTGAAAGACAGTATTTGGTAGTCAAAAAAAAAAAAAAAAAAAAAAAACCTAAACTAAACTAAACTAAATTTACTCTTACCACATGATCCAGTAATCATGCTCCTAAGTGTTTACTCAAATGAACTGAAAACATGTCCACACAAAAACCCTCACATAAATGTTCATAGTAGCTTTACTTAGAATTGGCAAAAATTAGAAGTAACTAAGATGTTCTTCAGTGTGAAAGGATAAATAAATTGTAGTACCTCCATAGCATGGAATATGAATAGACACTAAAAAGAAATAAACTATCAAGACACAAAAGACATTCAGGAACCTAAAAAGCATATTGTTTAGTGAAAGAATCCAGTCTGTAAAGCCTGCATACTATATAATCCCAGGTATATGACATTCTGGAAAAGATAAAACTATTGAGATATTAAAAAGATTACTCTGTCAGGAGAGAGAGAGGAATGAATAGGTAGTTGAGGTAATTTTAATCACGGTGAGCAATTCTTTATGATGCTGTGATGGTGGATCCCTGTAATTATATATTTCTCAAAAACATAGAATTTTATATACAACAGAGTGAAACCTAATGTAAACTATTCAGTTTAATTAGTAGCAATGTATTAACATTAGTTCATCTATGGTAACAAATGCACCATGGTAATGCAAGACCTTAACAACAGTAGAAAATGAACATAGGAGAAAGGAGGTATATGGTGACTATCTGTATTCTTAATTTCTGTAAACTTAAAACTTCTCTAAAAAATAAAGTATATCAATTTTTTAAAATTATGGGGGTTGTAACTGTTGGTCTCAATTTTTGCCTAAATTGAAAAATTTTGTGTGTGTGTGTTTTTTTTTTTAAGTAAGTAGAGGTCTTTCTGCATTGTTTAGTTGGTTTTACTTGGAAACTTCATGATGTAGAAGTGGACATTTTTATTGTGTTTAGTGATATTTTACAGAATATCTAATGATTTGTGATATACATTTACTAACATTCATAATGAGGTCATCATTAGAACTCAAAGTAGCTACAGCAAGTATCATTGCCATATTGGCCACCAAGCGTAATGATAAATGCCATAGAACCTCAGAGATAATGCTAAATATATGTCTCTAATAGCTTAGACAGCATTGTATTTACTTTATTATATTTAAATAAGGCAAAAACCAGTGCTACCATACCAGGATTTCTTTTAAACTTTAAAAAAACTAAATCTACAACATGCCACATATTTTCTTTAATCTATCCTCAATGTTTTATAATTTGGACACAATCAAGTATTAAACAGGAGAGCTGTAATCTTAGCCTGTGCATAGTATATAATATTTTAACATGGTTTCTCAAGAGGTTAAAAGTCTGGTCATGGATACATGTACATGTATGGCTGAGTTCCTTTGCTGTGCACCTGAAACAATCACAACGTTGTTAATTGGCTATACTCCAACATAAAATAAAAAAAAATTTTTTAAGTCTACAAATAACAAGTGCTGGAAAAAAAAAGCTGGTCATGAGAATAGAGTGTATTAAACCAAGCTTATTTTCAAAAGCCTAAACTTTACCTTCTTCTTGAAAATCTGTTAGATAGAATCTTTAATTGAATCCAAATGTAAACCCTATAAATTTATTACTGTCTAAAAAATTGTGAATGGCAGTAACTGAAGAAATAAAATCTGCTTTTTTTCCAAAGGCAAAGACCACAGAAAAATCTACTCAATAAAGATTTAATGAATGCCTGCTCTTGAGAAAGAATCATTTTAGAAGTTGTTTGGATTCCAATGTTTATTAGGTAAGTCAATGGCAACAATGCAGTCACTTTAATTTTATGTATATATCATCAAACTCTAAGCTTAATATCTAATAGCTACCAGATTGAGACAGGCACTGGGGAATTAAAAATAACAATAGTGACAATACTAGTAATGATACAGCTATCATTTGTTGAGAGCCTTCTCTGTGCCAGACACTGTATGAATATATTTCTTCTTGTTTTATCCGATTTTTTACTTGAAAATTTTACCATATGCTTAGATAAATTAAGTATCTAATACAAATATTCAAATCTACTTGCAGAACAGGTAGCTAAATTATCATGTTTCCCTCAAAAGGTCCTCAACTACATTATACTACTTCTCATACAAAGACATAGAAGATAAACTTGCTTTCCTTGAAAGGTCACAGGTCATAAGGTGATGTTGACATATAAAATTGTTATAAAACAATGCAGCAATTGTTATGATGAAGGGACATCTGTAACATAATATGCAGCAAAAAAGGGAGCTTCTAACTTCCTCATGGGATCCATTCACAGAGGACATGATGACAGCCATCTTGAGTCGGAGGGTGAGTCAAGAGTAGCGAGGCATATGGGTAAAGAGAAGAGGAAAATTAAAGTATCATTGCATGAGGAAAGTGCATAGAATTTAGTGAGGCTATTTCACAGAATGAACTTGTAGAACTGACAAGGAACTATACTAGAAGAACAAGCAGTTTGAGATTATGAAGATTAGGTATGACTTGCTGAGAAGGTCACAACTGATTCTGTAAGCAAGGGGAGAAATTGACACAGAGCAGTGAGCCAATTAAGCTCACACTGAGAAATGAGCACCTTAGAAGTGGTGATGGTAATGGGTAAGAACAGAGCATGACCAGAAACAGGAAAACCAGCTGCAGTATTCCAGGAAGGAAATAATGTAGATGAAATCAAGAGACCTATTGAAAAAGTATGCCCCCTGGTTCTGACTTGAGTAATCAAGTAGAGGGTGATATCACAGAGTCTGGGAATACTAGAAGTGGAGGAAGTTTTAGGAGTGGTGTGGTTATGGTGAGTTTAGTTTTAAACATGGTAAAATGATCAGAAGTCCATGGATGTCTGCAAAAGAGAAAATGATGTGTGGCATTACAAGCAATATAGGTAGTAACTGAGTTTCTGACCTCAGTTGAAATAATCCAGAGTGAGTGGAGAATAAGAATATGAAGCAAAGGTCATGTGAAGACCTTGACTTTTAAGGAGAAAGAAATTATGATAAACTCACGGAGTACAATAATAAGGAGCTAAGATGAGGGAAATGCTGTTATGGAAGCTGAGGATTTCAGACCAGCTCAGTAAAAAGACAAAATTGAGTCCTTGTTATGTTCCTGCTCTCTGCTGAGAAATGGATACCTGACGATGACGAAGATGTGGTTTCTGTTCTCAAGGAGCTCAGATAATAGTGAAGGGGAGAAGATTAAGTAGGAAATGGACAGAAAGGAATCTTTGATTTGGCTGTTAAGTGATTGGTCACTGCATGGGAGAGCACCTTGGGGATGGTAGGCAAGTAGGCAGAGAGGTAAATGTGGAGTGTGTCAATGAACTCAGATGAGGGACATTAATTTCTAAGAAAAATTTTTGATTTGTTTTCTACCTATAGTTTCAGAATACTGGAATTAAGTTCTTGTCAACAGCGTGAGATAGGAGTTAGCTCCATTTCTTTCCTTTATGCAAACCCAAGTATCCTAATACTGTTTATTAAAAAGACTGCTATTCCTTCATGCCTGTGCAATACTATCTTTGTCACAAAGTATTCAGATACACTGAATTTTCATATTATGTTCTATTTCACTGATGTATTGGTTCATCCTTGCAGTGAAGGCCATAATATTTTGATTATTGTAGTTTTATCATAAGGCTTGGTAATCTGGATGAAGTTTTGGTATCTTATTCTTTTCCAAGTGTGTCTTGAATATTCTTCACCTTCCAAATATCCATAAATATGATAGAATCCACTAGAAAAATTCCACTAAATAATTGGAATTATGGTTAGGATTCCTTGAAGCTACACATCAGTTTGTAAAAATACTAATGCATGAACTTGGTATGTTTATTCATTTATTCAAGTATTATTTAATTTCTCTTAGCTACATTTTAATGTTTTCTATATGAAAGTCTTGCATTTGTTAGACTTTACCCTTCATATTTGGTATTTTTGATGATTTTGAAAACACATTTTTAAAATAAATTTTTATTAGAGTATAGTTGATTTACAATGTTTTATTAGTTTTTGCTGTACAGCAAAGTGAATATATATATATATATATATATATATATCTCCAGTCATTTTTAGATTCTATTCCCATATAGGTCATTACAGATTATTGGATAGAGTTCCCTGTGCAATACAGTAAGGTCTTATTAGTTATCTATTTTATATATATTTTATATATTTATATACATATTATATATATTTTATATAGTGTGTATATGTCTATCCCTGTCTCCCAATTTATCCCTCCCGCCACCATTCACCCTTGGTAAGCATAAGTTTGTTTTCTACATCTGTGACGCTATTTCTGTTTTGTAAATAGGTCCATTTGTACCACTTTTTTTTAGTTTCCACATATAAGCAATATCGTATGATATTTGTCTTTCTCTGTCTAATTTTACTCAGTATGACAATCTCTAGGTCCATCTGTGTCGCTGCAAGTGGCATCATTTTGTTTTGTTGTTTTTTTATGTCTGAGTAGTATTCCACTGTGTTGATATACACAATCACATCTTCTCTATCCATTTCTTTGTCAATGGACATTTAGGTTGCTTCCTAGTCCTGGCTATTGTAAATAGAGCTGCAATGAACATTGTGGTACATGCCACTTTTTGAATTATGGTTTTCTCAGGGTATATGCCCAGTAGTGGGATTGCTGGGTCATATGGTAGTTCTGTTTTTACTTTTTTAAGGAAGCTCCATACTGTTCTCCATAGAGGCTGTATCAATTTACATTCCTCCCAACAGTGCAAGAGGGTTCCCTTTTCTCCACACCCTTTCCAGCATTTACTGTTTGTAGATTTTTTGATGATGGCCATTCTTACTGGTGTGAGGTGATACCACATTGTAGTTATGATTTGCATTTCTCTAATGATTAGTTACATTGAGCATTCTTTCATGTGTTTGTTGGCAATCTGTATATCTTCTGTGGAGAAATGTCTATTTCAGTCTTCTCCCCATTTTTGGATTGGGTTGTGTGTTTTTTTGATATTGAGCTGCATGATCTACGTATATATTTTGGAGATCAATCCTTTGTCAGTTGCTTCATTGCAAATATTTTCTCCTATTCTGAGGGTTGTCTTTTTGTCTTCTTTATGGTTTCCTTTGCTGTGCAAAAGCTTTTAAGTTCCATTAGGTTCCATTGTTTATTTTTGTTTTTATTTCCATTTCTAATGGAGGTTGGTCAAAAAGGATCTTGCTGTGATTTATGTCATAGAGTGTTCTGCCTATGTTTTCCTCTAAGAGTTTTACAGTGTCTGACCTTACATTTAAGTCTTTAATCCATTTTGAGTTTATTTTTGTGTATGGTGTTAAGGAGTGTTCTAATTTCATTCTTTTACATGTAGCTGTCCAGTTTTCCCAGCACAACTTATTGAAGAGGCTGTCTTTTCGCCATTGTACATTCTTGCCTCCTTTATCAAAGATAAGGTGAGCATATCAGTGTGGGTTTATCTCTGGGCTTTATATACTGTTCCAATGATCTATATTTCTGTTTTTGTGCCAATACCATACTGTCTGGATTACTGTAACTTGGTAGTATAATCTGAACTCAGGGAGCCTGATTCTCCCAGATCCGTTTTTCTTTTTCAAGATTGCTTTGGCTATTCAGGGTCTTTTGTGTTTCCATACAAACTGTGAAATATTTTTTTCTAGTTCTGTGAAAAATGCCATTGGTAGTTTGATAGGGACTGCATTGAATCTGTAAGTAGCTTTGGGTAGTATAGTCATTTACACAATGTTGATTCTTCCAATTCAAGAACATGGTATATCTCTCCATTTGTTTGTGTCATCTTTAATTTCTTTTATCAGTGTCTTATAGTTTTCTGAATACAGGTATTTTGTCTCCTTAGGTATGTTTATTCCTAGGCACTTTATTATTTTTTTGCAATGGTAAATGGGAGCGTTTTCTAAATTTCATTTTCAAATATTTTATCATTAGTGTATAGGAATGTAAGAGATTTCTGTGCATTAATTGTGTACTCTGCTACTTTACCAAATTCATTGATTAGCTCTAGTAGTTTTCTGGTAGTCTTTAGGATTCTCTATGTATAGTATCATGTCATTTGCAAACCGTGACAGTTTCAGTTCTTCTTTTCCAATTTGGATTCCTTTTATTTCTTTTTCTTCTCTGACCGTTGTGGAAAAACTTCCAAAGCTATGTTGAATAATAGTAGTGAGAGTGGGCAACCTTGTCTTCTTCCAGATCTTAGAGGAAATGGTGAGGGAATGGTTTCAGATTTTCACCATTGAGAATGATGTTGGCTGTAGGTTTGTCATATATGGCCTTTATTATGTTGAGGTAAGTTCCCTCTATGCCTACTTTCTGAAGGGTTTTTATCATAAATTGGTGTTGAATTTTGTCGAAAGCTTTTTCTGCATCTATTGAGATGATCATATGGTTTTTCTCTTTCAAATTGCTAACATGGATTATGACATTGATTGATTTGCTAATATTGAAGAATTCTGGCATTCCTGGGATAAACTCCACTTGATCATGGTGTATGATCCTTTTAATGTGCTGTTGGATTCTGTTTGCTAGTATTTTGTTGAGGAGTTTTGTACCTATGTTCATCAATGATATTGGCCTGTCATTTTCTTTCTTTGTAACAGCTTTGTCTTGTTTTGGCATCAGAGTGATTGTGGCCTCATGGAATGGGTTTGGGAGTGTTCCTCCCTCTGCCATATTTTGGAAGAGTTTGAGATGGATAGGTGTTAGCTTTTCTCGAAATATTTGGTGGAATTGGCCTGTGAAGCCATCTGGGCCTGGGATTTTGTGTGTTGGAAGTTTTTTTTTTTTTTTTTTTTTTTTTTTTTTTTTTGCGGTACGCTGGCCTCTCACTGTTGTGGCCACTGATGTGACCTCTCCCATTCTGGAGCACAGTCTCCCGACATGCAGGCTCAGCTCAGCCATGGCTCACATGCCCAGATGCTCCATGGCATGTGGGATCTTCCCAGAAAGGGGCACGAACCCGTGTCCCCTGCATTGGCAGGTGGACATTCAACCACTGTGCCACCAGGGAAGCCCCGTGTTGGAAGATTTTTAATCACAGTCTCAATTTCATTGCTTGTGTTTGGTCTGTTTATATTTTCTATTTCTTCCTGGTACAGTCTCAGAAAGTTGTGCTTTTCTAAGAATGTGTCCATTTCTTCCAAGTTGTCCATTTTATTGACATATAGTAGCTTGTAGTAATCTCTCATGTTCTGTTGTATTTCTGTAGTGTCAGTTGTTACTTCTCTTTTTTTCACTTCCAATTCTACTGATTTGAGTCTTCTCCCTTTTTTTCTTGATGAGTCTGGCTAATGGTTTATCAATTTTGTTTATCTTCTCAAACAACCAGCTTTTAGTTTTATTGATCTTTGCTATTATTTCCTTCATTTCTTTTTAATTTATGTCTGATTTTATCTTTATGATTTCTTTCCTTCTGCTAACTTTGAGGATTTTTCCTTCTTCTTTCTTAACTGCTTTAGGTGAAAGGTTAGGTTGTTTATTTGAGATGTTTCTTGTTTCTTGAAGTAACATTATATTGCTATAAACTTCCCTCTTAGAACTGCTTTTGCTGCATCCCATAGGTTTTGGGTCATTGTGTTTTCATTGTCATTTGTTTCCAAGTATTTTTTGATTTCCTCTTTGATTTCTTCAGTGATCTCTTGGTTATTAGTAGTGTATTGTTTAGCCTCCATGTGTTGGTATTTTCTACAGATATTTTTTCTGTATTTCATATTTAGTTTCAAAGCATTGTGGTGGGAAAGATGCTTGATACAATTTCAATTTTCTTAAATTTACCAAGACTTGATTTGTGACCCAAGGTATGATCTATCCTGGAGAATGTTCCATGAGCACTTGAGAAGAAAGTGTATTCTGTTGTTCTTGGATGGAATGTCATATAAATATCAATTAAGTCCATTTTGTTTAATGTATCATTTAAAGCTTTTGTTTCCTTATTTATTTTCATTTTGATGATCTGTCCAGTGGTGAAAGTGGATTGTTAAAGTCCCCTATTATGATAGTATTACTGTTGATTTCCCCTTTTATAGCTGTTAGCATTTGCCTTATGTATTGAGCTATTCCTATGTTGGGTGCATAAATTTTTATAACTGTTATATCTTCTTCTTGGATTGATCCCTTGATCATTATGTAGTGTCCTTCTTTGTCTCTTGTAATAGTCTTTCTTTTAAGGTCTATTTTGTCTGATATTAGAATTGTTACTCCAGCTTTCTTTTGATTTCCATTTGCATGGAATACCTTTTTCCATCTCCTCAATTTCCATCTGTATGTGTCCCTAGGTCTGAAGTGGGTCTCTTGTAAACAGTATATATGCAGGTCTTGTTTTGTATCCATTCAGCCAGTCTGGGTCTTGTTTTTGTATCCATTCAGCCAGTCTATATCTTTTGGTGGGAGCATTTATTCCATTTACTTTTAAGGTAATTATCAATATGTATGTTCCTATTACCATTTTCTTAATTGTTTTGGGTTTGTTATTGTAGGTCTTTTCCTTCTCTTGTTTTTCCTGTCTAGAGAAGTTCCTTTAGCATTTGCTGTAAAGATGGTTTTGTGGTGCTGAATTCTGTTAGCTTTCACTTGTCTGTAAAGATTTTATTTTCTCCATCAAATCTGAATGAGATCCTTGCTGGGTAACATAATCTTGGTTGTAGTTTTTTCCCTTTCATCACTTTAAATATGTCCTGCCAGTCCCTTCTGGCTTTCAGAGTTTCTGCTGAAAGGTCAGCTGTTAACCTTATGGGGATTCCCTTGTATGTTATTTGTTGTTTTTCTCTTGCTGCTTTTAATATTTTTTCTTTGCATTTAACTTTTGGTAGTTTTATTTATATGTGTCTTGATGAGTTTCTCCTTGGATTTATCCTGTATGGGACTCTCTGTGCTTCCTGGACTTGATTGACTATTTATTTTCCCATATTAGGGAGATTTTCAACTATAATCACTTCAAATATTTTCTCAGTCCCTTTCTTTTTCTCTTCTTCTTCTGGCACCCCTATAATTTGAATGTTGGTGTGTTTTTTGTTGTCTCAGTGGTCTCTGAGACTGTCCTCAATTCTTTTCATTCTTGTTTCTTTATTCTGCTCTGCAGTAGCTATTTCCAGTATTTTATCTTCCAGGTCACTTATCTGTTCTTCTGCCTCAGTTATTCTTCTATTGATTCCTTCTAGAGAATTTTTAATTTCATTTATTGTGTTGTTCATAATTGTTTGTTTGCTCTTTAATTCTTCTCAGTCCTTGTTAAACGTTTCTTGCATTTTCTCCATTTTATTTCCAAGATTTTGGATCATCTTTACTATCGTTACTCTGAATTATTCTTCAGGTGACTGCCTATTTCCTCTTCATTTGTTTTGTCTGGTGGGTGTTTACCTTGCTCCTTCATCTGCTGTGTGTTTCTCTGTATTTTCATTTTGCTTAACTTACTGTGTTTGGCATCACCTTTTTGCAGGCTGCATGCTCGTAGTTCCTGTTCTTTTTGCTGTCTGCCCCCAGTGGCTAATGTTGGTTCAGTGGTTTGTGGTAGGCTTCCTGGTGGAGGGGACTGGTGCCAGTGTTCTGGTGGATGAGGCTAGATCTTGTCTTTCTGATGTACAGCACTGTGTCTGGTGTTATGTTTTGGGGTTTCTGTCACCTTATGATTTTAGGCAGTCTCTCTGCTAATGGGTGGGGTTGTGTTCTTGCCTTGCCAGTTGTTTGGCATAGGGTGTCCAGCACTGTAGCTTGCTGGTCATTGAGTGGAGCTGGGTCTTAGCATTGAGATGGAGATCTCTGGGAGATCTTTCACCATTTGATATTATGTTGAGCCAGGAGATTTCTTGTGGACCAATGTCCTGAACTTGGCTCTCCCACATGTGAGGCATAGGCCTGACACCCGGCCAGAGCACCAAAACCCTGTCACCCCCACTACTCAGAAGAAAATGGAGGAAAAAACATAGAAATGAAGAAAGAAAAAAATAAAATGAAATAAAATAAAGTTATTAAAAATATTTTAAAAATTATTTAAAAAATTAAAAAGTAATGTAAAAGAAAGAAAAAAGAATGAAAGAAAGAAGAGAGCAACAAATAGAAAAAACAAATCCACCAATGATTACAAGTGCTAAAAACTGTACAAAGAAAATAAGGAAAATATATGGACAGACAGAACCCTAGGACAAATGGTAAAAGCAAAAATTACAAAAGAATCATGCACATGTACACTCACAAAAAGAGAAAAACCAAAAAGAAATATGTCTATATATATTTTTTTAAAAAGGGAAGAGAGCAACCAAATCAATACATAAATCTACCAATGATAATAAACTCTAAATACTAAATTAATATAAACCTAAAACCAGAAACCAGTCAGTTGCATACAGCAACCCCCAAGTGTACAGTTGCTCCCAAAGTCCACCACCTCAATTTTGGGATGATTCATTGTCTATTCAGGTATTCCACAGATGCAGGGTACCTCAAGTTGACTGTGGAGATTTAATTCACTTTTCCTAAGGCTGCTGGGAGAAACTTCCCTTTCTCCTCTTTATTTGCACAGCTCCTGGCGTTCAGCTTTAGATTTGGCCCCACCTCTGTGTGTAGGTCACCTGAGGGCGTCTGTTCCTGCCCAGACAGTATGGGGTTAAAGGAGCAGCTGATTAGGGGCTCCGGCTCACTCAGGCCAGGGGAGCAGGAGCAGTATGGTATGTGGGGCAAGCCTGTGGCAGCACAGGCCAACATAAAGTTGAAACAGCCTGAGGTGTGCCATGTTTTCTCCCGGGGAAGTTGTCCCTGGATCATGGGACCCCAGCATTGGGGGGCTGCACAGGCTCCCAGGAAGGGAGGTGTGGATAGTGACCTATGCTTGCACACAGGCTTCTTGGTGCCTGCAGCAACAACCTTAGCATTTCATTCTCGTCTCTGATGTGGTGCTGATACCTGGGACTCGTACCCATCTCTGGAGATCATTTAGGTGCTTCTCTGAATCCCCTCTCCTCACATACCCTGAAACAATGGTCTCTTTCCTCTTAGGCAGGCCCAGAGATTTTCCAGGACTCCCTCCCGTCTAGCTGTGGTGCATTAACCCCCTTCAGGCTGTGTTCACGCAGTCAACCCCTGTCCTCTCCTTGGGATCTGACTCTAAAGTTGGAGCCTCAGCTCTCAGCCTCCACCTGCCCCAGCGCATGAGCAGACAAGCCTCTCAAGCTGGTGAGTGCCAGTCAGCACCAATCCCCTGTGCAGGAATCTCTCCACTTTGCCCTCTGCACCCCTGTTGCTGTGCTCTCCTCCATGGCTCCGAAGCTTACCCCACCCCCCACCACCCCAGTCTCTACCAGTAAATGGGCTTCCTCGTGTGTGGAAACTTCGCCTCCTTCACAGCTCCCTCCCTGAAGTGCAGGTCCCGTCCCTATTCTTTTGTCTCTGTTTTTTCTTTTTTCTTTTGCTCTACCCAGGTATGTGGGGAGTTTCTTTCCTTTTGGGAAGCCTGAGGTCTTCTCCCAGATTTCAGTAGGTGTTTTGTAGAAGTAGATCCACGTGTAGATGTATATCTGATGTATTTGTGTGGAGGAAAGTGATCTCCATGTCTTACTTCTCTACCATCTTGAAGGTCTCTCCACCCAAAGCAGGCATTTTAACCATTTATTGGAGCCTGAGGAAATTCAGTGGTACAACACTGCACTAGAGTTCCCTGTGTGTCTGACTCACTGCTTATAACTTTCTTTTTCTTCACAATGCTTCACATTGTAGCATTTGTGTTTCCTGCAACTTGTAAGAACATCTAGAGGAAGGTGCTGTGGAATGAAGTCTTTACATGCATACAGAAAAGCCAATTCATAGATTATATTTTAATACTAGAGTTTTCCAGCATCAAAACTGCCTTTAAACAACGTTGTTCCTTTCTTATGTTTCCTGCCTTACTATACTCTGGGAGTGAAACTAATTTTACTGAGAATATATTATGCCATATTATGTCTTTCCAGTAACTTCTACCAAAAGACCATCCTTCTAATGGGAAACCAGACTTTACCTCTAGCCTGAACCAGTGGTGAAGTTTTTCTCTGTGTTCAATGAGGTAGCCCTTTTGCTGAGTCACTGGAGCCTGAGGAAATTCAGTGCCAAAACACCGTTATACAGTTCACCATTAGCATGACTAACTGAGTATCAGTTCCTTC
Organism: Hyperoodon ampullatus; assembly: GCF_949752795.1. NCBI lineage: Eukaryota > Metazoa > Chordata > Mammalia > Artiodactyla > Ziphiidae > Hyperoodon > Hyperoodon ampullatus. The sequence goes on from NC_136923.1 coordinate 59,766,153, forward strand.
AGTCATAGGCCATGGAGTACCCAAAGTCTTTGAGTCACAGAGAGATGAAAAGCTATATACTACTGTCTTTTTAAAGCTACATTTTCCCCATTTCAACCTGCCTTATAGACACAGTTGTTGACTTTCTTACCTTAACTTCATGCAGCAGACAATGAACAAAACTTACTTTTACAGAAAAATCTGTCCTTACTATTTTGGTCTGGAGCTTGTACCAAAGTCGAAGTATCTAATGGGGAAACAAAACTTTACCTCTACCATGATAAAAAGGTTCTGGTTTTCTGTTATAAAGCTAAGCACTTTGCTGATTCAACATGTCTTTAGAAAATCCAGTGCTAAACCAGTTATACTATTCATCAGTGGCATGACTTACTGAGTACATTCTTTTTCTTTCTTTTTGTCTCAAAAACCTTGTGTAATCAATGTCTTTCTTATACCTAGTAAGGAACTTGAATTACAGATGATGTGTATCATTTCTTTACAAGCAGACAGAAAAGACAAGGCTAACATGCCCATTTTTAAAGCTTAGATTTTCGCATCCTCAAAGATGCCTTTCAAACACAATTGTTGCCAGTCTTACTTTCACTGCATTTGATAGTCTGTAAGTGGAACTACATGTACTATTAAAACTATTAAAGCTCCATCTTTCTAGGAGCTTGTTCCAAACTTCTATATATCTAAAGACTTTACCTCTAGCCTGAAATAATGGTACAGTTTTTCTCTCTTTTAAAGCTAGATGTTTTAACCATTCATTGGAGCCTGAGAAAATTCAGTGATAAAACACTTTACTAGTGTTCCCTATGTGCCTGACTCACTGAGTATGACTTCCTCTCCCTGGAAACACACAATGTATCAACTGTGTTTCCTGTGCCTTGTAAGAAACATCTAGAGAAATATGCTTTGCGATCAAGTGTTTAAACGTGGATAGACCGGTCAATTCATAGATTTTATTTTCAAAGCTAGAATATCCCAGTGTCAAATCTACCTTTAAAGTACAGTTATTTCTGTCTAATGTTCACTGAATTGCTATGCACTTGTAGTGAAACTACTTACTCTTAAGAGTGCTCTTTCCAGATATTTGGTAACTTGAATTTTTAGAGTTGTGCTAGGGTGGGTTGGATGATGTGGGTTCTTTTTAATATCTAAATCATTTCCTGGTACAGTTGGATACTGAAATATTAAGTACTGAACATTGACTTTCTTTTGTAAAGAAGCTAAAGGTGTCTGGGGCTATGTTCGGTACCACACTGTGATGTTTTTTAAAAAAACACATATTTTTAGAAATCATTATTGGTATTTATTTGCCAATGTAAAGAATATTAATAGTTTATAATTGCTTACTCTGTTTTTCACTAGAAATTAAGGCTTTTAAGAGTTGAGGATTTTAATCTAAATATGTAATTAAGGCTACTAAAATAATAAAGGAAATATTTCTGTATACAGCAGGAAAGTAGGACATATGTTTTGAATTGTTTAAAAAAAGGAGTTTTATACATGGTAAGGCTGAGGTTAGATTAAACTTAATTATGTAAATGGATTTGGTTATTAAAAGTAGGCTTATACAAGACTTGATTTGGTCCCTCTCTGCTATGAGAACAAGTTTACTTAAAATTCTGCTTTTGATAACAGATTATGTGAACTTCCTTGCCTTTAAGTGATCTGTATTCCCTTTTGAGATCTCTTCTCACGTTGGTTAAGAAATAAGTATCTTACAGTGACTTATGATCCTATTTTACCAAGTTTTTGAAAGTTCTTGACACATTTCCCAAAGGTCAAATTTTAATTAAAGTTCTTTTGACCTCTGGGTGTCTTTGGGATGCTTTAGAGGGTCCCTGAGGCATCTCAGAGAGTAATACTTAACTAGTATTATTTAGTATGTTGAATCACACAGAAAGCATTGCCAAATGAGTGATAAGCCTCTTCAAATTATATGGTATTGATAAATGTCACTACTATAGGCATTCTAGAAATTATATAAAATTTCTGAAATGTTGATATGTCCTAGTATAATGGTATCAGTCATAAATCTGGTTGTCATCTTAAAATGTTGTATATCACAGCAACTTGATCAAGCCTCTTTGTCAACACATTGTAATCAGTTCTTTAACCTTGCCTTTTTGACTCTTCAATAGACAGGTAAGCTGATGCTTTTCAAGTGCTTCATCTTCAAGAAGATTCATAAGAAAGACTTTTTGACAAGTGCATGTCTCTGATAAATTTCAGATTATATCACTGAACTGGGTAAGTAAACATCCTAATGGAAACCTGATGGCTTCATAAAAGGTTAACAAAAGGTTTGGTTATTGAGTGAAGGAGTGAATATGGTTATAATGTGTATGGTTTTTGTCTGGAGTATTACTGGTTTTGATCTGTGTTTTCCAGTTATAGGGAAGCCCTTCTCCTCAAGTTACACATAACTTACAGAAATTTGATAAATTATACCTCTGTGAGTAAACTTGAAATATTTTCCTTTCTCTCTGGCTGGTCCCTCCAGAAACTGGAGACTCTTGGGTTCTGAGCAGCCTTATCAGGTGAATGGGAAAGACTGTCTCCTGGCATCTCAATATTTGGGGAACTGAGAATTCCACTGTGGCAGAATCTGATGGCAGGCTTTTGGCATGGATTTCCTGGCCTTGAGAGGCCTTCTGGGAATTCAGTCTGAGACTTCTGAGGAGTTACACCACAGCCAGTTTGGAGAAGCCTATGTAGTCAATTGACCAGATTTATTTTACAAACAAATTAGTCTTGATGTGGTGTGTTTGTGGAGATGAAGGTAATGTGTTAGAGAAAAAAAGATTATGTTTTAATAGACATTGAATTCTAGTTCTCCAGTTTCTGGAAGTCTGTATTTATGAAAATTATTGTGTTAGCCACACTTTTGTCCTGATGTTCAGTAGGAAAGGAAAATTATCTAGTGGAGTTGTCACAGAGTGTAAGCGGAGTTGTCACAGAGTGTAACTACTCATGATGTATCACTGCCTTCTTTAAGTCTATTGTTGAAAGCACATGTACAATGCTTGTGTGACAATTAGGTATAAGTGGTAAAATGTATGACTTACAAAGTGTTTCCCCATTAACATACCTCTGAGCCTCTTGACACTATCTGATCAGTTTTCCCCCAATGTGAATATGTAGGCAAATATAAGGGAGGTCTAGCACCAAGAGACAAGATCTAGACCCAGGGTGAGTAGCTAAAATACTCTGGCATTGAAGGGCATGTTTTGGTCTGTTAAAGGATTTGTATTCGGAAGGGGAAATGATGGGAAAATCTGCATATATTTTGAGGTATGGTGAAGTCGTTCTGGCTGATACATTGTTTAACTTGAATTTTACTGACCAGAGTGGATTTTTTATGACTGTTTGAACATGCATTTTCCATCTGCCTTGGCCATTGAAGAGGGTATTACATTTGAAAGTCAAAAATGGAATAGCTGTGGTTCGGACATCCAAGGTAAAACTGGGTGGCCATTGTGGATGTGATTTCAGATGCATTCCTGTATTTCTGAGAACTTGAGTTTTCTGAGCTGTGTCATACTTTAGATGTCACCAGCCATTCTCAAAGCAATTTCTGCTGGCAGATGGCAGCTGCAACCTTATGACCTCAAGGTCTCTTCTTGTAACAATTATATTTTTAAACAATAAAGTTGTTTTAAATTAGATGTCAGCAGAAAAAGACGTGTTGTGTCCAATAGCTCCTGTTATCTATATGTTAATACCAAATCAGAAGTTAAAACCTGCTTAGATTAAAGTAGACAACAGGCTACCTGGCAACAGGTCTCCCCCAAAGTGCAAGGTCCAGACTGGTTTTCAAGCTTATTCTCCTGAATTCCTCAGGGGATGAGATCTTTATTATACAAGACTCAGACCCAGGATTTGGAACTTGGAAATATTTCCCACTTGGTGTTCACTCACCAAATTGAAGTAGGACTACACCCCCATTTCAGCATGAAGTAGCCAGAGCAATTGTTACCCCATTCCCTGAAAGAGTTGGGGAAGGATGAAACAGGATTGGAAGTTGAAAATGAGTCCCTCTAAAACCAAGTTCCTCTTCCAAGTTTATGATTAACCTCTCTATCCAAAACATTATTCCCCTTCTTGTCCAATACCTGTTCTCCTCAAGATTGGGGAGTATCAAAGAAAAGGGGGCATTGTAATAGGGAAGAAATCTGACTCCATATTAGATCTGTTCCTTTTACTTTAACCTTACTTTAACCTTTGTGCTCTGTTGCCCGTGCTTAGTCATGCTGGCTCTGTACATTTTGTAAAAGAATGTTGCCTATAGCTTGAAATATACAGGAACATCATGACCTGAACATGACCTGACCTGAACAGAGAATATCATTTGTCTTGTTGGAGGTTTACACAGGAATGTCATGACCTGACCATGAACTGATCCACATGGACAACTTCAAGAACAAAGAATTTTACACTAATAAGTTTGCAACAACTAACTACATCCCTCCTTCACCTTGCCTTTAAAAGGGCTTTGCTGGGCTTCCCTGGTGGCGCAGTGGTTGAGAGTCCACCTGCCGATGCAGGGGACATGGGCTCGTGCCTGGTCCGGGAAGATCCCACATGACACGGAGCAGCTGGGCCCGTGAGCCATGGCCGCTGAACCTGCACGTCCAGAGCCTGTGCTCCGCAACGGTAGAGGCCACAACAGTGAGAGGCCCGCGTACCATGTAAAGAAAAAAAAAAAGACTTTGCTGAAAGCCTTCGAGGAATCCAGGCTTTCTAAGGCATAAGCCACCTCTCTCCTTGCATGGCCCTGCAATAAAACTTCTCTGCTCCAAACGCCAACATTTTGGTGTTATTTGACCTCACTGGGCATTGGAAACACAGACTTGCATTCAACAACAATTCAGTATTGAGATACATTTAATTTCTGATAAAATAATATAGTTCACAGATTAAATGATCTAATTTAGTACATGGCATAGCTGTCTCATGGCAAGTGGTCCGTCAATGTTTTTATTGTTAACATTATTGACATAACCTTGAAGAATCCAAAATAGCTTCATTAAAAGAGTTACTGCAAAAAGCTAGTAAAAAGTTAAAGAAAAAATGATAAAATGATAGGTCTGACTTGATGCCTACTGTTTCCCCCTTCCCTTTTAACCTGAATATCCATGTTTTACCAAGTCTCTGTTGGAAATTCTTTTCTACTGTGAAGAGGCTATTACTACACAGCAATCATTTAAATAAAAATAAGTTTACAGACAAACCCACTAAAGTGTCTTTCACCCTTGGTCAAAATAACTTCTAGTTGTCCCATGTTGCATCCCCCAAAGGACCATTATCAAAACGATGGTCCAAAGATAAATGACTCAAGTGGGACATAGGAAAAGAGATTGCCCTCAAAGTTGTTTGGCTTACAAGTCTGTTAACCACTAGAATTGCATGCATCACAAAATGGATATGACTTGGGATCACTTAAAAATACAGTGTGGTATGCAGTTTACAGGAAGAAGTTAAGAAAGTCTTTCTTACAGTTTTCTTAACACTACATTAGGCACATCACAAAATGTTTACCACCTGCATTTACAGAAGGAACACTACACAGAACTCAGTTAACAATTAGCTTCTAAAGCACATTTGCTTACAAATCATGTTAAATCCTTCTCCAGGAGTATCACAGATGGGTATTGCTTGCATTCACAGAAAGAACACTGTATGGGATGCCATGGAGGAAAGTGAAACTTGTCTCTCCCAAATGTCTCTTTGCATGTGGATTATTTTGAGCTGAAACTATCGAGACCTAAAAAACTAAAAAAGAAACTGACTTTCCCCCAATTGCCTAAATAATTTACATAGAGATCATGTTCCTGGAATAGAGATATCACCAGAGATATCTGCAAAGAATCTGGATTAGGTATAGTGGAGGAAACTCAACAGGGCCTAGAAATCAGAGTCCACTGTGTCCCATTGTCTCTGTTTGGCCCAGAAAACATTTGTTTATCAAACATTTGCTTTTCATTTCCATATTAGTTGCCTTCCTCCCTCTTTGAGGTCCTAGACACTGATGTCCAACATCTTCTTTTTTCTTTAGCTGAAAATGATACTTAAGATGCATTTTTTCAGCCATTTTGGTGAGTTACTCTCAGTTTTCCTGTCTCTCTCTCCCATGTATACATGTTATTAAACTTTTGTGTGATTTTCTCCTGTCAATGTCTCATGTCAATTTAATTCTTAGACCAGCCAGAAGAATATCCTTTATAGTTACTCTGGTGAGACCCATCATTACTAGCAAGACACTACTTGCACCAAAGCTGCTGCAGTTAAGAGATCCTGGGACACGTTATAAAGGCCTTCAGGAGGTAATAATTCTTCTTTTGTTTTGGATGTGCCATGCTTGAGGGGGATATTAGTTCCCTGACCAGGGATCGAGCCTGTGCCCCCTGCAGTGGAAGAACAGAATCTTAACAACAGGACCACCAGGGAAGTCCCAGGAGGTGATAATTCTTACCATGTCAGTCAGTCTCCAGAACCTCTGCCTGCAAGGTTTGTCAAAAATGAAAATGGTAAGATATATTTTTTTCTTTTCTAAAATTATATCATCAGGAGGAAATATCTGTGGTACTAGCTCCTTGAACTTGGAGACTATTGGTTTGTTGATCTTTTTCCTCCCAGAGATGCTCACTATTTTTCTTTGTCTCTGTCTTTTGTGTCCATTATCATAAGGAGGAAAACCATTGGTCTGATTGGGTTTTCCTTTTGTCCTGTTCTATATCTTGAGAGCCTGACTTGTTATCCAGTCTCTCTAGTCTCTGCCACCCAGAAGGTACACATACTGATGTAATTTTTACAGCCAGTCAAACAGAATGGAATTCAGAGCAGTCAATTTTTCTGGCCATGCCAACTCTCAAGGGAATATGTTATAAGGGGTCTCAGTCCTGAGGGATCTTCATTGTCTCAATTTTTCTTGCTTTATTAGTTATGCAATGAAGTCTTTACTTTCTTACACCATTTTTGGAAATGAGCCTTTGGATCATGGGGGTTATATCATCTGTGCCCTCACCAGGAATGCCTCTTGTGTCCATGGTACTAAGCTTGGAAAGTAACCTCTGGGTCTTTCCATAAGTAGGTTTATTGGTTTGAGTTGCTATTAATATCCTACTGGTCAATGGCCAGACAACGGATCCTTTGAATTGAAAAAACTTCTAAATTGGTAAGAATTTTAGAGAGCGCTCATCATAAACAGCTATTTTACTGGTACTGATGGAAAGATCAAATTAAAAGGTAGATACAGAGAAATATAACAGCTTACCTTAAGAACACCTGTAAATTAAAAAAAAAAGAAGTTTGGGAAATCTTATTGAATTTGTGGTCTCAGTTTCCCCTCAATGGGTCTATGAGTGCTAATAAAACCATTAGGTTAATTAACAAGAAAATAGGAAGAAAGTGAGTGGAAAGTCAAGAGATTCTTCCCAACAAAGTGGAAGTTCCAAAGGGTTATTTTAAAAAAAAGTAAATAAAGCAAATATTAAAATTGGCAAAATAAAGAGGAATCGAAAAGGGAAGAATCACAGAACTTATCCCAAAAGGATGGAAATATTCAGATAGTTAAGAAATGAGATAAATAAAACAGACATTTATAGGGTTAAAACAATAGTTTTAAAACAGCCATACCTATGATGGGGTGAGCCATCATTTGTCCCTCTAACGTTAAAAGGCCCCAGGTAAGTCTGCTCTGTTTACCCCACTTTAGAAAAAATTTTAAAGTCAAAAGGAAAAATCACATTGGGAAATCTGACCAGCAATTGCGCAGTTGCAACACGTAGACAAATTAATCAAGTTAAGGATTGACAAAGAGCTCTGGGTCCCTTGGCTTGACACCTCACCTGGGACCCAAAGCCTTTTACACAGGACTGGGTAAAATGGCCAGGAGATTAAAAGAATAAGATTCTGGAACTCCTTGTAAAACTAAAACTTGTTGATGTGACCTTAATGGACGTGATCATTAAGAGGTAAAAGAGTTAATAGAATTTAAGTGAAAATTTATAAGAAACTTGATGTATTTGAACGGGCTTTATAAATGATTGCATCTATTTTTCCTGATTGTATTGTAGAAATTGACATTATTTTACATTGGGGAATATTTCCCCTGCATGTATTGTAAGACAGACTATGTAAATTCTACCTTCAGGCACTGTTAATTGAACATGCTAAAAGAAGTAAATAGGGTTGCCTGAACCCAGGCAAATGTAAAATTTGGGGGCAAATATTTGGGGCTAATATGGGCAAGAGTGGAAGTTTTTTGTCCCTAAGTTGAAATGGTGTAGAGTTACTGTGTGTGCTCAGAAAGAGGGCCTCCATGTCCTGGCTATTGTAAATAGAGCTGCAATGAATATTGTGGTACATGATTGGTTTTGAATTATGGTTTTCTCAGGGTATATGCCCAGTAGTGGGATTCCTGGGTCATGTGGTAGTTCTATTTTTAGTTTTTAGGTTTTTTTTTTTTCTTTCTTTTCTGATACGCGGATCTCTCACTGTTGTGGCCTCTCCCGTTGTGAAGCACAGGCTCCGGACACGCAGGCTCAGTGGCCATGGCTCACGGGCCCAGCTGCTCCACGGCATGTGGGACCTTCCCGGACCGGGGCACGAACCGATGTCCCCTGCATCGGCAGGCGGACTCTTAACCACTGCGCCACCAGGGAAGCCTCTATTTTTAGTTTTTTAAGGAACCTCCATACTGTTCTCCATAGTGGCTGTACCAGTTTACATTCTCACCAAGAAATGGAAGCAACCTAAGTGTCCATCAACAGAAGAATGGATAAAGGAGATGTGGCACATATATACAATGGAATATTACTCAGCCACAAAAGGAAGCGAAATTGAGTTATTTGTAGGGAGGTGGATGGACATAGAGTCTGTCATACAGAGTGAAGTAAGTCAGAAAGAGAAAAACAAATACTGTATGCAAACCCATATATATGGAATCTAAAAAACAAACAAAAGATGTTTATGAAGAACCTATGGGCAAGACAGGAATAAAGATGCAGACATACTAGAGAATGGACTTGAGGATATGGGGAGGGGAAAGGGTAAGCTGGGACAAAGTGAGAGAGTGGCATGGACATATATACACTACCAAACCCAAAATAGATAGCTAGTTGGAAGCAGCTGCATAGCATAGGGAGATCAGCTCCGTTCTTTGTGACCAACTAGAGGGGTGAGATAGGGAGGGTAGGAGGGAGGGAGATGCAAGAGGGAAGAGATATGGGGATATATGTATATGTATAACTGATTCACTTTGTTATAAAGCAGAAACTAACACACCATTGTAAAACAATTATATTCCAATAAAGATGTTAAAAAAGAAAAAAAGAAAGAGGGCCTTTGTTGAATGCCACATGCAAATTTTTTGAAGCCATGATACATTGAATCCTGAAGTTCTAGAACACAGAAATCTAGTTAGAAATCTCCCTGACATAAAGAAGCAAATTAAAGAAAGTGTAGTTGGGCAGATCAATCTTTTGATATCATTTAGTTGGCAGCCCAGTTATTTGGAGAATTGAAAGCAACTGTCTTTGTCTTCGAAATCTCAGCAAAATCAGAAATGTAAACACAGCCCACGATGGCCTAAGACTGAGACAGGTGGAACATGAAACCAAGTGGAAAGAAAGGGCAGAAAGAGGTATTTTTAAAAGAACAACTGCTGGAAAGTCTCCTTCACCCAAAATCTAATTCAAAGATTCCTTAAGGGTTTATCAGGGACAAATACAAATCTTAAAAGTGTTTTCCACAAATAGTAAAATTCCTTAGTCATCTCAGTTGGTAAACGTAACTTATTCCAACTGTTACTTATAAGCTAGTGAGTTCTCTATTGCAATACCTGGTTCATGACAAGTTTTAAAATGAAAGCTGTGAGATCTCAGGTTATGTTTATCTGCATGTATGTATGTACATTATAGATATCATATTTTTCTACCTCTGGATAATATTACCAAAATTAATTCATAAAAGAGCTCTGTTTAATTGGTTTAAGGGTACATGTTTATGAATTAATTATTTTGAAACATAATAGAAACTAACTCAAATACTTCTCAAGTTCATGTGATGTAGGATTAATTTTTAGTAAATAAAAGTAAATTTAAATTTATTGGTTAGGGACTTCCCTGGTGGCACAGTGGTTAAGAATCTGCCTGCTAATGCAGGTGACATGGGTTCAATCTCTGGGCTGGGAAGATCCCACATGCTGCAGAGCAACTAAGTCCCTGTACCACAACTATTGAGTCTGTGCTCTAGAGCCTGCAAGCCACAACTATTGAGCCTGCATGCCACAACTATTGAGGCTTGTGTACTCTAGGGCCCATGCTCTGCATAAAGGGAAGCCACTGCAATGAGAAGCCTGCACACCACAATGAAGAGTAGTCCCCATTCGCCACAACTAGAGAAAGCCTGCACACAGCAACGAAGACCCAATGCAGCCAAAAATATAATAATAATAAAAATATAAAATAAATAAATTTATTGATTAAATTAAACTAGGCATGTCTTTAGAGTTATCAGCATTAAATATAAAACTTTTATTCTACCTACTTTTACCAAAAATCAAATAAGTTCACGTTATCTCACAGAGAGATATCAAGTTAATTAGGCTATTTGGTATTTTAAATTTTACAGTATGCATTGTCAAATGAGTAATGATAAACCTTAGGTTACATTGTATGGGTAAATGGTATTACTATAAGTGTTCTGGAAATTATATGAAATTCTTAAAATGCGGTTATGTCCTGGCATAACATAACTCTAGTTATAATCTTAAAAAGTTGTAAATCACAGAATCACAGAAATAACCAAATTTATTTGTTATTGCACTATAATTAGATCCTTAACCATGCCATTTTAAGTTTTTTTTCATTTATGGACAGTTATTGTTTTACTCTGATGCTTTTGCAAAAATCCTTCATCTTCAAGAAGATTCATAGAAAGGATATTTTGACAAGTACAGAATTCTGATAACTTTCAGATCATACCACTGAAATAGGTAAGAAATGACAGAACTCTAATGGAAAACCTGGAGACTTCATAAGACTTCTAACAAAAGATCAGTTTCAAGCAGCTAATTACATGGGATGGAATCAACTGATAAATATGATTATAATTTTTATGACATTTTGTATGAGATACTACTGGCAATTTAACCTTTGTTTTCTAAATATTAAAATATATTTTTAAAATACTTTACTCTTAAGCTATGATTTACATCAATTTGGTAAATTATACCTTTGTAAGCATACTTGTAACACATCCTTTTTTCCCCTACCTGATTCCTCCAGCCTTTGGAAATTTTAGTGAGTATTCTTATTTTCATGGCAATATATTTACATAAGTTCACTAAGAACCTGTTTTCCTTGTAACAGGACACAATTGGAAACATTGATTATATAACTGTGGTCTTGACTTGAATGTCATATTTGAGAGGAACATGCAGAGAGTCAGGTTAAGGAACTAGGGTTGATGTTATGGAGCCAAAAATCCCCTTGGAAACACAGGCTGGTATTTGTTTACAGGGTTCCCAGCAGCCTTGCCAGGTGATTTGTAAAGGTCGCTTCTTGGTAAATGCAATAAAACTCAGGATATTTGGGAGAACCCAAGAAAAAAGGAATTAACCCAAATCTATAGGTATTACAAGTGAGCCAGATGGAAAGTTTTGCTCTCCTACAGCATTAGACATTAGCTTGCAAAATAATTTTGCTTAAAATTCTTGTTAAACACTTCACTCCCATGTATAATAAAACTGGGTATGTCTTGGATTCACTTATACAACACAGTATAGTATGACACTTACAAGTGGACTGTAAGAAATATTTTACTTCAAGTTTTGTTAACACGACCTGGACCATCAGAGACTGCGTATGGCCTGTAGTCACAGAGAAAAACACTGTATAGAATACAGTTAGCAATTAGGTTCTGAATAACATTTGCTTACTTGTATGGTTAAACATCTTATTTATTATGTCTTGATAAACATTTTACTACCATCATCACAGAATGTTTACCTTGGGTTCACTCAATACAGTTTGCAACTACTTTGTAAGAAACATTTAAATAGAAGTCCTGTTAACAGTTAACTACATGTATTGCAGAATAGATAAAGGCTGCATTCATTGAAAGAAGACTGTATTGAATGCAGTTTGCAACTAGCATGTAAGAAATATTTTCTTACACTCTCGAGAAAAACGTCATTATTCACATCATACAATGAGTATCAATTGCATTCCCAGAGAGAAGTCTGAGCAAAATGTAGTCAGCAATCAGCTTCTAAAAACATTTGCTTGCAAGTCTTGTTAAATACTTCACTTACACATATCACAGAATTATTATGGTTTAAATTCACTTAAAGAACAGAGTTTTAGAAATATTTTATTACAAATCTTTTTAACATTTCACTATATGCATCACATAATGTCTATGACTTGGATTCACTTAAAAACACAAAGTAGAATGCAGTGTGCAACTAGAATGTAAGACATTTTATATCATATATGGCTTTTCACTACACACATAACAGAGTGTGTACCACTTGCATTCATTTGAAGACACAAAATTTAGTATTCAGTTAAGTATATTAAGAAACATTTTACTGTAGGTCTTCTAAAATATCTCATTACAAGTAACACAGAATAAGCATCAATGATTCTTATTCTGATTCCTATCCCTAGGAATAGGAATCAGTATAAAATGCACTTTGCATCTATATTGTAAGAAAAATTTATTCAAAAGTTTGTTAAACTCTTAATTTCATGTCTCACAGAATGCGTATCTCTTGGATTCACTGAAAGGACATTGTGCAGAATTTATTTAGCAACCAACTTGTAAGTTACTTTTTGTTACAAATCTTGTTAAACACTTTACTACCACATCTCAAAATGGATATCACTTGGATTGACTGAAAGAGGCAGTTTGCAACTAGCTTGTAAGAGACTATTTATAGAAGTTTTCCAACACTTCACTACATGCATCACAGTATGTATATATAACACTTGCATTCACAGATAAAACACTGTAAAATGCAGCTAGCAACTAGCTTCTAAAATAATTTTATTTGTGGTCCTGTGAAACACTTCATTTTACACATAACAATGAATAGCACTTGCATTCACTTAAAGAACGCAGTGTACTATTCCATTTGCTTGTAGATTCTAAGAAACACTTTCTTACAAGTATTGTTATTTTGCTACTCCAATCACAGAATGGTTATAGTTGCAGTCATAAAGAACACATGTAGAACTCAGCAATTAACTTCTAAAAATCATCTGCTTACAAGCTTATTAAACACTTCCATAAACACATCACAGAATGGGTATCAATTGTATTCACAAAGAGATTATATGTAGAACACAGTGAGGAATTTATTTGTAAAAACTTTATATTAGAGGTTTTTAAAACACTTTACTAAATGCAATAAGTACACTTCACACAAAATGGGTATCTCTTGGACTCATTGCAAGGATATTGTGCAAACACCTTTTAAGAAACTCTCTATTCAAAGTTTTGTTAAACACTTCACTATACTAGGGGAGCAAAATTTGCCACGCCTAAATATCTTTTTACCATGTGGATCATTTTGAGCTGAAAATAATCAGGGCCATCAAATCAAAAAGACATTTTTACCATCCCCCATCTGCCTAAAGAATTTAGATATAGGACCTTTTCCAGGAAGGGACGTATCACCATAATTAACAATAGTTGAATTAGATATATAGACGGGGAGGAACCTAGGAAAGTCTATTAAAATTCTTCTGCAGGGGCTTCCCTGGTGGTGCAGTGGTTGAGAGTCCGCCTGCCGATGCAGGGGACACGGGTTCGTGCCCCGGTCTGGGAGGATCCCACATGCTGTGGAGCAGCTGGGCCCGTGAGCCATGGCCACTGAGCCTGTGCGTCCGGAGCCTGGAGGCTGTGCTCCACAACGGGAGAGGCCACAACAGTGAGAGGCCCACGTACCACACACACAAAAAAATAATAAAATAAAATAAAATAAAATAAAATTCTTCTGCGATCCATTGTCTCTTCATGACTCAGCAAAAAAAAAAAAATTGTTTACTAAATATTTTCTTTTCCAGCTCTACGTCAATTGCCTTCCTCCCCTTTACGATGTTAAACCACTACAACTAACATCTTTTGTCTTCAGCTGAAGTTCATATCTAAGGTTACGGTTTCAGCCATTTTGGAACTTTACCTAGTTTTCCTGGGTCTCTCCCATATATACAGGTTACTAAACTTTGGTTTCATTTTCTCCTGTTAATCTGTCTCATGTCAATTAAATTCTAAGACCAGCCAAAAGAACCTAGAAGGGAAGAGGAAAATTTCTTCTTTTTCTACAATACACTCACCATAGAATGGGTATCACTTGCATTCTTAGAAAGAACACTGTGTAGAACACAGAATTTGGCTTATGAAACATTTGCAGTCTTATTAAAACTTTACTACACATCACAGAAAGGCACGCACTTGGAGTCACTGAAAAGACATTATGCGGAATGCAGTTTGAAAGTGTTATGTAAGTAACAATTTCTTAAAGGTCTTGTTAAATACTTCAAGCATCTCAGAATATGTCTCACTTGGATTCACTGAAAGAAGCCAGTTGACAAGAGAGTTTGCAATTAGTCTGTAGGAAACTATTTTATACATGTCCTGTAAAAGAGTTAACTACACACTTCACAGAGTACCTTTCATTTGCATTCACTGAAAGAACACTGTGTAGAAAGCACTTAATAACTAGCTTCAAAAAAACTTGATTAGAGACATTTTATTTTATTTTATTTTAGGTTTTTGTTGGTTTCTTTCTTTTTTTTTTTTTTACATCTTTGTTGGAGTATAATTGCTTTACAATGGTGTGTTCGTTTCTGCTTTATAACACAGTCAATCAGTTATACATATACATATGTTCCCATATCTCTTTCTTCTTGCGTCTCCCACACTCCCACCCTCCCTATCCCACCCCTCTAGGTGGTCACAAAACACCGAGCTGATCTCCCTGTGCTATGTGGCTGCTTCCAACTAGCTATCTATTTTACGTTTGGTAGTGTATATATGTCCATGTCACTCTCTCACTTTGTCACAGCTTACCCTTCCCCCTCCACATATCCTCAAGTCCATTCTCTAGTAGGTCTGTGTCTTTATTCCTGTCTTGCCCCTAGGTTTTCATGACATTTTTTTTCTTCTTAAATTCCATATATATGTGTTAGCATATGGTATTTGTCTTTCTCTTACTGACTTAATTTACTCTGTATGACAGACACTATGTCCATCCACCTCATTACAAATAGCTAAATTTCGTTTCTTTATATGGCTGAGTAATATTCCATTGTATATATGTGTCACATCTTCTTTATCGATTAAACCGATGATGGAAACTTAGGTTGTTTCCATCTCTGGGCTATTGTAAATAGAGCTGCAATGAACATTTTGGTACATGACTCTTTTTGAATTATGGTTTTCTCAGGGTATATGCACAGTAGTGGGATTGCTGGGTCATATGATAGTTCTATTTGTACTTTTTTAAGGAACCTCCATACTGTTCTCCATAGTGGCTGTACCAATTCACATTCCCACCAGCAGTGCAAGAGGGTTCCCTTTTCTCCACACCCTCTCCAGCATTTATTGTTTCTAGATTTTTTGATGATGGCCATTCTGACTGGTATGAGATGATATCTCATTGTAGTTTTGATTTGCATTTCTCTAATGATTAATGATATTGAGCATTCTTTCATGTGCTTGTTGGCAGTCTGTATATTTTCTTTGGAGAAATGGCTATTTAGGTCTTCTGCCCATTTTTGAATTGGGTTGTTTTTTTTTTGTTATTGAGCTGCATGAGCATCTTGTAAATTTTGGAGGTTAATCCTTTGTGAGTTGCTTCATTTGGAAATATTTTCTCCCATTCTGAGGGTTGCCTTTTGGTCTTGTTTATGGTTTCCTTTGCTGTTCAAAAGCTTTTAAGTTTCATTAGGTCCCATTTGTTTATTTTTGTTTTTATTTCCATTTCTCTAGGAGGTGGGTGAAAAAGGGTCTTGCTGTGATTTATGTCATAGAGTGTTCTTCCTATGTTTTCCTCTAAGAGTTTGATAGTGTCTGGCCTTACATTTAGGTCTTTAATACATTTTGAGCTTATTTTGGTGTATGGTATTAGGGAGTGATCTAATCTCATACTTTAACATGTACCTGTCCAGTTTTCCCAGCACCACTTATTGAAGAGGCTGTCCTTTCTCCACCGTACATTTCTGCCTCCTTTATCAAAGATAAGGTGACAGTATGTGCGTGGGTTTATCTCTGGGCTTACTATCCTGTTCCATTGATCAGTTTTTCTGTTTTGGGGCCAGTACCATGCTGTCTTGATTATTGTAGCTTTGTAGTAGTCTGAAGTCAGGGAGCCTGATTCCTCCAGCTCCGTATTTCATTCTCAAGATTGCTTTGGCTCTTCGGGGTCTTTTGTGTTTCATACAAATTGTGATTTTTTTTGTTCTAGTTCTGTGAAAAATGCCAGTGGTAGTTTGATAGGGATTGCATTGAACCTGTAGATTGTTTTGGGCAGTAGAGTCATCTTCACAATATTGATTCTTCCAATCCAGGAACATGGTACATCTCTCCATCTATTTGTATCATCTTTAATTTCTTTCATCAGTGTCTTATAATTTTCTGCATACAGGTCTTTTGTCTCCTTAGGTAGGTTTATTCCTAGATATTTTATTTTTTTTGTTACAGTGGTAAATGGGAGTGTTTTCTTGATTTCACTTTCAGATTTTTCATCATTAGTGTACAGGAATGCCAGAGATTTCTGTGCATTAATTTTGTATCCTGCTATATTACCAAATTCATTGATTAGCACTAGTAGTTTTCTGGTACCATCCTTAGGATTCTCTATGTATAGTATCATGTCATCTGCAAACAGGGACAGCTTTACTTCTTTTCTGATTTGGATTCCTTTTATTTCTTTTTCTTCTCTGATTGTTGTGGATAAAACGTTCAAAACTACGTTGAATAAGATTGGTGAGAGTGGGCAAACTTGTCTTGTTCCTGATCTTAGTGGAAATGATTTCAGTTTTTCACCATTGAGGATGATGTTGGCTGTGGATTTGTCATATATGGCCTTCATTATGTTGAGGAAAGTTCCCTCTATGCCTACTTTCTGCAGGGTTTTTATCATAAATGGGTGTTGAATTTTGTCGAAAAATTTCTCTGCATCTATTGCGATGATCATACGGTTTTTCTCCTTCAATGTGTGAATATGGTGTATCATGTTGATTGATTTGTGTATATTGAAGAATCCTTGCATTACTGGAATAAACCCCACTTGAACCTGGTGTATGATCCTTTTCTTGTGCTGTTGGATTCTGGTTGCTAATATTTTGTTGAGGATTTTTGCATTTATGTTCATCAGAGATATTGGCCTGTAGTTTACTTTCTTTGTGACATCCTTGTCTGGTTTTGGTATCAAGGTGATGGTGGCCTCATAGAATGAGTTTGAGAGTGTTCCTTCCTCTGCTATATTTTGGAAGAGTTTGAGAAGGATAGGTGTTAGCTCTTCTCTAAATGTTTGATAGAATTCACCTGTGAAGCCATCTGGTCCTGGGCTTTTGTTTGTTGGAAGATTTTTAATCACAGTTTCAATTTCAGTGCTTGTGATTGGCCTGTTCATATTTTCTATTTCTTCCTGATTCAGTCTTGGCAGTTGTGCATTTCTGAGAATTTGTCCATTTCTTCCAGGTTGTCCATTTTATTGGCATAGAGTTGCTTGTAGTAATCTCTCATGATCTTTGTATTTCTGCAGTGTAAGTTGTTACTTCTCCTTTTTCACTTCTAATTCTTTTGATTTCAGTCTTCTCCCTTTTTTTCCTGATGAGTCTGGCTAATGGTTTATCAATTTTGTTTATCTTTTCCAAGAAGCAGCTTTTAGTTTTACTGATCTTTGATATCATTTCCTTCATTTCTTTTTCATTTATTTGCGATCTGATTTTTATGATTTCATTCTTTTGCTAACTTTGGGCTTTATTTGTTCTTTATTCTCTAATTGTTTTAGGTGCAAGGTTAGGTTGTTTATTCGAGATGTTTCCTGTTTCTTAAGGTAGGATTTTCTTGCTATAAACTTCCCTCTTAGAACTGCTTTTACTGCATCCCATAGGTTGGGTCGTCGTGTCTCCATTGTCATTTGTTTCCAGGTGTTTTTTTATTTCCTCTTTGATTTCTTCAGTGATCACTTCGTTATTAAGTAGTGTATTGTTTAGCCTCCATGTGTTTGTATTCTTTACAGATCTTTTCCTGTAATTGATATCTAGTCTCATAGCATTGTTGTCAGAAAAGATACTGGATACAATTTCAATTTTTTAAAATTTACCAAGGCTTGATTTGTGATGTAAGATATGATCTATCCTAGAGAATATTCCATGAGCACTTGAGAAAAGTGTGTATTCTGTTGTTTTTGGATGGAATGTCCGATAAATATCAATTTAGTCCACCTTGTTTAATGTATCAGGTAAACCTTGTGTTTCCTTATTTATTTTCATTTTGGATGATCAGTCCATTGGTGAAAGTGGGGTGTTAAAGTCCCCTACTATGAATGTGTTACTGTCGATTTCCCCTTTAATGGCTATTGGTATTTGCCTTATGTATTGAGGTGCTCCTATGTTGGGTGCATAAATATTTACAATTGTTATAGCTTCGTCTTGGATCGAACCCTTGATCATTATGTAGTGTCCTTCTTTGTCTCTTTTAATAGTCTTTATTTTAAAGTCTATTTTGTCTGATATGAGAATTGCTACTCCAGCTTTCTTTTGGTTTCCATTTGCATGGAATATCTTTTTCCATCCCCTTACTTTCAGTCTGTATGTGTCTCTATTTCTGAAGTGGGTCTCTTGTAGACAGCATATATATGGGTTTTGTTTTTGTATCCATTCAGCCAATCTGTGTCTTTTGGTGGGATCATTTAGTCCATTTACATTTAAGGTATTTATCTATATGTATGTTCCTGTTAGCATTTTCTTAATTGTCTTGGGTTCGTTGTTATAGGTCTTTTCCTTCTCTTGGGTTTCTTGCCTAGACAATTTCCTTTAGCATTTGTTGTAAAGCTGGTTTTGTGGTGCTGAACTCTCTCAGCTTTTGCTTGTCTGTAACAGTTTTAATTTCTCCATCAAATCTGAATGAGATTCCTGTTGGGTAGAGTACTCTTGGTTGCAGGTTATTCTCCTTCATCACTTTAAATATGTCCTACCAGTCCCTTCTGGCTTTCAGAATTTCTGCTGAAAGGTCAGCTGTTAACCTGATGGGGATTCCCTTGTGTTTTATTTGTTTTTCTTTCCCTTGCTGCTTTTAATATATTTTCTTTGTAGTTAACTTTTGACAGTTTGATTAATATATGTCTTGGTGTGTTTTGCCTTGGATTTATCCTGTATGGGACTCTCTGTCCTTCCTGGACTTGATTAATTATTTCCTTTCCATATTAGGGAACTTTTCAACTGTAATCTCTTCAAATATTTTCTCAGTCCCTTTCTTTTTCTCTTCTTCTTCTGGAACCCCTATAATTCCAATGTTGGTGCATTTAATGTTGTCCCAGAGGTCTCTGAGACTTTCGTCAGTTCTTTTCATTCTTTTTTCTTTATTCTGCTCTGCAGTTGTTATTTCCACTATTTTATCTTCCAGGTCACCTCTCCGTTCTTCTGCCTCAGTATTCTGCTATTGATCCCATCTAGAGTATTTTTAATTCCATTTATTGTGTTGTTCATCATTGCTTGTTTCATCTTTAGTTCTTCTAGGTCTTTGTTTAATGTTTCTTGCATTTTGTCTATTCTATTTCCAAGATGTTGGATCATCTTTACTATCATTATTCTGAATTCTTTTTCTGGTAGACTGCCTAATTCCTCTTCATTTTTTAGGTCTGTTGAGTTTTTATCTTTCTCCTTCATCTGCTGTGTGTCTTTCTGTCTTCTCATTTTGCTTATCTTCCTGTGTTTGGGGTCTCCTTTTTGCAGTCTGCAGGTTCATAGTTCCTGTTGTTTTTGGTGTCTGTCCCCAGTGGCTAAAGTTGCTTCAGTAGGTTGTGTAGGCTTCCTGGTGGAGGGTACTAGTGTCTGTGTTCTGCTGGATGAGGCTGGATCTTTTCTTTCAGGTGGGCATGTCCATGTCTGGTGGTGTGTTTTGGGGTGTCTGTGGACTTATTATGATTTTAGGCAGCCTCTCTGCTAATGGGTGGGGTTGCGTTCCTTCCTTGCTAGTTGTTTGGCATAGGGTGTCCAGCACTGTAGCTTGCTGGCTGTTGAGTGAAGCTGTGTGCTGGTGTTGTAGATGGAGATATCTGGGAGATTTTCCCCATTTGATATTATGTGGAGCTGGGAGGTCTCTTGTGGACCAGTGTCATGAAGTTGCCTCTCCCACCTCAGAGGCACAGCACTGACTCCTGGATGCAGCACCAAGAGTCTTTCATCCACACGGCTCAGAATAAAAAGGAGAAAAAGTAGAAAGAAAGAAAGAAGTAAAGTTAGAAAAATAGAAAGAAACAAAGAAAGAAAGAAACAAAGAACGGAGTTAGGGAGGGAAGCAGGGAGGGAGTGAGGGAGGAAGGAAGGAGGGAAAGAAGGAAAGAAAGAAAGAAAGAAGATAAAATAACTTAAAGTAAGATAAAATAAATTTATTAAAATAAAAAATATTAAGAAAAATTTAAAAAACAAAAGAAATGGACGGATAGAACCCTAGGACAAATGGTGGAAGGAAAGCTCTACAGACAAAATGTCACACAGAAACATACAGATACACACTCACAAAAAGAGGAATAGGGGAAAAAATAATAAATCTTGTTCTCAAAGTCCAGCTCCTCAATTTGGGATGATTCATTTTCTATTCATGTATTCCACTGATGCAGGGTACATCAAGTTGGTTGTGGAGCTTAATCCACTGCTTCTGCGGCTGCTGGGAGAGACTTCCCTTTCTCTTCTTTGTTCTCATAGCTCCTGGGGCTCAGCTTTGGATTTGGCCCCGCCTCTGCATGTAGGTCACCAGAAGACATCTGTTCTTTGCTCAGACAGGACGGGGTTAAAGGAGCAGCTGCTTTGGGGACTCTGGCTCACTCAGGCTGGGGGTAGGGAGTGGTACGGTGTGCGGGGCGAGCCTGCAGTGGCAGAGGGCAGCATGACGTTGCACCAGCCTGAGCACACCATACATTCTCCCAGGGAAATTGTCCCTGGATCCCAGGACCCTGGCAGTGGCAGGCTACACAGGCTCCCCAGAAGGGGGTTGTGGATAGTGACCTGTGCTTGCACACAGGCTTCTTGGTGGTGGCAGCAGCAGCCTTAGCATCTCATGCCCATCTCTGGGGTCTGTGCTTTTAGCCGCAGCTTGTGCCCATCTCTGGGGCTCCTTTAAGCAGCACTCTTAATCCCCTCTCCTTGCACACCAGGAAACAAAGAGGGAAGAAAAAGTCTCTTGCTCTTCAGCAGGTCCAGACTTTTCCCCGGACTCCCTCCCTGCTAGCCGTGGTGCACTAACCCCCTGCAGGCTGTGTTCATGCCGCCAACCCCAGTCCTCTCCCTGCTCTCTGACTGAAGCCCGAGCCTCAGCTCCCAGCCCCGCTCACCCCAGCGGGTGAGCAGACAAGCCTCTCGGGCTGGTGAGTGCCAAGTGGCACCGATCCTCTGTGCGGGAATGTCTCCACTTTGCCCTCCGTACCCCTGTTGCTGTGCTGTCCTCCGTGGCTCTGAAGCTTTCCTCCTCCACCACCCGTGGTCTCTGCCTGCAAAGGGGCTTCCTAGTGTGTGGAAACCTTTCCTCCTTCATGGCTCCCTCCCACTGGTGCAGGTCCCGTCCCTATCCTTTTGCCTCTGTTTATTCTTTTTTCTTTTGCCCTACCCACGTACATGGGGACTTTCTTGCCTCTTGGGAGGTCTGAGGTCTTCTGCCAGTGTTTAGTAGGTGTTCTGTAGGAGTTGTTCCACGTGTAGATGTATTTTTGGTGTATCTGTGGGGAGGAAGGTGATCTCCACGTCTTACTCTTCCGCCATCTTTCCCTCATCCTAGAGACCTTTTAAACACTACACTACAAGCATCGCACAATCGGTTTCATTTGATTTCACTTTAAGAACAGAGTAGAATGCAGTTTTCAACTAGTACAGAAAATTATATTTCAAGTGATATTAAACACTTTGGTACATGCATTACAGAATGAAAATCACTTGCATTCACAAAAAGAAAACTTGAAAATCTTTAGGAATCAGCTTTTAAAAACTTTTCTTAATTGTCTTGTTAAATCTTCTATTACATGCTTCACAGATAGGTATCACATGTATTCACTGAAAAAAAAATGTAAAAAATGCACTTAGTAACTAGCTTGAAAACATTTCATTAGAAGTGGTCTTAAACCCTTTACTGTATACACATCACAGAATGGGTGTCACTATTATTCACTTAAATAGCACAGTGTAGAATGGAATTTGCAAGTACTAGATTGTGAGGAACACTTTATTAGGAGTGTTGTTAAACTTCACCACATATTTCACAGAAGGATTATTGCTTGGATTCACTGAAAGTACCCTGTTCAGAATCCAGGGTTTTTCCCCCATTTCATTCCTCCCCCTACCCCCTGCTCTTCTGGCAACCAGCTGCCTATGTTTTCTTCTAGATGTTTATGGGTTCAGTTCTTACTTTTAACTCTTTAATCCATTTTGAATTTATTTTTGTGCATGTTGTGAGAGAGTAGTCCTGTTTGATCTTTTGCATATAACTGTCCAATTTTCATAACACCATTTATTAAAGAGGCCATTTTTTCCCAATTGTATATTGTATATTAAAGATCCTTATTGTTATTGTGTTACTGTCAATTTCTTCTTTTATGTCTATTAATATTTGCTTTATGTATTTAGGTGTTCCTATATTGGGTGCATACA
Organism: Hyperoodon ampullatus; assembly: GCF_949752795.1. Lineage (NCBI taxonomy): Eukaryota > Metazoa > Chordata > Mammalia > Artiodactyla > Ziphiidae > Hyperoodon > Hyperoodon ampullatus. Next base: position 59,789,021 of record NC_136923.1, read on the forward strand.
TATTTACAATTGTTATATCTTCTTCTTTGATTAGTCCCTTAATCATTATGTAATTACTTTTTGATATCTTGTTATAGTCTTTATTTTAAAGTCTGTAAAGTTTCGTATCAGATACCTTTTCCATCCCCTCACTTTTAGTCTGTGTGTGTCTTTAGATCTGAAGTGAGTCTCTTGTAGGCAGCATATAGACTTTTTTTTGTAATCCATTCAATTATTCTATGTCTTTTGATTGGAGCATTTAGTCCATTTACATTTAAAGTAATTATTGATAAGTATGTTCTCATGGCCATTTTGTTAATGGTTTGGGGGTTCTTTTTGTTGTTCTTTTTTCTTTCTTTCTTCTTCTTTTGCTCTATTCCCTTGTGATTTGATGAGTATGTTTACTATTATGTTTTGATTCCTTTCTCTCTCTCTCTCTCTCTCTCTTTTTTGCTTTTTGTTTGTTTATCTATAATAGATTTTGATTTGTGGCCACTGTGACTTTTATACACAGCAATATATATATATATATATATATACACACACACACACACACACACACATATATATAATGTGTATATATAATGTATATTTGGTTATTTTAATTTGCTGATCTCTTAAACTCAAATACCTTTCAACAATCCTGCATTTGTACACCCCCTACAATGTTTACTGTTTTTGATGTCATATTTAAATCTTTTTGTTTTGTGTGTACCTTAACTGCCTATTTTGGATATAGATGATTAGACTCCCTTTTTTCTTTTAACCTTCCTTCTAGCTTTATATTTTTATTTTTTATTTTTTGGTACACAGACCTCTCACCATTGTGGCCTCTCCTGTTGTGGAGCACAGGCTCCAGACACACAGGCTCAGTGGCCATGGCTCATGGGCCCAGCCACTCCATGGCATGTGGGACCTTCCCGGACCGGGGCGCGAACCCGTGTCCCCTGCATCAGCAGGCAGACTCTCAACCACTGCACCACCAGTGAAGCCCCTTCCTTCTAGCTTTATTAAACACTTTATTACCCACATCACACAATGGGTAACATTTGGTTTCACTTTAAGAACACAGTGTGTATTGTATTTTGCCAATAGATTGTAGAAAACATTTAATTAGATGACTTGGTAAAACATCACTATGCACAACACAGAATGATCATCAATTGCATTCACTGAAAGAACCCTGCATTGAACACAGTTTTTGACTATCTTGTAAGAAACATTTTATTAGAAGTCCTGTTAAACACTTCATTGCATGCATCACAGAACTGATATCACTGGTATTCACAGAAATAACACTGTGTAGAACACAGCAATTCTCTTCTAATAAACCTTTGCTTACAAGTCCTGTTTAACACTTCATTACAAATATCACAGAATCGGTATGACTTGGAACCACTTAACACAGTGCAGAATTTATTTTGTGACAGATTTTTAAAATATATTTTACTGCAAGTCTTTCTAAAGAGTTGACTATACCCTTCACTGAGTGTCTATTGTGTAATACCTGTAAGAAATGTTTTCCTAAAAGACTTGTTATATACTACATATATTTCAGTATGAGTATCCTTTGGATTCACTGTAAAAACCCTGTGCAGAATAACTAGATTGTAAGAAATATTGTCTTTCAAGTCTCTTTACTTTATTCACATCATAGAATGGGTATTGAACACTCATTTAAGAACACAGTGTAAAAAAAATCTTAAAATTTGTGTGGAGACACAAAAGACCCCGAATAGCCAAAGCAATCTTGAGAAAGAAAAACAGAGCTGGATGAATCTTGCTCCCTTACTTCAGACTATACTACAAATCTATAGTCATAAAAACTGTATGGTGCTCACAGAAAAATAGAAAAGTAAATCAATGGAACAGGATAGAAGCCCAGGAATAAACCCACACAGCTATGGTCAATTAATCTATGACAAAGGAGGCAAGATTATACAGTGGAGGAAAGATAGTCTCTTCAATAAATGATGCTAAGAATACTGGACAGCTTCATGTAAAAAAATGAAATTAGAACATTCTTTAATACCATACACAAAAATAAACTCAGGGCTTCCCTGGTGGCGCAGTGGTTGAGAGTCCGCCTGCCGATGCAGGGTACACGGGTTCGTGCCCCGGTCCGGGAAGATCCCACATGTCGCGGAGCGGCTGGGCCCGTGAGCCATGGCCGCTGAGCCTGCGCGTCCGGAGCCTGTGCTCCGCAACGGGAGAGACCACAGCAGTGAGAGGCCCACGTACCGCAAAAAAAAAAATAAATAAAAAAAATAAAAAAAATAAACTCAAAATGGATTAAAGACCTAAATGTGAGATTGGACACTATAAATCTCTCAGAGGAAAACCTAGGGAGAACAGTCTCTGACATAAATCCCTGCAGTATATTTTTGACCTGTCACCCAGAATAATAGAAATAAAAACAAAACTAAATAAGCGGGACCTAATTAAACTCAAAAGCTTTTGCACAGCCAAAGAAACCATCAACAAATTGGAAAGACAGCCCACAGAATGGGAGAAAATATTTGCAAATGATGTGACCAACAAGGGATCAGTCTCCAAAATTTACAAACAGCTCATGAAGCTCAATAACATCAAAACAAACAACCCAATCAAAAACTGGGCAGAAGAGCTAAATAGACATTTCTCCAAAGAAGACATACAAATGGCCAAGAGGCACATGAAATGATGTTCAACATCACTAATTATTAGAGAAATGCAAATCAAAACTACAATGAGATATCACCTCACACCAGTCAAATGGCTATCATCAAGAGATCCACAAACAATAAATGCTGGAGAGAGTATGGAGAGAGGGGAAACCTCTTATGCTTTTGGTGGGAATGTAAACTGCTACAGCCACTGTGGAGAACAGTACAAATGTTCCCTAAGAAACTAAAAATGGAGCTACCATATGATCCAGGAATCCCACTTCTGGGCATATATCCAGAGAAAAACATGGTTCGAAAGGATACATGCACCCCAATGTTGATTGCAAAACTCTTTACAATAGCCAACACATGGAAGCAACTTAAATGTCCAGTGACAGAGAAATGGATAAAGAAGATGTGGTACATATATACAATGGAATATTACTCAGCCATTAAAAACAATGAAATAATGTCATTTGCAGCAACATGGATGGACCTAGAGGTTGCCATACTGAGTGAAGTAGGTTAGACAGAGAAAGACAATTATCATGTGATATCACTTACGTGCAGAATCTAAAAAAGAATGATACAAGTGAACTTATTTACAGAGCAGAAATAGATTCACAGACTTAGAGAATGCCCTTATGGTTACCAGTGGGGAAGAGTGAGGGGAAGGGATATTTAGGGAGTTTGGGATTCACATGTACACAGTGCTATATTTATTAAAAATGGATAACCAACAAGGATCTACTGTATAGCACAGGGGTGTCTGCTCAATATTTTGTAACAACCTAAATGGGAAAAGAATTTGAAAAAGAATAGATACACGTATATGTATAACTAAATCACTTGCTGTACATCTGAAACTAATACAACACTCTTAATCACCTATATTCCAATATAAAATAAAAAGTTAAAAAAGAACGTAGTGTAGAATGCAGTTTGTATGTAGACTGTAAAAATATTTTATTATGTTTTGTTAAACCTTTAACTGCAGGCATCATAGAATGAGCATCACTTGGATTCAATAAAAGAACTGTGCATGGAATGCAGTTTATAACTAGCTTCTAAGAAACAGTCTATTAGAAGTCTGGTCATGCACTTCACTACATGAATCACAGAAGAGTTATTACTTGCATTCACAGATAGAACACTGTATAAAACACAGCAATTGTGTTAAAACATTTTATTTGAAGTCTTTTAAACATTTAACTACCTGCATTACACAATCAGTAACACTTGCTTTCATTTTAAGAAAGCACTTTATAATGCAGTTTCCAAATAATTTTCAGGAGGAACTTAATTAGAAGACTTTTGAAACACTTCACTACATGTATCACAAATGGGTACCATTTGGAATCCCTGAAAGGACATAGTGCTGAATATAGTTTGCAGCTAGCTTTTGAGAAACAATTTTTGTAAGTGTTGTTACTTCACTACATGTGTCACAGAATGGATATGACTTGGATTCACTTAACACAGTGTAAAATTCAGATAATTAAAACATTTTATAAAAGTTTTTTAAACACTTAACTACAGGAGTCATAGAATGAATATTGCTTGCATTCAATGATAGAACTTTATGTAAAACACACTTTGCAATTAGCTTGTAAGAAACATTTTATTAGAAGTCTTGTCAAGCACTTTACTATATGCATCAAAAAAGAAGTATCACTTGCCTTCACTGTGTAAAATGCAGTTAACAACTAGCTTCTAAAACATTTTATTAGAAGGCTTTTTAAAGATTTTATTAGTTGCATCACAGAAAGGACATTACTTGCATTAATAGGCAAAATACTTATAAAATGCATTTAGCCACCAGACTCTAAAAACATTTTATTAGAAATCTTCTTAATCACTTCACTACATGCATCACTGAATGGGAAATATATTGGTTTCACATTAAGAATTATCTATATAATGCAGTTTGCAAGTAGCCTGGAAGAAACATTTTATAAAAAGTCCTAATGAACACGTGAGTCACAGAATGGGTATTGCTTGGATTCACTGAAAAGATATTAGGCAGAATGCAGGAGGAAACTCACTTGTAAGTACCATTTTTTTTTTTTTTTCGGTACGCGGGCCTCTCACTGTTGTGGCCTCTCCCATTGCCAAGCACAGGCTCCGGACGCGCAGGCTCAGCGGCCATGGCTCACGGGCCTATAGCCGCTCCGTGGCATGTGAGATCTTCCCGGACCGGGGCACGAACCCGTATCCCTTGCATCGGCAGGTGGACTCTCAACCACTGCACCACCAGGGAAGCCTCATAAGAACCATTTTGTTACAAATTATGTTAAAAACTTCCCTGCACACATCACAGAATAAGTATCACTTGGTTTCACTGAATAAAGCTTGTGCAGAATACAGTTTTGAACTACCTTGTAAAAAACATTTTATTAGAAGTCTTGGCAAATACATCACTACATACATCAGAGAATGGGTATTACTTGCATTCACAGAGAGAAGACTGTGTAAAATACAGTTAACAACTAGCTTCTAAAAAAGTTATTAAAAGTCTTGTAAAATTCTTCATTATATGGTTTATAGATTGAGTACTGTTTGGATTCAGTAAAAGTACCTTGTGAAGAATGAAGTTTGCAACTACCTGATAAGAAACATAATCCAACGAGTCTTGTTAAACATTACATGTATTTGAGAATAGGCGTCACTTAAACTCACTGTAAAAACGCTGTGCAGGACGCATTTTGCAACTACGTTGTTAGAAACATTTCCCCACATGTCTTGTTACTGTACTACACAATCACAGAATGGGCATTACCTAGATTCATTTAAAAACACAGCATAGAATGCAGTTTGCAAGTAAATTGTAAGAAAGATTTTATTAAAAGTTTTGTCAAACCCTTAATTAGAGGGATCACAGCATGGGTATAGCTTGGATTCAATGACTGAACTTTGTGCATAACATAGTTTGCAATTAGCTTGTAAAAACATTTTATTAGAAGTCTTGTCAAACATTTCAATTCATACATCACAAAATGGGTATAACTTGCATCCATAGAGAGAACACTGTGTAAAACTCAGCTACCAATCAGCTTCTAAAAACATCTTATTAGAGGACTTGTTAAACATGTCACTACATGAATTACACAATGGATGTCACTTTAATAGAGTGAAAGAACATGTGTGCAACAGTTTGCAACTACCTTTTAAAATATTTTATTAGAAATCTCCTTAATCACTTCATTACATGCATCAAAAATGGGTATTTCTTGGATTCTCTGAAAGGACATTGTGCAGAAGGCTGTTTGTAACTAGCTTGTGAGAAACATTTTACTACAAGACTAGTTAAATTATTCTGTAGCATTACAGGATGGGTATTGTATCACCTGCATTCACAGAAGTGCCATTTTATAGAATACAATTAGCAATGAGTTTAAAAAAAAACATTAGTTTACAAGTCATGTTAAAATTTCAAAAACATGTATCAAAAAATATGTATCGGTATGACTTGGATTCACTAAAAGAATACAGTGCTGTATGCAGTTTACAAATAGATTATAAGAAACATTTTTTTACAAGTCTTGATAAACATTTCATTACAGGCATCAAGGAATTGTTATCTCTTAGATTACTAATAGAACCCAATGTAGAATCATTTTACAAATACCTTGTAAGAAACATTTTCATAGAAGTCCAGTTCACACTTCAGTACACCCACCATAGAATGAGTATTGCCTGCATTCACAGAACGAAGCCAGTGTGTTATGCAGTTTGCAACCTGCATGTAAGATACATATTTTAACAAATGGGTTAAACACTTCACTTACACATATCTTAGAGTGTGTTACTTGCATTCATTTAAAAAAAAAGACCTGTGCAGAATGCAGTTAGCAATTATATTCTAAAAACATTTTCTTACAAGCCTTTTTTTTTTAACACATTTATTGGGATATAATTGACTTACAATTGTGTGTTAGTTTCTGCTTTATAACGAAGTGAATCAGATATACATATACATATATCCCCATATCTCCTCCTTCTCATGTCTCCCTCCCAACCTCTCTATCACTCCCCTCTAGGTAGTCAAAAGCACCGAACTAATCTCCATGTGCTACGCAGCTGCTTCCCACTAGCTATTTTACATTTGGTAGTATATATAAGAACATGCCACTCTCTCACTTTGGTGCAGCTTGCACTTCTCCCTCTCCGTGTCCTCAAGTTGATTCTCTACGTCTGTGTCTTTATTACTGTCCTGCCCCTAAACTTGTTTTTCTTTTTTTACATTCCATATATATGTGTTAGCATATGGTATTTGTTTTTCTCTTTCTGACTTGCTTCACTCTGTATGACAGACTCTACGTCCATTCACCTCACTACAAATAACTCAATTTCATTTCTTTTTATGGCCGAGTAATATTCCATTGTGTATATATATATATATATATATATATATATATATAAATATATATATGCGTGTGTGTATATATATATATATATATATATATATATATGCCACATTTTCTTTATCCATTCATCTATTGATAGACACTTAGGTTGCTTCCATGTCCTGGCAATTGTAAATAGAGCTGCAATGAACATTGTGGTACATGACTCTTTTTAAATTATGGTTTTCCCAGGAAATATGCCCAGTAGTGGGATTGCTAGGTCATATGGTAATTCTGTTTTTAGCTTTTTAAGGAACCTCCATACTGCTCTCCATAGTGGCTGTATCAATTTACATTCCCACCAACAGTGCAAGAGGGTTCCATTTTCTCCACACCCTCTCCAGCATTTATTGTTTGTAGATTTTTTGGTTATGGCCATTCTGACTAGTGTGAGGGGATACCTCATGGTAGTTTTGATTTGCATTTCTCTAATGATTAAGGGGTTGAGCATTCTTTCATGTGTTTGTTGGCAATATGTATATCTTCTTTGGAGAAATGTCTATTTAGGTCTTCTGCACACGTTTGGATTGGCTGTTTGTTTTTTTGATATTCAGCTGCATGAGCTGCTTGTAAATATTGGGGATAAATTCTCTGTCATTTGCTTAATTTGGAAATATTTTTTCCCATTCTGAGGGTTGTCTTTTCATCTTGTTTACAGTTTCCTTTGTTGTGCAAAAGCTTTTTAAGTTTCATTAGGTCCCATTTGTTTATCTTTGTTTTTAATTCCATTTCTTTAGGAGGTGGGTCAAAAAAGATCTTGCTGGGATTTATGTCATAGTGTTCTGCCTAAGTTTTCCTCTAAGACTTTTACAGTGCTTGGTCTTTCATTTAGGACTTTAACTCATTTTGAGTTTATTTTTGTGTATGGTGTTAGAGGGTGTTCTAATTTTATTATTGTTCATGTAGCTGTTCAGTTTTCCCAGCACCACGTGTTGAAAAGGCTGTCTTTTCTACATTGTATACTCTTGCCTCCTTTATCAGAAATAAGGTGACCATATGAGTGTTGGATTATCTCCGGATTTCCTATCCTATTCTATTGATCTCTATTTATGTTTTTGTGCCAGTACCATACTGTCTTGATTACCGTAGCTTATTTTTTTACACCTTTATTGGAGTATAATTGTTTTACAATGGTGTGTTAATTTCTGCTTTATAACAAAGTGAACCAGTTATACACATACATATGTTCCCATATCTCTTCCCTCTTGCATCTCCCTCCCTGCCACCCTCCCTATCCCACCCCTCCAGGTGGTCACAAAGCACCAAGCTGATCTCCCTGTGCTATGTGGCTGCTTCCCACTAGCTATCTACCTTACATTTTGTAGTGTATATATGTCCATGCCTCTTTCTCGCTTTGTCACAGCTTACCCTTCCGCCTCCGCATATCCTCAAGTCCATTCTCTAGTAGGTCTGTGTCTTTATTCCTGTCTTATTGCAAGGTTCTTTTATTTTGGCGGGGTACGCGGGCTTCTCACTTTTGTGGCCTCTCCCGTTGCAGAGCACAGGCTCCGGACGCGCAGGCTCAGCGGCCATGCTCACAGGACCAGCCGCTCCGTGGTATGTGGGATCCTCCCAGAACAGGGCATGAACCCATGTCCCCTGCATCAGCAGGCAGACTCTCAACCACTGCGCCACCAGGGAAGACCACCACTAGGTTCTTCATGACATTATTTTTTCTTAAATTCCATATATATGTGTTAGCATATGGTATTTGTCTTTCTCTTTCTGACTTAACTTCACTCTGTATGACAGACTCTAGGTCTATCCACCTCATTACAAATACCTCAATTTCATTTCTTTTTATGGCTGAGTAATATTCCATTGTATATATGTGCCACATCTTCTTTACCCATGCATCCGATGATGGACACTTAGGTTGTTTCCATCTCTGGGCTATTGTAAATAGAGCTGCAATGAACATTTTGGTACATGTCTCTTTTTGAATTATGGTTTTCTCAGGGTATATGCACAGTAGTGGGATTGCTGGGTCATATGGTAGTTCTATTTGTAGTTTTTTAAGGAACCTCCATACTGTTCTCCATAGTGGCTGTACCAATTCACATTCCCACCAGCAGTGCAAGAGTGTTCCTTTTTTTTCCACATCCTCTCTAGCATTTATTGTTTCTAGATTTTTTGAGGATGGCCATTCTGGCTGGTGTGAGATGATATCTCATTGTAGTTTTGATTTGCATTTCTCTAATGATTAATGATGTTGAGCATCCTTTCATGTGTTTGTTGGCAGTCTGTATATTTTCTTTGGAGAAAAGTCTATTTAGGTCTTCTGCCCATTTTTGGATTGGGTTGTTTGTTTGTTATTGAACTGCATGACCTGCATATAAATTTTGGAGATTAATTCTTTGTAAGTTGCTTAATTTGCAAATATTTTCTCCCATTCTGAGTGTTGTCTTTTGGTCTTGTTTATGATTTCCTTTGCTGTGCAAAATCTTTGAAGTTTCATTAGGTCCCATTTGTTTATTTTTGTTTTTAAATCCATTTCTCTAGGAGGTGGGTCAAAAAGGATCTTGCTGTGATTTATATCATAGACTGCTCGGCCTATATTTTCCTGTAAGAATTTGATTGTTTCCGGCCTTACATTTAGGTCTTTAATCCATTTTGAGCTTATTTTTGTGTATGGTGTTAAGGAGTGATGTAATCTCATACTTTTATATGTACCTGTCCAGTTTTGTTTATCTTCTCAAAGAACCAGCTTTTAGTTTTATTGATCTTTGCTATCATTTCCTTCATTTCTTTTCCATTTATTTATGATCTGATTTTTATGATTTCTTTCCTTCTGCTAACTTTGGGGTTTCTTTGTTCTTCTTTCTCTAATTGCTTTAGGTGCAAGGTTAGGTTGCTTATTCGAGATGTTTCCTGTTTCTTAAGGTAGGATTGTATTGCTATAACCTTCCCTCTTAGCACTGCTTTGGCTGCATCTCATAGGTTTTGGGTCGTCATGTCTGCACTGTCATTTGTTTCTAGGTATTTTTTTATATCCTCTTTAATTTTTTCAGTGATCACTTTGTTATTAAGTAGTGTATTGTTTAGCTACCATGTAGTTGTATTTTTTACATATTTTTTCCTGTAACTGATATCTAGTCTCATAGAGTTGTGGTCAGAAAAGATACTGGATACAATTTCAATTTTCTTAAATTTACCAAGGCTTGATTTGTGACCCAAGATATGATCTATCCTAGAGAATATTCCATGAGCACTTGAGAAAAATGTGTATTCTGTTGTTTTTGGATGCAATGTCCTATAAATATTAATTAAGTCCTCCTTGTTTAAGGTATGATTTAAAGCTTCCTTATTTATTTTCATTTTGGATGATCTGTCCATTGGTGAAAGTGGGGTGTTGAAGTCCCCTACTATGATTGTGTTACTGTCGATTTCCCCTTTGATGGCTGTTAGCAGTTGCCTTATGTATTGAGGTGCTCCTATGTTGGGTGCATAAATATTTACAATTGTTACATCTTCTTCTTGGATCGATACCTTGATCATTATATGGTGTCCTTCTTTGTCTCTTGTAATAGTCTTTATTTTAAAGTCTATATTGTCTGATATGAGAATTGCTACTCCAGATTTCTTTTGGTTTCCATTTGCATGGAATATCATTTTCCATCCCCTTACTTTCAGTTTATATGTGTCTCTAGGTCTGAAGTGGGTCTCTTGTGGACAGCATATATATGGGTGTTGTTTTTGTATCCATTCAGCCAATCTGTGTCTTTTGGTGGGAGCATTTAGTCCATTTACATTTAAGGTAATTATATATATATATATATCGATATGTATGTTCCTATTCCCAGTTTCTTAATTGTTTTGGTTTCATTATTGTAGGTCTTTCCCTTCTCTTGTGTTTCTTGCCTAGAGAAGTTCCTTTAGCATTTGTTGTAAAGCTGGTTTTGTGGTGCTGAACTCTCTCAGCTTTTGCTTGTCTGTAACAGTTTTAATTTCTCCATCAAATCTGAATGAGTTCCTTGCTAGGTAGAGTAATCTTTGTTGCAGGTTTTTCTCCTTCATCAGTTTATATATATCCTGCCACTCCCTTCTGGCTTGCAGAGTTTCTGCAGAAAGGTCAGCTGTTTACCTAATGGGGATTCCCTTGTGTGTTATTTGTTTATTTTTCCCTTGCTGCTTTTAATATATTTTCTTTGTATTTAATTTTTGACAGTTTGATTAATATGTGTCTTGGCGTATTTCTCCTTGGATTTATCCTGTATGGGACTCTCTGTGCCTCCTGGACTTGATTACCTATTTCCTTTCCCATGTTAGGGAAGTTTTCAACTATAATCTCTTCAAATATTTTCTCAGTCCCTTTCTTTTCCTCTTCTTCTTCTGGGACCCCTATAATTCCAATGTTGGTGCATTTAATGTTGTCCCAGAGGTCCCTGAGACTGTCCTCAGTTCTTTGCATTCTTTTTTCTTTATTCTGCTCTGCATTAATTATTTCCACTATTTTATCTTCCACGTCACCTATCCGTTCTTCTGCCTCAGTTATTCTGCTGTAGATCCCATCTAGAGTATTGTTAATTCCATTTATTGTGTTGTTCATCATTGCTTGTTTCATCTTTAGTTCTTCTAGGTCTTTGTTAAATGTTTCTTGCATTTTGTCTATTCTATTTCCAAGATTTTGGATCATCTTTACTATCATTATTCTGAATTCTTTTTCTGGTAGACTGCCAATTTCCTCTTCATTTGTTAGGTCTGGTGGGTTTTTATCTTGCTCCTTAATTTGCTGTGTTTTTTTCTTTCTTCTCATTTTGTTTATTTTACTGTGTTTGGGGTCTCTTTTTTGCATGCTGCAGGTTCATAGTTCCCGTTTTTTTGTGTGTCTGTCCCGTGGATAAGTTTGGTCCAGTAGGTTGTGTAGGCTCCCTGGTGGAGGGGACTAGTTCCTGTATTCTGGTTGGATGAGGCTGGATCTTGTCTTTCTGGTGTCAGGTCCACGTCTGGTTGTGTGTTTTGTGGTGTCTGTGGATTTATTATGATTTTAGGCAACCTCTCTGCTAATGGGAGGGGTTGTGCTCCTGTCTTGCTAGTTGTTTGACATAGGGTGTCCAGCACTGTAGCTTGCTGGTCGTTGAGTGAAGCTGGGTGATGGTGTTGAGATGTAGATCTGTGGGAGATTTTTGCCATTTGATATTATGTGGAGCTGTGAGGTCTCTTTTGGTCCAATGTCCTGAAGCTGGTTCACCCACCTCAGAGGCACAGCACTGACTCCTGGCTTCAGCACCAAGAGCCTTTCATCCACACCGCTCAGAATAAAAAGGAGAAAAAGTAGAAATAAAGAATAAGTAGAAGTAGAAAGAAAGAAAGAAAGAAAGAAAGGAGGGAGGGAAGGAGGGAGGAGGGAAGGAAGCAAAATGAAAGAAAGAAAGAAAGAAGATAAAGTAAAATAAAATAAAGTAAGATAAAATAAATTTATTAAAATAAGAAATAATTATTATGAAAAAAATAAAAAAAGGAAGGATAGAACCCTAAGGCAAATGGTGGAAACAAAGCTATACAGACAAAGTCACACACAGAAGCATACACATACACACTCACAAAAAGAGGAAAAGGGGAAAAAATAATAAATCTTGCTCTCAAAGTCCACCTCCTCAATTTAGGATGATTCGTTGTCTAAAGGAGGGAAGGAAGGGAAGAAAAAAAGAAAGAGAAGATAAAGTAAAATACAGTAAGATAAAATAAAATAAAGTTATTTAAATAAACAATAATTATTAAGAAAAATTTAAAAAAAAATTCGGACGGGTAGTACCCTAGGACAAATGGTGGAAGTAAAGCTATACAGACAAAATCTCACACAGAAGCATACACATACACACTCACTAAAAGAGGAAAAGGGGAAAAAATCATAAATCTTGTTCTCAAAGTCCTCCTCCTCAATTTGGTATGATTCATTGTCTATTCATGTATTCCACAGATGCAGGGTACATCAAGTTGATTTTGGAGCTTTAATCTGCTGCTTCTGAGCCTGCTGGGAGAGATTTCCCTTTCTCTTCATTGTTCTCACAGCTCCCGTGGCTCAGCTTTAGATTTGGGCCCCCCTCTGCCTGTAGGTCGCCGGAGGGTGTCTGTTCTTCGCTCAGACAGGACAGAGTTAAAGGAGCAGCTACTTCGGGGACGCTGGCTCACTCACGCCGGGTGTAGGGAGGGGTATGGAGTGCAGGGCGAGCCTGCAGCGGCAGAGGCCTGCGTGACATTGCACCAGCCTGAGGCGCACCATGCGTTCTCCCGGGGAAGTTGTCCCTGGATCCCGGGACCCTAGCAGTTGCAGGCTGCACAGTCTCCCCAGAAGAGGGGTGTGGATAGTGACCTGTACTCGCACACAGGTTTCTTGGTGGTGGTGGCAGCAACAGCCTTAGCATCTTATGCCCATCTCTGGGGTCTGTGCTTTTAGCCGTGGCTCATGCCCGTCTCTGGGGCTCCTTTTAGCAGCACTCTTAATCCCTTCTCCTCATGCACCAGGACACAAAGAAGGAAGAAAATGTCTCTTGCCTCTTCAGCAGGTCCAGACTTTTCCCCGGACACCCTCCCAGCTAGCCCTGGTGCACTAACACCCTGCAGGCTGTGTTCACGCAGCCAACCCCAGTCCTCTCCCTGCACTCCGAACGAAGCCTGAGCCTCAGCTCCCAGCCCCGCCCACCCTGGTGGGTGAGCAGACAAGTCTCTCGGGCTGGTGAGTGCCGGTCGGCACCACGCACCTCTGTTGCTGTGCTCTCCTCCGCGGCTCCAAAGCTTTCCCAATCTGCCACTCCCAGTCTCCACCCACGAAGGGGCTTCCTAGTGTGTGGAAACCTTTCCTCCTTCACGGCTCCCTCCCACTGGTGCAGGTCCCGTCCTTATCTTTTTGTCTCTGTTTATTCTTTTTTCTTTTGCCCTACCCAGGTACGTGGGGGAGTTTCTTGCATTTTTGGAGGTCTGAGATATTCTGCCAGGGTTCAGTAGGTGTTTTGTAGGAGTTGTTCCACGTGTAGATGTATTTCTGGTGTATCTGTGGGGAGGAAGATGATCTCCACATCTTAGTCTTCTGCCATCTTCCCCGGAAGTCGATTACTGTAGTTTTGTAATATAAGACTGGGAGCCTGATTCCTCCAGCTCCATCTTTCTTTCTCAAGATTGCTTTGGCTATTCAGGGTCTTTTGTATTTCCATACAAATTATGCAATTTTTTGTTCTAGTTCTGAGAAAAATGCCAGTGGTAGTTTGACAGAGATTGCATTGAACCTGTAGATTGCTTTGGGTAGTATAGTCATTTCCACAATGTTGATTCTTCCAATCCAAGAACATGGTAAATCTCTCCATCCGTTTGTATCATCTTAAAATTCTTTCATAAGTGTCTTATAGTTTTCTGCATACAGGTCTTTTGTCTCCTTAGGTAGGTTTATTCCTAGGCATTTTATTGTTTTTGTTGCAATGGTAAATGAGAGTGTTTTCTCAATTTCTCTTTCAGATTTTTCATCATTAGTGTATAAGGATGCAAGAGATATCTGTGCATTAATTGTGTACCCTGCTACTTTACCAAATTCATTGATTGGTTCTAGTAATTTTCTGGTAGCATCTTTAGGATTCTCTGTGTAGAATATCATGTCATCTGCAAACAGTGACAGCTTTACTTCTTTTCCGATTTGGATTATTTTATTTCATTTTCATGTCTGATTACTGTGTTAAGACTTCAAAAACTGTGTTAAATAATAGTGGTGAGAGTCAAAAACCTTGTCTTATTCCTGATCTTAGAAGAAACGGTGAGGAAATGGTTTCAGTTTTTCACCATTGAGAACTATGTTGACTGTGAGTTTGTCATATATGGCCTTTATTTTGTTGAGGTAAGTTCCCTCTATGCCTAGTTTCTGGAGGGTTTTTAGCATAAATGGGTGTTGAATCTTCTTGAAAGCTTTTTCTGCATTTATTGAAATGATCATACATTTTTTCTCCTTCAGTTTGTTAATATGGTTTATCACATCGATTGATTTGCATATAGTGAAGAATCCTTGCATTCCTGGGATAAACCCCATTTGATC
Organism: Hyperoodon ampullatus; assembly: GCF_949752795.1. Taxonomy (NCBI): domain Eukaryota; kingdom Metazoa; phylum Chordata; class Mammalia; order Artiodactyla; family Ziphiidae; genus Hyperoodon; species Hyperoodon ampullatus. The sequence continues at coordinate 59,804,068 of NC_136923.1, forward strand.
ATGGCTTATGATCCTTTTAATGTGCTGTTGGATTCTGTTTGCTAGTATTTTATTGAGGATTTTTGTTTCTATGTTCATCAGTGATACTGGCCCCTTGTTTTCTTTCTTTGTGACATCTTTGTCTGCTTTTGGTATGAGGGTGATGGTGGCCTTGTGGAATGAGTTTGGGAGTGCTACTCCTTCTGCTATATTTTGGAAGAGTTTGAGAAGGATCGGTGTTAGCTCTTCTCTAACTGATAGAATTCACCTGTGAAGCCATCTGGACCTGGGATTTTGTTTATTGGAAGATTTTTTTTCATAGTCTCAATTTCAGTGCTTGTGTTTGGTCTGTTTATATTTTCTATTTCCTCCTGGTTAAGTCTCTGAAGGGTGTGCTTTTCTAAGAATGTGTCCATTTCTTCCAGGTTGTCCATTTTATTGGCATATAGTTGCTTGTAGTAATCTCTCATGATCCTTTATATTTCTGCAGTGTCAATTGTTATTTCTCTTTTTTCATTTCTAATTCTATAGATTTGAGTCTTCTCCCTTTTTTTCTTGATGAGTCTGTCTAATGGTTTATCAATTTTATCTTCTCAAAGAACAAGCTTTTAGTTTGATTGATCTTTGCTATAGTTTCTTTCATATCTTTTTTTTATTTATTTCTGATCTGATCTTTATTATTTCTTTAATTTGTTAACTCTGGAGTTTTTTTTTTTGTTGCTGTTGTTCTTTCTCTAATTGCTTTAGGTGTAAGGTTAGGTTTTTTATTTGAGATATTTCTTGTTTCCTGAGGTAGGATTTTATTGCTATAAACTTCCATCTTAGAACTGCTCTTGCTGCATCCTATACATATTGGGTCATCATATTTTCATTGTCATTTGTTTCTAGGTATGTTTTGATTTCCTCTTTGATATCATCAGTGATCACTTGGTTATTTAGTAGTGTATCGTTTAGCCCCCATGTGTTTGTATTTTTTACACACTTTTTCCTGTAATTGATATCTAGTCTCATAACATTGAGGTCGGAAAAGATACTTCATACAATATCAATTTTCTTTTTTTTTTTAACTTTACTGGAATATAATTGCTTAACAATGGTGTGTTAGTTTCTGCTTTATAACAAAGTGAATCAGTTATACTTATACATATGTTCCCATATTCCCTCCCTCTTGTGTCTCCCTCCCACCCTCCCTATCCCACCCCTCCAGGCGGTCACAATGCACCGAGCTGATCTCCCTGTGTTATGTGGATGCTTCTCACTAGCTATCTACCTTACGTTTGGTACTGTATATATGTCCATGTCTCTCTTTCTCTTTGTCACAGCTTACCCTTCCCCCTCCCCATATGCTCAAGTCCATTCTCTAGTAGGTCTGTGTCTTTATTCCTGTCTTACCCCTAGGTTCTTCATGACATTTTTTTCTTCTTAAATTCCATATAAATGTGTTAGGATACGGTATTTGTCTTTCTCTTTCTGACTTACTTCACTCTGTACAAATACCGGATGGACTTTAGGTCCATCCACCTCACTACAAATAACTCAATTTCATTTCTTTTTATGGCTGAGTAATATTCCATTGTATATATGTGCCACATCTTCTTTATCCATTCATCCAATGATGGACACTTAGGTTGTTTCCATCTCCGGGCTATTGTAAATAGGTCTTCAATGAACATTTTGGTACATGACTCTTTTTGAATTATGGTTTTCTCAGGGTATATGCCCAGTAGTGGGATTGCTGGGTCATATGGTAGTTCTATTTTTAGTGTTTTGAGGAACCTCCATACTGTTCTCCATAGTGGCTGTATCAATTTACATTCCCACCAACAGTGCAAGAGTGTTCCCTTTCCTCCACACCCTCTCCAGCATTTGTTGTTTATAGATTTTTTGATGATGACCATTCTGACTGGTGTGAGATGATATCTCATTGTAGTTTTGATTTTCATTTCTCTAATGATTAATGATGTTGAGCATTCTTTCATGTGTTTGTTGACAATGTGTATAAGTAAAAACTGACACTGCAGAAATACAGAAGATCAGGAGTGATTACTACAAGCAATTCTATGTCAATAAAATGGACAATCTGGAAGAAATAGACAAATTCTTAGAAATGCACAACGTGCCAAGACTGAACCAGGAAGAAATAGGAAACATGAACAGACCAATCACAAGCACTGAAATTGAGACTGGGATTAAAAATCTTCCAACAAACAAAAGACCAGGACCAGATGACTTCACAAGTGAATTCTATCAAACATTTAGAGAAGAGCTAACACCTATCCTTGTAAAACTCTTCCAAAATATAGCAGAGAGAGGAACATTCCCAAACTCGTTCTACGAGGCCAATATCACCATGATACCAAAACCAGACAAAAATGTCACAAAGAAAGAAAACTACAGGTGAATATCACTGATGAACATAGATGCAAAACTCCTCAACAAAATACTAGCAAACAGAATCCAACAGCACATTAAAAGGATAATACACCATGATCAAGTGGGGTTTATTCTGGGAATGCAAGGATTCTTCAATATATGCAAATCAATCAACATGTTACACCATATTAACAAATTGAAGGAGAAAAACCATATGATCATCTCAATAGATGCAGAGAAAGCTTTCAACAAAATTCAACACCGGTTTATGATAAAAACTCTGCAGAATGTAGGCATAGAGGGAACTTTCCTCAACATAATAAAAGCCATATATGATGAACAAACAACCAACATCGTCCTCAATGGTGAAAAACTGAAACCATTTCCACTAAGATCAGGAAGAAGACAAGGTTGCCCACTCTCACCACTCGTATTCAACATAGTTTTGAAAGTTTTAGCCACAGCAATCAGAGAAGAAAAAGAAATAAAAGGAATCCAAATCGGAAAAGAAGAAGTAAAGCTGTCACTGTTTGCAGATGACATACTACTATACATAGAGAATCCCAAAGATGCTACCAGAAAACTACTAGAGCTAGTCAATGAATTTGGTAAAGTAGCAGGATACAAATGTGCTTCTTCAATTGAGTTATTTCACTTATAATCCCTTGAACATATCTCTTACTTTCCTCACCTCTAAAGTTTATGTTATTTTTTCCAAGTTTTTCTATTATATAATGTACTCTCTTTCTTTACCCTTTTCCCATCTCAACTGCCTCTTGAATCACTTGTCACTGCACTCCATCCATCTCACATGCCAACTTCTCTAAAAACACTCCCTTCATCCTCCAAACCATACCTCTTCCTTTAAAACTATAGCATTTTATACCACTTAATTAACTTCTTTTGCAATGTGGTTGTGTATTATTTTTTTTCTTTTTCCTCCAGATTGCAAAGTCTTAGCAGTAGAGACCATGATTTACTGACATCTTTGAATCACACCCAGCACCAGCACTATGTCCTGTACATAGTAATTGTACATTATGCAGTTGTTGAACAAACGTTGAATGAACTGTGGTTTTGCTTTAGAAGTAGAAACTATTGTGGCCACCTGGTTATAAAATATTAAATTTGTTTTTCCAATAAATAAGTGTCAAGAAAATGAAAGGAGGACTATTAAATACATGATAACCAAAAGTGATGTGTGGACCTTGTTTGGATACTGGATACTGATTTGAACAAACTTACTGTAGAGAAATATCTTTGACATAATTGGAGAGATGTGTATATGGAATGGGTAATAGATGATATTAAGGATCTAGAGTATGACAAATGTATGCTCATTATGTCAAAAATTGTTATTAGTTAGAAATGCATACTGAATTATTTACAAATGGTATGTTTGATATTTGATTTTAAATACTCTAATAAAAAGTATGAGAAACAATTTAAAACGTTGGCAAAATTTGGCAAAACACTGATCATGATTGAAGTAGACTGATGGATACATAGTGTTCATTATACATATTATATAGAGAGATATTCAGTAGAAGTCTTTTTTTTCAAATAAAAAGTTTGAAGACATATAAAGTGCTATACGGAAATAAACTTTCAGTCATTCTTACCATAGGAAAGTAATCTTTCAGTGATTTAATATATTAACTATAAGATACTCTATGCACTTGAATAAATTTTAATTTTACAGTGTTTAACTCAACACTTAAAAACAATTCAACATGTAAAATATCACTTTAGTTGTACAATGTCCTACCCCTTTGTATTGCACAGAAGACTATTGGGTGCTTAGTGCGTCTGGCTTTTTCCACTTCTCTAAGGACCCATTTTTTATTATTCATAACTGTGTAGCTTGAAGGAAGTTAGAGTCAGCATAATAGCCAGCCACTGACCCCAATTATCTTATTCTCTTATCCTGAGAATGGCCAACAAATCTGTAAAAAGCAAAGAACACTTTTTGTTTTCTTTGCCAACTGAACTGGATTCACTCACTCTCAATGTCATGGAAGATAAATAAGTGAAGAAAACTTTCCTTTAATAGACATACCGGGTATTAGGTAAGTAAATATAGAAATTGTGGGCATGACCAAGTCATAAACACCAAAGACAGATGGCAGTCATAGAAAACAGATGGATTGGTAATTTTAATACTACACTTTGCCATTGTCGTCTTTCTCTCACTTTTTCTTGTTTTTCCATCTTTGTTGACACTTTCTTAAACAGGCTTCTCTTTTCAACCCCTTCAGCTGATGATTAAAAATTTCTGACCTTGGTTACCTCCATTAGCATGCCCCAAACCACCCCCAAAACATAAAATCTAAGTTATATTCTTGTGCATGTTAAAGGGACACAACCTCCAAAGAAGTCCTCTCCCATCCCAGGTTTCAATCAACCCACCTTCCATTGTCAAAGGTGCACTTTCATTTCCCTGTGTGTTACTTCGACAGCTTTCCTATTGCTCTTTTTCTTCTATTTTTTTCTTTCTCCAATAAAGGTGCTTTCAGATTAGGTTTCCTAAAATATGGCACATTTCATACCACTTCCATGTTCAAAAGTTTTCAGTACTTCCTACTTCCTATCAAATAAAGTCCATTCTTGTTCACTCAGCATTTCAGGCCTCACAGTCTGTCTGGAGTTTACATTCTAACTGTGACTTCTTTTAAGCCCTTGAAAGTATAAACCAATGGATCTAATTTCACTTTCCTGAAAATACTCTGTACTTTTGGATCTCCATTCTTTTAACTTATTAATGTTCCTGTTATTTTCAAGCATCTCTTTACATACATTTCTACTTGAAACCCCTGCAATTCCTCTTTCATCATCCCTTAGCATAAAGTCTTTCTTGGTCCTTGTTAGAATCAACCTCTTTCTCTGTAAGGTTTGGCAGTGCTTCATGTGTATCTTTCTTGAGATGTTTCCTCTCACCTATTTTCCAACATGGTATGAGCTCCATTTATCCAATCAACCATAGCTTTTGAGAACACAACTTATCTATTTCATCTTTGCATCCCTAATCTTTGGCTCCCTAATCTCTGTACTTAGGATATGTTCAGTATACGTTGGTTAAAATGTTGGTAGAAATCATACTAAAGCTCTATGCAGAGACAATTAGAGATCAAGGCAAAACAGTGCTTTCACAAATTTAAAACATTATGTTTTTTTATTTAAAAGAATTTTTTTCTCATTTTTATTAGGAATTCTTTTTTTAAAATTTCCATTTATTTATTTATTTATTTTTAAACAGCAGGTTCTTATTAGTTATCTATTTATACATATTAGTGTATATATGTCAATCCCAAATTCCAACTTCATCCCACCACCACCCTTCCCCCCAACTTTCCCCCCCTTGGTGTCCATACTTTTGTTCTCTACATGTGTGTCTCTATTTCTGCCCTGCAAACCTGTTCATCTGTACCATTTTTCTAGATTCCACATATATGCATTAATATATGATACATGTTTTTCTCTTTCTGACTTACTTCACTCTGTATGATGGTCTCTAGGTCCATCCAGATCTCTAAAAATGACCCAATTTCATTCCTTTTTATGGCTGAGTTATAGTCCATTGTATATATGTACTACATCTTCTTTATCCATTCATCTTTCGATGGGCATCTAGGTTGCTTCCATGACCTGGCTATTGTACATAGTGCTGCAATGAACATTGGGGTGCATGTGTCTTTTTGAATTATGGTTTTCTCTGTGTGTGTGCCCAGTAGTGGGATTGTTGGAATATATGGTAATTCTACTTTTAATTTTTAAATGAACCTCCATATTGTTAATCACAGTGGCTATATCAGTTTATATTCTCACCAACAGTGCAAGAGGGTTCCCTTTTCCCCACACCCTCTCCAGCATTTGCTGTTGTCGATTTTCTGATGATGCCCATTCTAAACCAGTGTGAGGTGATACCTCACTGTAGTTTTGATTTACATTTCTCTAATAATTAGTGATGTCGAGCAGATTTTCATGTGCTTCTTGGCAATCTGTATGTCTTCTTTGAAGAAATACCTATTTAGGACTTCTTCCCATTCTTTGACTGATATTAATCTTCTGTCTGTTGATTCATTTGCAAACATTTTCTCCCATTCTGAAGGTTGTCTTTTCATCTTGTTTATAGTTTCCTTTCTTGTGCAAAAGTTTTTTTAGTTTCATTAGGTCCCATTTGTTTATTATTTTTTATTTCCATTACTCCAGGAGGTGAGTCAAAAAAGATCTTGCTGTAATTTAAGTCAAAGACTGTTCTTCCTATGTTTTCTTCTCTGAGTTTTATAGTGTCCAGTCTTACATTTAGGTCTTTAACCCATCTTTAGTTTATTTTTGTGTATAGTGTTTGGGAGTGTTCCAATTTCATTATTTTACATGTAGCTGTCCAGTTTTCCCAGCACCACTTAATGAAGAGACTTTCTTTCTTCCATTGTATATCCTTGCCTAGTTTGTCATAGATTAGTTGACCATAGGTGCATGAGTTTATCTCTGGGTCTTCTATCCTGTTCCATTGATCTACATTTCAATTTCTGTGCCAGTACCATATTGTCTTGATTACTGTACCTTTGTAGTATAGTCTGAAGTCAGGGAGTCTGATTCCTCCAGCTCCATTTTTTTTCCCCTCGATATTGCTTTCATTATTTGGGATCTTTTGTGTTTACATACAAATTTTAAGATTTTTTGTTCCAGTTCTGTAAAAAATGCCATTGGTAATTTGATAGGGATTGCTTTGAATCTGTAGATTGCTTTGGGTAAATAGTCATTTTCACAATATTGATTCTTCCATTCTAAGAACATGGTATATCTCTCCAACTGTTTGTGTCATCCTGGATTTCTTTCATCAGTGTCTTATAGTTTTCTGAGTACAGGTCTTTTTCCTCCTTAGGTAGGTTTATTCCTAGGTATTTTATTCTTTTTGTTGCAGTGGTGAATGGGAGTGTTTCCTTAATTTCTCTTTCTGATATTTCATTGCTAGTGTATAGGAATGCAAGAGATATCTGGACATTGATTTTGTATCCTGCAACTTTAACAAATTCATTGATTAGCTCTAGTAGTTTTCTGGTGGCATCTTTAGGATTTTCTATGTATAGTATCATTTCATCTGCAAACAGTGAGTTTTACTTTTTCTTTTCCAATTTGTATTCCTTTTATTAATTTTTCTTCTCTGATTGCCGTGGCAAGGACTTCCAAAACTACACTGAATAAAAGTTGTGAGAGTGGACATCCTTGTCTTGTTCCTGATCTTAGAGGAAATGCTTTCAGTTTTTTACCATTGAGAATGATGTTTGCTGTGGGTTTCTCATATATGACCTTTATTATGTTGAGGTAGGTTCCCTCTATGCCCACTTTCTGTAGAGTTTTTAGCATAAATGGGTGTTGAATTTTGTCAAAAGCTTTTTCTGCATCTATTGAGATGATCATATTGTTTTTATTCCTCAGTTTCTTAATATGGTGTATCACATTGATTGATTTGCATATTATTAAGAATCCTTGCATCACTGGGATAAATCCCACTTGATCATGGTGTATGATCCTTTTAATGTGTTGTTGGATTATGTTCACTAGAATTTTGTTGGGGATTTTTGCATCTATATTCATGAGGGATATTGGTCTGTACTTTTCTTTTTTGTAGTATCTTTGTCTGTTTTTAGTATCAGGGTGATGGTGGCCTCGTAGAATGAGTTTGGGAATGTTCCTTCCTCTGCAATTTTTTGGAAAAGTTTGAGAAGAATGGATGTTAGCTCTTCTCTAAATGTTTGATAGAATTGACCTGTGAAGCCATCTGGTCCTGGACTTTTGTTTGTTGGACGATTTTTAATCACTGTTTCAATTTCATTACTGTGATTGGTCTGTTCATGTTTTCTTTTTCTTCCTGATTCAGCCTTGGAAGGTTATACCTTTCTAAGAATTTGTCCATTTCTTCCAGGTTGTCCATTTTATTGGCATAGAGTAGTAGTAGCCTCTTAGGATGTTTTGTACTTCTGCAGTGTCTGTTGTAACTTCTTCTTTCTCCTTTCTAATATTATTGATTTGAGTCCTCGCCCTCCTTTTCTTGATGAGTCTTGCTAAAGGTTTATCAATTTTGTTTATCTTCTCAAAGAACCAGCTTTTAGTTTTATTAATCTTTGCTATTGTTTTCTTTGTCTCTATTTCATTTATTTCTGATCTGATTGTTATGATTTCTTTCTTTCTACTAACATTGGGTTTTGTTTGTTCTTCTTTCTCTAGTTCCTTTAGGTGTAAGTTTAGATTGTTTATTTGAGATTTTTCTTGTTTCTTGAGGTAACATTGTATTCCTATAAACTTCCCTCTTAGAACTGTTTTTGCTGCATCCCATAGGTTTTGGATCTTCGTGTTTTCCTTGTCATTTGTCTCAAGGTATGTTTTGATTTCCTTTTTGATTTCTTCAGTGATCTCTTGGTTATTTAGTAATGTATTGTTTAGCCTCCATGTGTTTGTGCTTTTTACATTTTCCCCCTGTAATTTATTTCTAATCTCATACTGTTGTGGTTGACAAAGATGCTTGATATGGTTTCTAATTTCTTAACTTTACCAAGGCTTGATTTGTGAACCAAGATATCATGTATCCTGGTGAATGTTCCATGTGCAATTGAGAAGCAAGGGTAATCTGCTGTTTTTGAATGGAATATCCTATAAATATCAATTAAAACTATCTGGTTTATTGTGCCATTTAAAGTTTCTGTTTCCTTATTAATTTTCTGTCTGGATGATCTGCCTATTGGTGTAAGTGAGGTGTTAAAGTCTCCAACTATTATTGTGTTACTGTCTATTTCCTCTTTTATAGCTGTTAGCAGTTGCCTTATGTATTGAGATGCTCCTATGTTGGGTGCATATATATTTATAATTGTTATATCTTCTAGGAATGATACCTTGATCATTATGCAGTGTGCTTCCTTGTATCTTGTAACAATCTTTATTTTAAAGTCTATTTTTTTCTGATATGAGTATTGTTACTACAGCTTTCTTTTGATTTCCATTTGCATGGAAAATCTTTTCCCATCCCCTCACTTTCAGTCTGTATGTGTCATTAGGTCTGAAGTGGGTCTCTTGTAGACAGCATATATATGGGTCTTGTTTTTGTGTCCATTCAGCGAGCCTGTGTCTTTTGGTTGGAGCTTTTAATCCATTCACATTTAAGGTAATTATCAATATGTATGTTCCTATGACCATATTCTTAATTGTTTTGGGTTTGTTTTTGTAGGTCTTTTTTTTCACTTGGGTTTCCTTCTTAAAGAAGTTCCTTTAACATTTGTTTTAGAGCTGGTTTGGTTTGGTTTGGTTTACAAAATTTGTTGTAGACCTGGTTAGCTCTTGTTGGTCTGTAAAGCTTTTGATTTCTCTGTCGAATCTGAATGAGATCCTTGCCAGGTAGAGTAATCTTGGTTGTAGTAACTTCCCTTTCATTGGTTAAAATATATCACGCCACTCCCTCTGGCTTGTAGAGTTTCTGCTGAGAAATCAGCTGTTGACCTTATGGGAGTTCCCTTGTATGTTATTTGTTGCTTTTCCCTTGTTGCTTTTAATAATTTTTCTTTTTCTTTAATTTTTGTCAATTTGATTACTATGTGTCTTGGTGTGTTTCTCCTTGGGTTTATCCTGCCTGAGACTCTCTGCACTTCCTGAACTTGGGTGGCTATTTCTTTTCCCATGTTAGAGAAGTTTTCAACTATAATCTCTTCAAATATTTTCTCAGGTCCTTTCTCTCTCTCTTCTCCTTCTAAGACCGCTGTAATGAGAATGTTGGTGTGCTTAATGTTGTCCCAGAGGTCTCTTAGTCTGTCTTCATTTCTTTTCATTCTTTTTTCTTTATTCTCTTCTGCAGCAGTGAATTCCACCATTCTGTCTTCCAGGTTGCTAATCTCTTTTTTGCCTCAATTATTCTGCTATTGATTCCATCTAGTATATTTTTCATTTCATTTATTGTATTGTTCATCTTTGTTTGTTTGTTCTTTAATTCTGCTAGGTGTTTGTTCTTTAATTCTTCTAGGTGTTTGTTAAACGTTTCTTGCATCTTCTCAATCGTTGCCTCCATTATTTTTCTGAGGTCCTGGATCATCTTCACTATCATTATTCTGAGTTTTTTTTTCTGGAAGTTTCTTATCTCCACTTCATGTATTTGTTTTCTTGGGGTTTCACATTGTTCCTTCATCTGGTACATAGCCCTCTGCCTTTTCATCTTGTCTATCTTTTTTGTGAATGTGACTTTTGTTCCACAGGCTGCAGGATTGTAGTTCTACTTGCTCCTGCTGTCTGTCCTCTGCTGGATGTGGCTATCTAAGAGGTTTGTGGAAGCTTCCTCCTGGGAGGAACTGGTGGGTAGAGCTGGCTGTTGCTCTCATGGGCAGAGTTCAGTAAAACATTAATCTGCTTCTCTGCTGATGGGTGGGGCTGAGTTCCCTCTCTGTTGGTTGTTTGGCCTGAGGTGACCCAGCACTGGTGTCTGCAACCTTTTTGGTGAACCTAATGGCGGGCTCTGGGAGGGGTCATGCCAAGGAATACTTCCCAGAGCTCCTTTGCCAGTGTCCTTGTCCCTGTGGTGAGCCACAGCTACCCCGTTCTTCTGCAGGTGACTGTCCAACACTAGCAGGTATGTCTGGTTCAGTCTCCTATGTGTTCACTGTTCCTTCCCCCTTGGTCTTTATGAGCACACTACTTTGTGTGTGCCCTCCAAGAGTGGAGTCTCTGTTTCCCCCATCCACTCAAAGTCCTGCAATCAAATCCCACTAGCCTTCAAAGTCTGAGCCTCTGGGAATTCCTCCTCCTCTTGCCAGACCCCCAGGTTGGGAAGCCTGATGTGGGCCTCAGAATGTTCACTCCAGTGGGTGGACTTCTGTGGTATAATTGTTCTCCAGTTTGTGAGTCACCCACCCAGCAGTCATAGGATTTGACTTTATTGTGATTGTGCCCCTCCTACCATCTCTTTGTGGCTTCTCCTTTGTCTTTGGATATGGGGTATCTTTCTTGGTGAGTTCCAGTGTCTTCCTGTTGATGATTGTTCATCACTTAGTTGTGATTCCGGTGCCCTCGCAATAGGGTGAGCATCCATCCTTCTACTCCATCATCTTGAACCAATCTCCAAAACATTATGGTTTTTAAATTCTAGTTATTAAATAAATTATCAGCATTTAATTAGGCATTAGGCTCGTGCATTCTTTGCATTGTCACATTGTCTCAATTCAATAACTTTCTGGATGAGGAAAGTGAGACTTAAAGAGATTTGGTAACTTCTTTGTACATGATTTTTCTGGTTCAGATTCAGGTCTACTTGCAGTTAAGCCTCATCACCTTTCTATTATTAAATGTTTTGGGGAAACCCTAAGTTTTAGAATACATAACCCAAGGACACCTCAAGAGATGAAAAACGGACTCAAATAGATGATACTCCCCTTCCCCATTCCCTACTTCAATATCAGAAGTTTCTCTGGCTTTTTGTTTTTTGTTTTTGCAGTGAATGTTTTTATTTTTTATTTTTTACCTACAAGGTGGAACACTCACTTTCTTATTTTCATTATTATCTGTTTTTCTTATACCCAAGGATTTTACATATTAAATTTGCTTGAAGAAATTAAATATATAACCCTCACTTAATGTAACGAGTTGTACTTACTTCCCCAAAGTAGGCAAGTCATGAGCCTACATGCATGTTTAACTCCATCATATTCTAATACATATGTTCTAATCCACTTTCACAACTGTTCTCAGAACCAGTTTCTAAGTCTCTTAAGAAAATCAATTTCATTACTTGATAGTCTCAATTTCAACTTGCTCCAAAGTGTTTTGATACATTCCAGAAATTCTTCAGCCCTAAAAGGATGAGAACATCATGAGGATTCTTAAATCGTATTTCTTATTTATTTATTTTATTTGAGATATAATTGACATATGACATATTAGTTTCAGGTAGACGACTTAGTATTCAATATTTGTATGTATTGCAAAATGATCACAGCATGGTAACTATAATTAATAATACTGTGTTGCATATTTGAAATTTGCTAAGAGAGTAGATCTTAAATGTTCTCATCACAAGAAAAAAATCATAGCTATGTAAAGTGTAGTTCTTTAAAGTTTAACTTTAAAGCCAACTCCAAAAAGAAATTTAAAAAATTATTTGGGTGATTCATGGCTCCTCATTGGTGGCCACTTAAAAGAGACCTCATTTGAATGTGTAAATTCTGGTGTGTGTGTATTCTGATATGTATACATATGTACATATGTATATATGTGTATATATATATATATATATATATTTGAAAAATATATAATATTTTTAAAAGTTCATATTTCCCTGGTTATAGTTATATCATAAATATCAACTGACTACTGTATATCAGAAAGTTTAAAAATGATTAGAAAAAGGAAGTTTCTTCTGGGGATAAGGGAAACAGGAATGTTTCCATGAAGGAAATGTGGTACTTGAGTAGTCCATGAAGCTTTGGCATAGGTGGATGAATAAACTTAGGATATTCCAAAGTTATAGTTTTCCAAAGCATTTCCTGGAATGCTCTCCCCTTAAGATGCTATTACATGCAGAGGGTGGCAGAAGGGAGACCTGTGATCAAATGTGTTGGGAAAACTACATCCCCTCCTGGAGACTGATGGAGTGTATCAAAGGTTCAGAAACACTTGTCAGGAAAACATGTTTAACTTTTTGTTTCCAATTCATTTGATAAGGCATCACACATATTTTCTTATATAACCTTTGATAACACGCCCAATATCCCATGTAAGCAGAACTGAGCTACTTAAGCTGATGATTGTGATATTCCTTCCAATAAATATACATGTCTTTGTGCCTTGAACAATTTCCTGTGTTTTTATTCAGCTTAATATTTACAAGTTGTATGATTATGGAAAGTTATTTGATCTCTCTGAGTCTCAGTCTCCTTATTGGTAAAATAGGGATAGCACAGTACCTATATCATAATACCTGACCTATTGAAAAGGTTTTGAGAGGACTGAATGGGTCAGTCCCTGCAAAGTGCTTAGCACCATGTTCAGTCACTCAATAATGTCAATGATATTGGGTGATTCCTGTAGACCAGCTAGGAAACAGTAGTTCCATACAGTCGCAGTCTTTCGTTTTGGTAGTTTCCAGTTACAGGAATGTTACATAAATAAGCACACAGAGCTGTAAATAGAGGTATTATTTCCTACAATGCACACTGAATAAGTTCCCAGAGCATCAAGTGCCTTAAAACAGTTTTTATTTAGAAGAGAAGGCAGGTGTCTTCAGGTCCAGAAGTGCACAGTGTCTGTACCTCAGAAGACGACTATCCTTTTTCTTCTTTCTGTGGGTTAGAAAAAATACATGAACTTCTTCTCACCTCTGGAGGGTCATTTATTACTCAAGAAAACAAGAAATTTATGTGGACATTATTCTGGGTATGCAAAAACTATAGCATTTGAAAAATTACAGAGAAATTATGCAAAACATATTATTGATTTGCCCATTATTAAGAAGATAATTTTCTGGTTTCTTGAATTTATAATTTGTAATCTGACATTCACATACATTCTGAAAAGTCCCCGAGGTTCCTTGGCAACCATAATTCCAACTTCACTTTCCAGAAAAATACACTTCATTTACCTATTCAACTGAAAGATTTATTAGGTATTTGGACTCTTCTTAAATTTTTTATCAGGAAAGAACAAGTAGAAAATGAGTATTAAAATGTGCAATCTCGGGCTTCCCTGGTGGCGCAGTGGTTGAGAGTCCGCCTGCCGATGCAGGGGACACGGGTTCGTGCCCCGGTCCGGGAAGATCCCACATGCCGTGGAGCGCCTGGGCCCGTGAGCCATGGCCGCTGAGCCTGCGCATCCGGAGCCTGTGCTCCGCAACGGGAGAGGCCACAACAGTGAGAGGCCCGCGTACTGCAAAAAAAAAAAAAAAAAAAAAAAAAAAAAAAAAAAAAAAAAAAATGTGCAATCTCTATTGCCTTTATAACCTCTACTGTTTTGGATCTAAGAATAAAATAAGAATGCTGAGAAATGATTGAAAAAGAATTCTGTAAATGGAAAATCATATGAAGTGTGTTTACTGATAGCAACAACAATAATTAGTGTGTGAGGATTTTCCTACTTAAGTCTATACTTTTACTTGTGGGGATTTTCCTACTTAGGTCTATAATTTTACTTATTTTATACCAAAGGAGGGATCAACCTCAGTCAATATTTTCACAAACAGATATCAATATGTAAATAAAACATAATGTTTATGTAAGTTAATATGTAATTACTTACAGTTATATATAATCATAGATAATTACATAACATAAATACAGAATTCTGAAACATTTTTAACCATTGCTTCCTTCCATAGAAATGAATTCAGTTCAGTAGTCAGTTGTGACTCACAAGGGCTTTTTTGGGAGTTTTTTTTAACGTCTTTATTGGAGTATAACTGCTTTACAATGTTGTGTTAGTTTCTGCTGTATAACAAAGTGAATCAGCTATATGTATACATATATCCCCATATCCCCTCCCTCTTGTGCCTCCCTCCCACCCTCCCTATCCCACCCCTCTGGGTGGTCACAAAGCACCGAGCTCATCTCCCTGTGCTATGCAGCTGCTTCCCACTAGCTATCTATTTTACATTTAGTAGTGTATATATGTCAATGCTACTCTCTCACTTCATCTCAGCTTACACTTCCCCCTCCCCATGTCCTCAAGTCCATCTTCCATGTCTATGTCTTTATTCCTGTCCTGCCCCTAGATTCATCAGAAACTTTTTTTTCTTTTAGATTTCATATATATGTGTTAGCATTAAGTATTTGTTTTTCTCTTTCTGAGTTACTTCACTCTGTATGGCAGACTCTAGGCCCATCCACCTCACTATAAATAACTCAATTTATTTTCTTTTTATGGCTGAGTAATGTTCCATTGTATATATGTGCCACATCTTCTTTACCCATTCATCTGTCGATGGACACTTAGGTTGCTTCCACGTCCTGGCTATTGTAAATAGCGCTGCAATGAAAAATCGTTCAAAGACATACTTATTCAATTTAAAATTTTGGAAGATGGCGGAAGAGTAAGACGCGGAGATCACCTTCCTCCCCACAGATACATCAGAAATTCATCTACATGTGGAACAACTCCTACAGAACACCTACTGAACGCTGACAGAAGACCTCAGACCCCCCCAAAAGGCAAGAAACTCCCCACATACCTGGGTAGGGCAAAAGAAAAAAGAATAAACAGAGACAAAAGGATAGGGACGGGACCTGCACCAGTGGGAGGGAGCCGTGAAGGAGGAAAGGTTTCCACACACTACAAGCCCCTTCGCGGGCAGAGACTGCAGGTGGCGGAGGGCGAAAGCTTCGGAGCCTCGGAGGAGAGCACAGCAACAGGGGTGTGGAGGGCAAAGCGGAGAGATTCCGGCACAGAGGATCGGTGCCCTCAGGCACACACCAGCCCGAGAGGCTTGTCTGCTCGGCTGCCGGGACGGGCGGGGCTGGGAGCTGAGGCACGGGAATCGGCTTTCAGTCGGAGCGCAGGGAGAGGACTGGGGCTGGCGGCAGGAAGAGAGCCTGAAGGGGTTAGTGCACCACGGCTAGCCCGGAGGGAGTCCGGGGAAAGGGTCTGGAGCTGCCGAAGAGGCAAGAGACTTTTTCTTCCCTTTTGTTTCCTGGTGCACGAGGAGAGGGCATTAAGAGGGCTGCTTGGGGAAGCGCCGGAGACAGGCGCGAGCCGCGGCTAAAGGCGCGGACCCGGGAGACGGGCGTGGGACGCTGGGGCTGCTGCTGCTGCCGCCGCGGGGCCTGTGTGCGAGTACAGGTCACTGTCCGCCCCGCCTTCCGGGGGGCCTGTGCACCCCGCCACTGCCGGGGTCCCGGGATACGGGGAAGGATTTCCCGGGAAAGCGCACGGAGCGCCTCGGTCTGGTGCAATGTCACGTCGGCCTCTGCCGCCGCAGGCCCGCCCCACACTGCGCGCCCCTCCCTCCCCTCTGCCTGAGTGAGCCAGAGCCCCCGAATCAGCAGCTCCTTTAAACCCGTCCTGTCTGAGCGAACAACGGACGCCCTCCAGCGACCTATGCGGAGAGGCGGGGCCAGGTCCAAGGCTGAGACCCGGGAGCTGTGAGAGCAGAGAAGAGACAGGGAAATCTCTCTGTGCAGCCTCGGAGGCAGCGGATTAAAGCTCCACAGTCCACTTGATGTGCCCTGCGTCTGTGGAGTGCATGAATGGACAGCGAATCATCCCAAATTGAGGAAGTGGACTTTGAGGACAAGATTTAAGACTTTCCCCCCTTTTCCTCTTTTTACAACGAATTATCCCAAATTAAGGAGGTGGACCTAGAGAGCAAGATTTCAGACTTCTCGCCCTTTTCCTCTTTTTACAACGAATTATCCCAAATTAAGGAGGTGGACCTAGAGAGCAAGATTTCAGACTTCTCGCCCTTTTCCTCTTTTTACAACGAATTATCCCAAATTGAGGAGGTGGACTTGGAGAGCAAGATTTTTGATTTTTCCCCCTGCTCTCTTTTTGTGAATGTGTATGTGTATTCTTCTGTAAGATTCTCTCTGTATAGTTTTGCTTCCACCATTTGTCCCAGGGTTCTAACTGTCCGTTTATTTTTCCATAATTACTTTTTAATTTTAATAACGCTACTATATTTCATATTTTATTCTATTTTACATTACCTGCTCTTTCTTTTTTTCCTACCTTCCTTCCTCCCTCCCTCCCTCCGCCCCACCTTTCCTTCTTTCTCTCTTTCTTTCCTTCCTCCCTCCCTCCCTCCCTTCTTCCTTTCACTCCTTCTTTTTCTTTCCTTCCTCCCTCACTCCCTCCCTCCTGTCTTTCTTTCCTTCCTTGCTCCCTCCCACCCTTCTTCCTTTCAATTTCTTTTTCTTTCCTACCTCCCTCCCTCCCTCCTGTCTTTGTTTCTTTCTTTCTTTCTTTCCTTCCTCCCTCCCTTCTTCCATTAACTCTTCCTTTTTCTTTCATTCATCCCTCCCTCCCTCCTTTCTTTCTTTCTTTCTTTCCATCCTTAGTCCCTCCCTCCCTGCTTTCTTTCTTCCTTCCTTCCTTTGTTTCTTTCCTTCTTCCTTTCTTTCTCTCTCTCTCTCTTCCTTCTACTAATTCTTTCTTTCTACTTTTTCTCGATTTTATTCTGATCCGGGTAGATGAAAGGCCCTTGGTGCTGCAGCCAGGAGTCAGTGCTGTGCCTCTGAAGTGGGAGAGCCAACTTCAGGACACGGGTCCACAAGAGACCTCCCAGCTCCACATAATATCAAGTGGCAAAAATCTCCCAGAGATCTCCATCTCAACACCAGCACCCAGCTTCAGCCAACAACCAGCAAGCTACAGTGCTGGTCACCCTATGCCAAGCAACTAGCAAGGCAGGAACACAACCCCACCCATTAGCAGAGAGGCTGCCTAAAAACATAATAAGGCCACAGTCAAACCAAAACACACCACCAGATGTGGACCTGTCCACCGGAAAGACAAGATCGAGCCTCAGCCACCAGAATACAGGCACTAGTCCCCTCCACCAGGAAGACTACACAACCTACTGAAACAACCTTAGCCACTGGGGACAGACACCAAAAACAATGGGAACTACGAATCTGCAGCCTGCAAAAAGGAGACCCCAAACACAGGAAGATAAGCAAAATGAGAAGACAGAAAAACACACAGCAGGTGAAGGAGCAAGATAAAAATCTACCAGACCTAACAGATGAAGAGGTAATAGGCAGTCAACCTGAAAAAGAATTCAGAAAAATGATAGTAAAGATGATCCAAGATTCTATTTCTAGGATCCAAAATCTTGGAAATAGGATAGACAAAATGCAAGAAACAGTTAACAAGGACCTACAAGAACTAAAGATGAATCAAGCATTGATTAAAAACACAATAAGTGAAATGAAAAATACTCTAGATGGGATCAATAGCAGAATAACTGAGGTAGAAGAACGGATAAGTGAGGTGGAAGATAAAATAGTGGAAATAACTGCTGCAGAGCAAAATTAAAAAAAAGAATGAAAAGAACAGAGGACAGTCTCAGAGACCTCTGGGACAACATTAAACGCAGCAACATTCGAATTATAGGGGTTCCAGAAGAAGAAGAGAAAAAGAAAGGGACTGAGAAAATATTTGAAGAGATTATAGTTGAAAACTTCCCTAATATGGGAAAGGAAATAGTTAATCAAGTCCAGGAGGCACAGAGAGTCCCATACAGAATAAATCCAAGGAGAAATACGCCAAGACACATATTAATCAAACTGTCAAAAATTAAACACAAAGAAATCATTTTAAAAGCATCAAGGGAAAAAAAACAAATAATACACAAGGGAATCCCCATCAGGTTAATAGCTGATCTCTCAGCAGAAACTCTACAAGCCAGAAGTGTGTGGCAGGACATAATTAAAGTGATGAAGGAGAAAAACCTGCAACCAAGATTACTCTACCCAGCAAGGATCTCATTCAGATTTGATGGAGAAATTAAAACAATTACAGACAAGCAAAAGCTGAGAGAGTTCAGCACCACCAAACCAGCTTTACAACAAATGCTAAAGGAACTTCTCTAGGCAAGAAACACAACAGAAGGAATATACATACAAAAACGAACCCAAAGCAATTAAGGAAACGAGAATAGGAACATACATATCAATAATTACCTTAAATGTAAATGGAATAAATGCTCCCACCAAAAGACACAGATTGGTTGAATGGATACAAAAACAAGACCCATATATATGCTGTCTACAAGAGACCCACTTCAGACCTAGAGACACATACAGATTGAAAGTAAGGGGATGGAAAAAGATATTCCATGCAAATGGAAATCAAAAGAAAGCTGGAGTAGCAATTCTTATATCAGACAAAATAGACTTTAAAATAAAGACTATTAGAAGAGACAAAGAAGGACACTACATAATGATAAAGGGATTGACCCAAGAAGAAGATATAACAATTGTAAATATTTATGCACCCAACATAGGAGCACCTCAATACATAAGGCAAATACTAACAGCCATAAAAGGGGAAATCAACAGTAACACACTCATAGTAGAGGACTTTAACACCTCACTTTCACCAGTGGACAGATCATCCAAAATGAAAATAAATAAGGAAACATAAGCTTTAAATGATACATTAAACAAGACGGAATTAATTGATACTTATAGGGCATTTCATCCCAAAAGAACAGAATACACATTTTTCTGAAGTGCTCATGGAACATTCTTCAGGATAGATCATATCTTGGGTCACAAATCAAGCCTTAGTAAATTTAAGAAAACTGAAATTGTATCAAGTATCTTTTCCAACCACAATGCTATGAGACTAGATATCAATTACAGGAAAAGATCTGTAAAGAATACAAACACATGGAGGCTAAACAATACACTACTCAATAACGAAGTGATCACTGAAGAAATCAAACAGGAAATAAAAAAATACCTAGAAACAAATGACAATGGAGACACGATGACCCCAAACCTATGGGACGCAGCAAAAGCAGTTCTAAGGGGGAAGTTTATAGCAATACAATCCCACCTTAAGAAACAGGAAACATCTCGAGTAAACAACCTGACCCTGCACCTAAAGCAATTAGAGAAAGAAAAACAAAAAAAACCCAAAGGTAGCAGGAGGAAAGAAATCATAAAGATCAGATCAGAAATAAATGAAAAAGAAATGAAGGAAACAATAGCAAAGATCAATAAAAGTAAAAGCTGGTTCTTTGAGAAGATAAACAAAATTGACAAACCATTAGCCAGACTCATCAAGAAAAATAGGGAGAAGACTCAAATCAATAGAATTAGAAATGAAAAAGGAGAAGTAACAACTGACACTGCAGAAATACAAAAGATCCTTAGAGATTACTACAAGAAACTCTATGCCAATAAAATGGACAACCTGGAAGAAATGGACAAATTCTTAGAAATGCACAACCTGCCAAGACTGAATCAGGAAGAAATAGAAAATATGAATAGACAAATCACAAGCACTGAAATTGAAACTGTGATTAAAAATCTTCCAACAAACAAAAGCCCAGGACCAGATGGCTTCACAGGGGAATTCTATCAAACATTTAGAGAAGAGCTAACACCCATCCTTCTCAAACTCTTCCAAACAATTTCAGAGGAAGGAACACTCCCAAACTCATTCTATGAGGCTACCATCACCTTGATACCAAAACCAGGCAAGAATGTCACAAAGAAAGAAAACTACAGGTGAATATCACTGATGAACATAGATGCAAAAATCCTCAACAAAATACTAGCAAACAGAATCCAACAGCACATTAAAAAAATCATACACCATGATCAAGTAAGGTTTATTCCAGGAATGAAAGGATTCTTCAATATACGCAAATCAATCAATGTGATACACCATATTAACAAGTTGAAGGAGAAAAACCACATGATCATCTCAATAGATGCAGAGAAAGCTTTCGACAAAATTCAACACCCATTTATGATAAAAACCCTGCAGAAAGTAGGCATAGAGAGAACTTTCCTCAACATAATAAAGGCCATATACGACAAACCCACAGCCAACATCATCCTCAATGGTGAAAATTTGAAACCATTTCCACTAAGATCAGGAACAAGACAAGGCTGCCCACTCTCACCACTCTTATTCAACGTAGTTTTGGAAGTTTCAGCCACAGCAATCAGAGAAGAAAAGGAAATAAAAGGAATCCAAATTGGAAAAGAAGAAGTAAAGCTGTCACTGTTTGCAGATGACATGATACTATACATAGAGAATCCTAAAGATGATACCAAAAAACTACTAGAGCTAATCAATGAATTTGGTAAAGTAGCAGGATACAAAATTAATGCATAGAAATCTCTGGCATTCCTGTACACTAATGATGAAAAATCTGAAAATGAAATCAAGAAAACACTCCCATTTACCATTGCAACACAAAGAATAAAATATCTTGGAATAAACCTACCTAAGGAGACAAAAGACCTGTATGCAGAAAATTATAAGACACTGATGAAAGAAATTAAAGATGATACAAATAGATGGAGAGATATACCATGCTCCTGGATTGGAAGAATCAATATTGTGAAAATGACTCTACTACCCAAAGCAATCTACAGATTCAATGCAATCCCTATCAAACTACCACTGGCATTTTTCACAGAACTAGAACAAAAAGTTTTAAAATTTGTTTGGAAAAAAAAAGACCCAGAATAGCCAAAGCAATCTTGAGAATGAAAAACGGAGCTAGAGGAATCAGGCTCCCTGATTTCAGACTATACTACAAAGCTACAGTAATCAAGACAGTGTGGTACTGGCACAAAATCAGAAAGATAGATCAATGGAACAGGATAGAAAGCCCAGAGATAAACCCACACACATATGGTCAACTTATCTTTGATAAAGGAGGCAGGAATGTACGGTGGAGAAAGGACAGCCTCTTCAATAAGTGGTGCTGGGAAAACTGTACAGGGACATGTAAAAGTATGAGATTAGATCATTCCCTAACACCATACACAAAAATAAGCTCAAAATGGATTAAAGACCTAAATGTAAGGCCAGAAACTATCAAACTCTTAGAGGAAATCATAGGCAGAACACGCTATGACATAAATCACAGCAAGATCCTTTTGGACCCACCTCCTAGAGAAATGGAAATAAAAACAAAGATAAACAAATGGGACCTAATGAAACTTCAAAGCTTTTGCACAGCAAAGGAAACCATAAACAAGACCAAAAGACAACCCTCCGAATGGGAGAAAATATTTGCAAATAAAGCAACTGACAAAGGATATATCTCCAAAATTTATAAACAGCTCATGCAGCTCAATAGCAAAAAAACAAACAACCCAATCCAAAAATGGGCAGAAGACTTAAATATACATTTCTCCAAAGAAGATATACAGACTGCCAACAAACACATGAAAGAATGCTCAACATCATTAATCATTAGAGAAATTCAAATCAAAACTACAATGAGATATCATCTCACACCAGTCAGAATGGCCATCCTCAAGAAATCTAGAAACAATAAATGCTGGAGAGGGTGTGGAGAAAAGGGAACACTCTTGCACTGCTGGTGGGAATGTGAATTGGTACAGCCACTATGGAGAACAGTATGGAGGTTCCTTAAAACACTAAAAATAGAACTACCATATGACCCAGCAATCCCACTACTAGGCATATACCCTGAGAAAACCATAATTCAAAAAGAGACATGTACCAAAATGTTCATTGCAGCTCTATTCACAATAGCCCGGAGCTGAAAGCAACCTAAGTGTCCATCATTGGATGAATGGATAAAGAAGATGTGGCACATATATACAATGGAATATTACTCAGCCATAAAAAGAAACGAAACTGAGTTATTTGTAATCAGTTGGATAGACCTAGAGTCTGTCATACAGAGTGAAGTAAGTCAGAAAGAGAAAGACAAATACTGTATGCTAACACATATATATGGAATATAAAAAAAAATGTCATGAAGAACCTAGGGATAAAACAGGAATAAAGACACAGACCTACTTGAGAATGGACTTGAGGTTATGGGGAGGGGGAAGGGTAAATTGTGACAAAGCGAAAGAGATGCATGGACATATATACACTACCAAACATAAGGTAGGTAGATAGTGGGAAGCAGCCGCAGAGCACAGGGAGATCAGCTCGGTGCTTTGTGACCGCCTGGAGGGGTGGGATGGGGAGGGTGGGAGGGACGGAGATGCATGAGGGAAGGGATGTGGGAACACATGTATATGTATGACTGATTCACTTTGTTATAAAGCAGAAACTAATAAAAAAAATAAAAAATAAAAAAAATTAAAAAAAAATTGAAATCAGGGTGCTTCTCTTAATCAATGTCCAAAAATTGCTGCTGTTTCTCTTTTATACCGAAAAGCTTTCACTAATTTTGTTTCATAGTTAAAGAAGTAGAGGATGTTGTACCACCACATCTAAAGAACTTTTGTGGATGTAATTTTATATTATTTGATTGGACTCTATGATTTTCTTTTTCTTTTTTTTTTTTTTTTGTTTTTTTCAGTACACGGGCCTCTCACTGTTGTGACCTCTCCTGTTGCGGAGCACAGGCTCCGGATGCACAGGCTCAGTGGCCATGGCTCACGGGCCCAGCCACTCTGTGGCATGTGGGACCTTTCCAGACCGGGGCATGAACACGTGTCCCCTGCATCGGCAGGCAGACTCTCAACCACTGCGCCACCAGGGAAGCCCTCTATGACCTTTTATATGGTCTATTTTTTCTATGAAGTATTTATGAATGCTTATTCTACCTTTGTCATTAAGTTCTGTGATGTAGAGGTCACAGACATTTCTAATACTAGTTAGTATTTTTTTTCCAAAGACCAAATTGTGAATGATGAATATGTATCTTAGTTAAAAAATATATGGAAGCAATGATCTAACAACTCCATACATTCTTGAACCAGCCTTGTGCCCTTAAGTGAAAGTGAAAAGCTAAACACTGAAGTAACAAAAAGAGAATTTAATGAGAATGGAAAATTGTCTCAAAGATGACTCAGATTCAGATCTTATACAACGTGACCTAAAATGCCATTTTTTCTTTAAGTTTCTTCTAAAGAAGTAAAATCAAATTAATATAATGATATTATAGGATATACTATAAACTGGCCCACAATATTGTGCCATCTTGAGTTTTTAATGGAACTAGCTGCATTTCTAATTACTTGTAATATTTTCACATCACTCCTTTATGTCTACATATGGGTCCTATGATACCATACATATGAGCCCTATGTCTTTACTTAGGGTAAGAGTTCAATTAACTTCATATGGAGAAAGAGGAACAGACAGCAGTACCATCATCATGAAACAAAAGACGCCAGGCACAGGAAGTCCTCTGTCACCACCACATGAGCGTCACACTTTTCACTCTAATACAGTCAGATTATGTGATTTGTTCATTTGTTCAGTCATTATTTAGAACATATTTATTGCTCTATATCAGGTGCTGTGGTAGATCCATGGAATTTAGAGATGAACACAGCTCTGCCTTTAAGGACAACCACCTGTGGAGACAGACGAATAATAACCAGATACATTCAGTAACGTGTGGTATAGCAATAATATAGAAAAACCACAGGAGCAGAAATAAGTCAGTCATTCTAGCGCAGCATGGCTTAGTAGGGGAGGAGGCAGGATTCTGTCCTATAGGAACCAGTGTCTGGCCTTGTTACTGAAAGCCCAGCCTCTGTTCATGGCTGCCCAATAGAAATGCAGAGACAGGGCTTTGGAGGAGTAGAAACGAGTAGCTTTATTGCTTTGCCAGGCAAATGGGGCCACGGCAGGCTAACACCCTCAAGACTGTGCCCCCCTTCCTGGGAAATAGGAAGGGGTCTTGTAGTTTCAGGGTGGAAAATAGGGCTGTAGATAAGGATTAGGGCTGTTTTGGTCTTGCATTCTTCTTTCATCCTGGAGACACTGAGATTGCCAGGGCTGGCGTCAGGTGGTTCCAGAACAGGTTCTGGTGGTCCCTCAGGTTATTGTTCCAAGACCTTCTTTCTGGAATGAAGAATACTCACAAAGGACAGGAACGTTAAGGAGTGTGCTTAGTTAGCTAGAGGGCAGTCATTTTCAGAGTGCAATCAAGCAAGCAAGAAAGGGGGAGAAAACATCTGTAGGAGACCAGTTGAATGGGTGGAAGGAATAAGGGCTGAATAAGGGCTAACATAATGGCGGCGTCTCATCTAGTTTCTGCTACAGTCTGAGTGATAGAATACAAGAAGGAATTGACCAAGTGGTTACATTTGTATGTTTCCTCCCCTTTACCAGATCTCATATTTTGTAATTTCAGATTTAGTTCTGGGCCCTCCTGCCTTATTTCTATATACTCCTCTTGTAATAGTATCATTGATTCTTATCACCTTAATGCCATGTCTATGCTAATTATTTCCAGGTAGACTTCTGAAGGCAGATCTTCCCTTTGAGCTTCTCTAGGGGTTGCAGGTGATTTTTCAAGGAGATAGATATGAGAAGAGAGATAGGACAAGGTGACAGTAGCACACAAACTTTACTGGGAGATGCTCTGACAGGTTCACAGGTGAAGAAGTCCTTCACAGCAGGAGTCTGTCCAGAGAAGAAGGCTCAGGGTTGCTACTCAGAGGAAATGGAGTCAAGGGAAATCCCAGGAGACAGAGTGCTGGAAGAGGTGCTTCCGTGTGTGAGTGGTGTCACCCAGCAGCACTGCAGGCAGTCTCTGTCAGTCATAGAGCTCAGAGGGCAGCAGTGTCTTGGTGTCTTTACAGATCTTTTAGAGCAAAGAAGATGGAATAATCATGATCTTCATCATTAGGTATTTAAAAGGTATAGGAAGGAAACATCTACTGGGGTAAGAATTAAATAAAATGTTTATTTAGAGGACATAACAAAATACTAGAATCTTGACTTTCTACTATGACTTTTGCTTTTGCTAATGCACTTATGACTATATTCCCCTTTCATACTTAATGTCATTTATGTGTACATTCTCTATTTTTCCCTTGCTCAGTCTTAATGAGAACTTATCCATTCTACATTAGAAGCAAAACTGCCTTAACTTGGATATGGTGGCAAAAATAATAATACAAAGAATAAGAATATGATTAGTTAACATTTATGAGTGTTTTTAACATGTGAGGCATTATGCTAAGTACTTTACATGTTCTAACTAATTTAATCCTAATAAGTTCAATGAGTTAGGTATTATTATCATCTCCTTTTTACAAATGAAGAAATAGAAACAAAGCAAGATGACCTAACTCTCCTGTGATCTCAATGCTAGAAAACAGTAGACCCAGGGCGTGAAACAAGGCAGTCTGGCTCACAGTCCTTGTCAATTCCTGCATTCTACAGCTACTTCTATAGTTATGTCCCACTCTTTCTTTGTAGACATCAGAATTTTTATTTAGGAGAAAGACATGCACATGCTATAAATGTATTCTAAAGATAATATGTTTGTGCTCATAGAGAATAAATAAAAGTAAATAAATAAAAGTAAATAAATAAAAGTAAAAATCCAATTCATTTATTGCTATATTATTTAGAAATCATTAGCTTTTTGCTAAAATATCAGTAGTTTTTATTAGTGAGTAGCATCAACAATGGACAGCAGAAAATTTCTTGCTTTTCTCTTTTTTCCTCTGTAGATAAAAACAAACTGAGAAGTCTGAGAGCCTCTTTCTCAGAGGAGACATTATAAACCTATGAAATTTTGGAGTAGAGAGAAGAATATTGACTTAGTTCTCTCCTCTTTTCACTTTGTTGTCAGTAAACTTAAGATCTGATGTGACTAAGATTGGAAATAATTATTTGCTTTCATATCTTCATTTGGAAGTGAACATTCACACATTATTTATTCAACAACTATTTATGAGTACCTACGAGATATGTCAGGCTTTGTGTTACATTTTGGTGTTAAGTGGTGAAGCAAGTCATCTAGAAGAAAATCTGTGGGGGTAAGAAAAAATGAAAACATAAAACACACATGTATGTACACACACACGGGTGTTTTTGTATATATTACTTATACATATATATGCATATATTTTATATCTACTATATATTTTACAAATCTATGTAAATTTAACTTTATTTACCTCATGTGCTTATTCTACACATACTTCCTATTGTACTAATTATCACAAGTACCATGAAGGAAATGAACAAGTTCAGCGACAGAGAACAAACTATGAATGGTGGGAGAAGTAGCTTAGGGACATTCCTGGTTCCTAGTCTAAAGAAAAGTGGCAAAGGATCTTGAAATATTTGTGTGCCCAGCCCACACATTCTGGTATGGAATGAAGGAACCATTCAGAGCTGTGTCTTATGTGGGTGACTAAATGCCCATGAGTCCAGCCACACAGTGAGCACACCAGTGTTTTCATTCAATGAGGAGCTAAAAATATTAGCACAGATATTGATGAAATCAGGAAGACATTTAGTCCACAAGCCTACATTGTGAACATGCTGTGAGGAGACGGAAAAGAAAAAGTATCTCCCTCTGCCAAGCTCTGAGTCTAATTGGGTAGAATAAACAGATGCCTAAGAAATGACACCAGAGTCAATGGGCCAAAATGTGCAAAGAGAACCACTATAAATTGAATGAACAGAGCACAGTTGAGCTCCTTTTCAAAGGAAATTAGAGACATGGTATTTACTTAACTGACAGTGGAGGCAATGGGAATATACTTAGATGGACACTGAAAACAAGGGCATAAATTTAGGAAGATAGACACAGAAAGAGGATACAACTTCTAGTGAAGGAGAACATAAACAAGAGAAAGATTTGAGAAGTTTTGTTCTAAACTTGTTAAAGTGCTATGTTGGACTTCATGGGAAGAAACAGTACCAACCTCCTACAAACTTGCATCTTTATTAAGTGTTCTTATACATGTGTAACTGCATTTGGTGCTTTGTCTCAGTTTTAGACAATTCCTCAATCTCCTTTTCCAATTTTTATATATATATATATATATATATAATGTATATATCCATAATATTCTTAGCATTCTCTCCTTGGAGAATTCAAATCATTTCCCTCGTTATCAAAGTTGTTCAACAAAAGTGTAAGTACTTCCATATGTGGGCCACAAACACTAGGCATTTTGTGAAATAACCCCTGGCTGTTACATGTTGTTAGTAAAATATTCCTAGTATAAAAAACAAAGCAAACCTTCCATTCCAAGATCCAAATATTAATTTTTTGTCCAACCTGAGAAGCCTTGGAACCCTTAGTGTATTGTTCAGAAACAGTTAAATATATTTTGATTAATTCCTAAGTACCAAGGAAGTTACAGAGCACTAGGTCTACAAAGATGAAACATAGTCCTTTCATTATAGAGCTTAAAGTCTAACTGGAGATAGAGACATAAATATATTTCACACAAATCATTTTGGGGCATGAACAAGGGTCAAGTGAGTAGGAAAGTTCAGAGAACACTCCTGGAAAGATGGTTATTTGATTGAGAATTCATAGAAAAACAAAAGAAAATAGAAGGAAAAAGAAGATAATTTCAGGAAGGGGGAGCAGCACAGACAATGCATTAATGCATGGAGTGTAGGGAAACATGTGAATAATCTTTATAAAATATTATTTTTAGAAACTCAGCATTAATGTATGTTTCAGAGTCCAAAATAAGTTAAATGAATGCATGGGCATATAACCCTAGCTTGATACTTTTGGATTAAGAGTATATTTATAGAGCTAAATTGAACTCCTTAAGACCAATTTAAGATATGGTGTTGTTCTGTGACCCAAATTTACTTCCTTGAAAAGAAAGCAGAAGGGATATAATTTTAGAATGGTAACAACTCACAGATCCATATTCTAGTCCTATCATCACATACATGGAAACTCTCTGGAGACTCTGTCATCCTTTGTGACTTTCTAGGAAGGGTACTAATATCTGAGAGAAATGCCACCCATAAGAGAATTTGAGGGGTGTGGCCTGAAGAAGGGGCAGGCTAGGCTAACAAGTGTAATGGCTGAGGGTCTTGTGACACTGATGTTAGCAGAAACAAAGAAAATTACTTTTTCTCTGCCTCCAACTCAGAAATCTGGCCCAGAGCAGTCTCGAAGTAGAACGGTCGTTTAACTAAAGGGGAAGAGCTACAAAGGGAACAGTGACTGCAGGAGTTCTTGCTCCAGAAGGGCCTTTGAGACCTTTGTGATGGGTACAGAGGAACTGCACTTTCAACAGTGTCACATGCCTGAGAATCAGTTGAGCAGGTGGCCTGTGTTAGATCTTGGGCCAATCAGGGTCCAGTCAAGGTGAACAGGATTCACCTGGAATACTTAAATGTTGGCTTCTCATGCAGGAAAGTGATTAAAGCACAAAACAGGTGTTGAAAGGGATAGATGAAGCCAACCAGAGAAAAGTGAGGCAACTTAGAAATTAGCAACAGGGGCAAGCCATAACCAACCCCAACCTGGAGGGGCACAATGACCAGGAGGTGCTATCGCAAAACAGGAGCCTTGGGTTACCTGATGAGAGCTGCAACCGTGACAGCCTCCAGCAGTGGGAAGTAGAGCATGGAAGAGACATAGCTGCTACCTGAGAAGGCACAGGAGGCAAGCTGGCTGTTGGGAGAAACAGCCTGGCTCCTCGCTTCCCCCCCAACCTTTAGTCTTGCACCATCGCCCCAACCCTCAGCCCCCATCAGCAGAACCAGCTTTGGGGGAGAGGAAGCCTCAGGGATCAGATCTCCCTCCCCATCATTGAGCCAGGGGATCCAAATGCAAACCTACCCAAGACTCAATTAAGAGAGATCACAGGACTATGTGGCTGAAGAAAAGAAGCCTGCACTCCAAAGACTGGGTTTCTTAGAAGTTTTGATTATAGGAAAATATATTTAAAACACGTTTCCTCTCTTTTTCTGCTGTGCTTGGTTAGAAGGTCAACATAAAATGGGAACATCTGCATGTACACCCCAAAATTAGTTTTAATTTGCCTGGAAACAATCATCAGAAAAGACAAACTAATTTTTTTTCTCTAAAAGAAATTTCATTTTAATATCCTATTTTGCAAAACTTAGCCTACATGTAAGACTTTTTGTTTGTTGTGCTAGTGCAGTCTACAAATCAGAAGATCCTTGAATTACCAAACAAAGGCTTATTTGCCTAAATTACCATGCTGCCTTGACACTGAGATGTGATTCGATTTGATTTGAGTCTTTGTACATTTAGTGACCTGCGGTATTTTGATAAATGCCGTTGCCTAAAACTATTCAGTAGGAGGTTTGGGCACCATCTGTGTTTGTTTCTCTAGGAGCAGTAACAGCCTAGAGAAAAATCTGATGTTCATTTCAAAGATGCAGTATAAACAAAATTCAAGATGATGCCTTTTACATAATTATTCCACCTTTCATTACATAGTGCTTTATGCATTTCAAAGTGATTTGATGTGCTTTCATTTAACTGATCCTCACAAAATATTTAGAAGGTGGGTATGGGCTTCTAAAAGATATAAAAGTTCAACAAAGAAAATAACACAATTTAGGCAGTCTTTTATGCGAGGACTGTAAACAATCATATAGTCTCATCTCCTGTTAATACTAATAGAAAATACTTACTGAGCACCTTCTCTGTGCTGGGCACTTTCTAAAGTGCATCACATATATTAACTCATTTAATCAGCAGAACAATTCTATGAAGTAGGTATTATAATGTTCTCATTTTAAGTGTAGGAAGATTAAGACACAAGGAGGTTGATTGACGGCTAATAGCAATGTGACCCTTGGCAGTCTAACAAAATACCATCTCTTTTAAGCAGTGTCTTTAAATATTTACCCAGCAAGCAATATTCTTAATTACAAAAACATGTGTTTATATTAGGTCTCTTCTAAAATGTGCATGTAACTCAGTGGTTTGCTGGTTAACTGTCTCAGTGGCTCTCTACAAAAGAAAAATAGAAAGCCCTGATTTGCAGAATGCTATGGTCTGAATATTTGTGTCCCACCCCTGCCAAGTTTACTTATTGGAATTCTAATGCTCAATCTGATGGTGTTAGAAGGTGGGGCCTGTGGGAGGTAATTTGGTCATGATGGTTGTACTTTCTTGAATGGGATTAGAAGTCCCACAGGGCTTCTTAGCCCCTTCCACCACATGAGGATACAAGAAGTTTGCAACCTGGAAGAGGGCCTGACCATACTGGCACCTGATCTCAGATGTCCAGCCTCCAGAACGGTGAGAAATAAATTTCTGTTGTTGATAAGCCACCTAGTCTCTGCTATTTTGTTGTAACAGCCCAAAGGGATCAAGACATCCCATATGCCAATTTCAGTGGTATAAAATTCCCACCAGGGTCCACTTCAAGCTACCAAAGTGAGGTGACTGAAGGCCTGGTTGAGGAAAGATGCATGTATTTGGATGTCATGGACCTGTGGCTCCAGCATACCCCTGTCAAATGAAAATTACTGGTGTACTCAAGATGACATGTAGGCCATGAATGTGATGAGCCACCCTTGAAATCTTATTAAAACATACATACAGTTTACTTTCAGCTGTTTTGTGCAACTAAATGTGAATTAAACTGTTTAAGATATATTCAGTTTCAATCCTTATAAATAATTATGTAATCATGTTTATTTTTGGTATGTTTTTCACTGATGACAATCAGGCTTGTCTGGGATGAGGTGATCATGAGACAGCTGGAGGGGCTGAAAAAGTGCAACAGTATGATGGCCAGTAGATATATGACTTGAGCCAGGTACCAGACACTTTCAAAATCATAGTTCCTGAGTTCATTTTGCAGCCAGTATAGTTACTAAGAGTCCAGTTAGTAATGTGGAAGTCTTGAGTTTTGGTCCAACTAAGAATTCCATGTGTTTGTTATATTGATAGAATGTAGTCACATCAAGAGTTCATTCAATAGTTCTTTAGGGAAAAGTGGCTCCAGCTTAGAGCCACATCAACTGAACCATAACCAGTCAATCGGACAACCTGGGCTTCTCCTGAATGGCACCAAGGCTGAGCTCACAGGCATCCTGTATTGTGACAGCTGCTTCTGCCCAAGCTCCCTCTTCTGGATGCTACCCCTACTTTCTCTAATACCAGCATGAGTGTCTATCCTTATTATTAAAGCTGTCTCACACTAAACATATTTTACAAATACATGTCCATAACTAAACACTGTATGATGCCTTCCATTTTCTTCCCCTTTATTCCCCAAAACATGTATATGAATAATAGAATCAAAGTCTTCTGTCAACAGCTTACCATACTCTTTTTCCATCTGTGTTTTGTTTTCTGTCCATTCTTTCTTCTTCTTCTTATTTTTCCCCCTATGAAACTGTTTCCAAAATCATTTATAAAATTACACTGAGGAAATATGAATATATTCTGACATTTTTTTCTATAACAACAACGGCACCGAGGAGATGTAATGCAGCAAGATATTCTTAGTGACCTTTCTGGCTGTCACGCCTTTACAATTCTATTAGCAATGCAAACCAAAACAATGACAAAATTGGGCAAGCTGGGAGGCCTTGCTCCTTCCCATTGACAGGTTGGTGACTTTGCTTGCTTCTCCTTCTGGAGAGACTGGCCTGAGGGGAGGGTTTTGCCAGCTGGTGTAGGCATACACATGGATGGAGAACTCCCCTGGTGTTAGGATGCTTGGAGCTCTTTTGCCTTTTCCACTTTTTTCTTTCTCTTCAGTCTTTTCACTGGGAAAGAAAAAGCCTAAAAGCTAATGGTTGTTGAAAGTCTTTGCCAGCTCATTGGTTATGGATCAAGAAAGAAACAAAGAAACCAAAACCTTTATAGGTAAAATTCTTGATCTTTCAAATGGAGGCTATTGAAATCTGCCCCACAAACAAGGTGGAATGAATAAACCGAGTAAATCCAAATATTTAACTCATTCAACAAATATATGTTATTCATCTTCTAGATACCAATCCCTATGTTAAAGATCTAAGAATCCAAATTTGAATAAAACACCAAAAGGCAATTTGTACTCTAAAATGCATTTACTAATTGTGATAAAAATTTTGAAATTAAGATATTAATGCTAATCTATAGAAATTTGTGAGCTTTTAAGCAAGGCTTTTACCTGAGTTTCATGTAACCATATCATGGATATATTAGAAGATAATTGAACATTTCCAGGTATTTATTTTATAAGTTTTATTATCTACTCTAGATCAATCCAATTAGGAATCTGAAATGTAGAAAAAGTCCTTAAAGGCAAGTTTTTTTTTTTTTTATTTTGAGCTAAAAATTAACAGAAAAATGTCTGTTTCACCTACCTTCTGTCATATCTCATGTTTCATTCAAATCTCATCTCTTCTATGAAGCCATCTTTTATAACCTAGCCCAAATGAACCTCTTCTTTTTTAATCTGCATAATTAACATATTAATGTTAATCCAGCGGTTGTTATTCATACTGCATTTCAGAATCACCTGTGGAGTTTAAAATTATACATTTCCAACCTTAGAAACTTATTTGGTCAACACATGTATGGTCCTGGCATCTGTATTTTAAAAACATCCCACACATAACATATTCTCAGTTAAAAAGCACTGTTCAAATTACACTCTACTATTTGGCATTTTATAATAGTACCTAATGTATATTTGTGCATTTATATTCTTGTATCCCAGCTGAACTGTGACCATTGTTTGGGTACAAGCACAGACTCATATTTGCTTTGTTCTCTGAGCACACAGAACTTCCTCTGCACTAGTGAGAATTTCCACACTACTTGTTTGAAAAAGTAGCTAGGAATTTCCTTTCAAAAACCTCTATATGATGCTATCACATCTGTTTTTCTATGCACATTATTTATGCAGTGGTGGAACAAATTATATCATGAGCAAACACTATTTATTCATTTATATTTAATATTGACTTTCAGAAAGGTTCCTAAATTAGGGCAAATGCTAGAGAGTCAGAGAAGGATACTTTCTCTAGCATAGTGGAGTTAAATTTACATTGGTTCAAATTCAGATTCTCTTATTTGGCTTATGGTGAGGAGAAAAACAAAAGAAAAAATAAAAGTTTGTAAAATGCATGCCCCTAGTAAGCACTCAATACATGATAGCTAATATAAATATAAGGTGTCTCTGCCCCCAAGAATATTCCTCAGCATCCAAATTTTATGCCTTATATACTGATAATCAGTTACTCCCAGAGAATCTAACCTAGTCAGAGTTGGAGAGGCCTGCTGAAATTATTTAATCCTCCAGGCTTCATTTTAAATCTCTGAACCAATTTTGGGCTAAAGCAATTCATACACATTCATGGGGTACAGATGTTCTGCCTCACAGAGCTGTTTTAAGGGTCAGTGAGAGGAACACAGGGAAAACCCCATGTACAGTGCCTGGCATAAACTAGTTACATAACAAACCATTATTATTATCACTAACTTAGTAATAGTAGTATACTGAACTACAATCCAGCTGGCTGGTCCAGCTGACCAGTTTGGTACTCTTTTTCTGTCTCTTAAAATGAACAGTAGTTATAAAGTATGTTTATAACAGCTAGGAAGTATAACAAAATAGAAGTATTGGTAATCTTTGTATTAAGTAAAACCAAATTAATCGTATCAACCAGCAAATAAGAAGATAGTATATCATCTTCTGGCATATGCTGTTATAGAATCAGACCTTCATCTGGTGTCAGGTTTGCCTGTTATGAGAAGAAGCCATGCTATTTAACTCTATCCATGTTTTATCTCATTGTTTCCTCAACTGTGAAAACCTCTTTTACTGGGTTATTTCAAAGAATTCATTACACATGAAAGCATTTCAGTCTGACAAATAGCAAGCTTCCAATAAAGTCTATTTTATTAACATTTCATTATTATTTATAGATAACGTTACCATAATTTGTCATCTCTACTGGGACACATCTGAGATTGAAAGGTGGTGTTATTAATAATTACACTGGGACAGGATGCATGGTCACCTTATCTACAATATATTTTCTAGCTCAAAACAAACTTCTAAAAGAGTGTTATATTATACAGGAAAATTTACATGAGACTCTTTTGAAAGATGTTATGTCTGGGTCAGATACAAGATGGGTACAAAATATGGTGCTGCCTCCTTCGAAACTCCTCTGAGACATAATGGCAGGAGGTGGGATAGTTCTATAGTATTTATAACTTAGCATTTCCTTTTTATAGTTTAGTCTTTCCTAGGGTATCTTTAAAGGTCAGGTCTTGGGAGATACACTTTAATTTAAAAAAAAATTAAGTACTTTCAATGAAAATTTCTGAAATCTTCTTTACAATTTCCTGTCTCACTAAACAAACTTACTATAATCTATATTTTCTAAATAAGTTCTTTTTTTAATAAAAATATGTATAAAGAGGAAACAGAAATTTCTATTTTGAATCATTTGTATCACTGACCACTCATCCAACCATCTATTTATTTTTCTTTATTAATTTTTAGAACAAATTAGGCTTTTAGGAGAGAACAGATATGCATGGTCCTCGTCTATCATGTTCTTTTCCACTCTGCTCCATTCCAACCCATTTAATGCTACAAACATATATTTGGAAGCACACTGTATATTGACCCTCTCTCCAATAAAACCAAACTTTCCCTCTAATACGAAAATGGCATATTGGGAAGGATGACTATAATAACTCTTTAGACAAAGGCTCCATGAATATCTATCAGGTATGGTGGATGAAATTTCCTCTCGTCAGGAACTTTTTGTCTCCTACCACCACTTCTTATCAGAAATAGTTTGAATATTCATCACATTCTATCAAAAATATATTTTCTTATTAATTTTTTGTTTTTACTTTAATAAAGAAATTCATAACCTCAAGTTCTTGTGATTAAGACATATGAAATCATGTGCATATAAGAATCAATACATTACTGCCATGTTGTTACAATGTAGAATAAAACTAAATGTTTCTCACTTGTTTGACATTAATTTCATGTCCCATTTATCTTCTATCAGATATAAAGAGATGCTTCATCCATTTAAGCATTTCTTTTCGGGTCCATAAGGAGGTGCTCAGTACCTTTCTTGTAAACAGAGTGCATACATGAAATCACAAAGTGATAAGGGGACTCACGTCCACTGTCAAAAACATTGAACCTCCAAACAGCTAGTGTCAGATTTATTCCAGATCTTGGTTTTTCTATCACACATCTTCACCTATATTCCCAAATGAGCAGAACAACTTTAAAGCATCATGCAATCACACATACAGGCATCTATTCCCATATGGAATATCAATTAGGTTCATGGCAAATTTGACAAGAGTAGCAGTTGTCAAACATACTCAAAACAAAATAAATTATTCATCCAACTTCTTGTACTAAGTGCTTTTTATATTCTGGCTTAGAAAACCAGTTTAAGTAGTATTCTAGCTATGATTGGTCTCTCCTGAGGAAGTATGTTATGAGATTGATGAAGATAATGACAAACATCAGTCACTGCCATTAGCATAATGCATGAGGCACACTACAATATTAATAAGCAGCTAAGTCATGACAGTCAAAATATGACTTCTTATACCCCAGGTAGGCTTCTGAGCACAGCTGTCTGCTATTCTGTGAAGTGTGCATCTGGGCTCAGTGTGGTAGGAACACAGTTGATGGCATATTCATCATAAGACCTAATTGTTTTTGACCACAGGGTCCTCTATCAGCCAAAACCAAACAATCTTACTGCTTAGTGGTTGTTGAATTAATTTTATATGTTACTTTTACACCCTGAATTATTTGATGGATAAACTCTAAGAAGCTATTTGAAAACTAGGTTTTTTGTTTTTTTTTTTTTGAAAACTAGGTTTAATGGAACCTCAATTATTATTAAAAATTTCCATGTTCTAGAGTAGCTCAAACTATCAACTAAGGAATATAGAACATACATAGATATTCAAAAATCTTCTATTCTCCTATAAGACTGACAAGTCAAATGTTTGGAAGGAAATGATCCATGTAGCTTGAGCCTTGCTGCCTTCAAATTGAAGATCAAAATAGGGTTAGAATAGAAATGACCCATTCAAACCAAGTCAAAATGTGAAACTTTGTTATACTAGAATGGCTCAGCTTTTGTATTTCAGTTGCTTTCTTAACTTTTAACTTCACACTTATCATATAAGACTTAGCAGAAAGCACTATTTAATTGAATGTATTAATTCCACACCCTTCCTTTGGTAGAAGTTTTGTAAAATTACTGAAAATATATTTTCACTGAAAGATTGTCATTTTTGAATTTTTGAGAAAAAAATGACTTCTGGCCTTTGTAGTTATTTGGATATAGCAGTATTATATTCCTTCACTATTTTTCATTCTAATATAAGAGCCCTGATGTATTTGACACAAGGGCAATTAATTAATAGTGTCCCTTACTGTCCCAAATTAGTTGGGTACCATTAGACGAAAGAAAAAGAAAGAAAGGTTTAAAAACAAAAACAAACAAACAAACAAACAAAAAAAAAAAAACAAGAATTGAGGAAATGAGAGACATTGCACATTTCCTATTGGAAATTAAGGGTCCTTTTATTCCATGCATGATATTTGCAAATGCTGATGTATATATTTAATAGAGCTGTGGCTGTCCTCTTCTTCCTGTCCTACAGTTTAACTATCACCATGAGGTTCATAAGCAAGGATAAATGAGATAGTAAGTTTAAAAAATGTCAACTGTTCTTGACAACTTCCCATTAAGAACAAGTGAGACATGACAAACTTGCCACCTGGTTGGTTGAAGTTTAAAGTTCACTGCTTTTGATTGTAAGGTGATGAATCTTTGATTTTTTAGCTTGTGATTCTTAAACACTCTTTCACTGAAATGTATGTAATTGAATTGGTTTGAACTTGATTATTATTGGTAATAAATAAAGGTGGCTCTATGGTGTAAAAGCACATTAAGAAACATTTTAGCAGAGCAATCGATTTACTTTCATTATCATTTAAAAATGTATCAGCACTTGATATTGTAACCAAATTTATTGCAACTTAACTGGATACATTTTTCTAATTCTACATATTGTTAGATACTAACTAATATTCTAATTAATGTCTAGTTTAATTTTGAAGCTACTGAGCATGTGACAGAAGTAACATGTTATGTAAAAATTTGAATGTGTTGGATGGGCTTTAGGTAGATAAATGATTAGGAATGAAATAATAAATCCCAAATTTTACTAACAATTAAAAATCCATATGGTATGTTTCCAGGTTATTTTATAGCTGATTTTCATATGTCAAATATTCAAATAGAGGAAAATATTTTTAGAAATAAAACAGTAGGAATAAGTCTTGGGTGTTATTATGTTAATATAAGACATAAATCATTGGTGTTAAATGCAGTCAGAACTATTACATGATACTTAAGTGTTTTGTGTTATACATATTTTCTGTTAACTCCATTATAAGAGTATAGTTTGAAATGTGAGAGGAATTACATCACTTATGAATAATGCTCATATTCTCCACAAATGCAAAGTGGAGAAGAGAGTTGACAGCTTGTTGGGTAATTTTGGCAAATGTCCTATTTTGGATGGCTTATCAGTTCAGCAGATAATACTTATTTCTAAACTTCATTGTTTTAAAGCAGAAAATAAAATAAACTTTCTGAACTGCTCAATTAAGAAAATTGGAGGCTGGGTAAGTATACAATATGGAAAATAAAAAATGTACACAAATTCAATTAAAGTCTGAAATAAGACTCATCTATTTACTTAAGTTCTGATAAGATTTGAATATCTTTTGAAGGAACAAGTATACCCAGAATTACAGATATTGTAAAACTGATATTTTATACAATATAAACAAGACTTTATTTTGTTATTTTAAAAAACCTTAAATATGATTCATAGCTTATTTTGTACTCCAGTAATTTGATTTTGAAATTTAATTTCATCATAATACATAGTCATTGACAAATTAACAGACTGTGCTTGTCCTAAGTTCTGCTCTTAAATTCTGCTTTCTTGTCTATTTGTGAAGCCAAATCCGTCCTCTGTACCCGACACTGAATTAAATCTCAGAGACAGAGTTTTGGGTGAAGTAGACAAGAATAGCTTTATTGCTCTGTCAGGTAAAGGGGACCACAGAAGACTAATGCCCTCAGAACTGTGTATCAACCCGGAGGGGGGTGGTTGTGAGGAATTTTATAGTCAAGAGGCGGGGTTGCTGATAACGAACAGGATGCATGAAGGGCCCACATTCCTTCAATCCAGAGATATCTGGCATCAAGTGGTGATAGGCAAACTATGACCTTCTCTGGAATGAAGAGTGCTTCATCAAATAGTTAAAATCTTCCATTTGGTGGGGGTTTTAATTCTGCAGAAGAGCTCAAACATACTGTTATGTATATCCCTTAAGGGGGAACCAGGACCCTGCCCCCAAGACTGCACTATTGTTTCTTGACTGCTCTTCCCTTTTCTCCACATCCCCTCCCTTCCCTACTTAGCAACTGTTTGAATCTGCCCTTTGGAACTCAGGGAAGGGGACACAGAAAGGCTTCTGTGCCCAGGAGCTTCACAGGGTCCTGCTCTGTTTCAATACACCCTTTTCTCTGATACTCCTCAATCTTAAGGAGAACAAGTGTTGGACAAGAAAAGGAATAATCATTTTAGGTAGAGACATTAATCATAAACTCATCAGAGGAACTTGGTTTCAGGGAACATAGTTTCAATTTCCCCCCGTTTTTTTTTAACCTGCTCACATCTTTCAGGGAATGGGGTAATGCTTGCTCTGGTTATTTCCTGCTGAAATGGGATGTAATCCTGTCTAAATTTGGGGGGAATGGATACTTAATTAGAAATATTTGAATTCCAAGTCCTGGATCTGAGTCTTATATGATTAAGGTCTCAATCCCTTGTTCTACAAATTTTGGTGCAGCAGATCCAGTTAGAAGTGGTTGGAGGAATGACAACTGGAACTTTAAGAGACAAAATAGATCTCATTCCCTTAGTAATTCAGGAGAATAAGCCTGAAACCTAGTCTGGACCTGGCACTTCAAGGTAGACTTGCAGCCAGGTAGCCAGTTGTTTAATTTTACCTGAGTAGGTTTTAACTTCTGATGTGGTATCAACATATATATAACAGGAGCTATTGGCCACTACACATCTCCTCTTTTTTAAAATATCTGATCTAAAGCAATTTTATTGTCTAAAAATTTAATAGCTGAGAGGAGACCTCGAAAACGTAAGGTTGCAGCTGCCATCGCCAGCAGACACTGCTTTGAGAATGGCTGGTGCTCTTCCCTGCTCTGACACAACTCAGAAAATTCGAGTTCTCAGCAATACAGGAACGTGTCTGAAAATCCGCAATGGCCACTTAGTTTTACCTTGGATGTCTGAACCACAGTTAACTCCGTTTTTGATTTTTAACTGCATTTCTCTCCTGAATGGCCAAAGTAGATGTCAATGTTAATGATTTCAGTGTTTTTCTGGATATGAGAAGATGCAAGAATTTGGGCTCATAAAATATTTTCCTGAAAGTTTCTAACTACCTGAAAGCCTGTTGTTCTAGTTTTTCCCAAAGCACAGAGTGCCTCCTTCCTGATGTCCACCCTGAACTCCTTTCAGAGGGTGTTGGTCAGTGGCTGCAGTGACCAGTGACTTAATCCTTGCAGAGGTAGATGGCAAGTGCTAATTTTCAGTTGGCAGGACCCCTTCAGGGTCATAAATTTGACCATGGTGTGGGAGGCATTTCATGGTCATTTTGTCCCATGGTGCTAGGAATGCTCATTCCCAGGTCTGGCAAAGATTTTGTTGATAGGTCACTCAATGTGCTATTACTGGACTAGCCCTTTTTAACAGTAGCAAAAAGTCTCCAGACCATCTGTCTAATTAGTCTCTTATGGTCCAGGAAAATATTCCCTCTTGTTGCTTCTTCTCATATTTAGAGTTACACTATTACAGTCACTGATCTCATATGGAACTATATATCATCATTTTATCAGGGGCTCAGCACACATTTGGTAATGCAAGAAACAGCAATTTTGTGAAACAGGCAATATAAAAAATAATATAACTAGCAGTGTTAGTAAGGTCATAAGAAAGAATTTAAGTCAAAAACTTACATTAGGTGCAGCCCAGTATATTCCAGGTTGTCTGACTTAGTCTGTTCTATACCATTCCTTATCTTTAAGGGGAATTATATATTGGCATTGTCCATAAGGCACCCAGCTTGCTTTCCTACTGTTATTAGGCTGGTTATCCCTAGTATGGTTTAACTGTCCCCAACATAAGGGAGCCTTTAAATTTAAATGATCATAGACAAGTGTTAATCTCCTGGTTGCAGATCATGGAACATCTGACCTTCATCCATAGAGAGATTGCTGAGTTAAGTTTCAGATACAATTTTAGAGTGTCCTTTCAATAATTCAATTAAACTTTGCAACAATATAACATAACAGCAAAGAACTATCTGGGAAGTAAATCTTAGTGAATACAGACCTCAATAAACAGAATTAGAACTTAACATCCACTGAAACATAATATTGTTCTCTCTAAAATTACCCTCATCTCCACCAATCATAGCTAATCAAATCTAATTTGTTTGCAAAATAAGTCTGGTTAATTGACCATATAGGCTCTTCCACATTGGCTGTGGTGGAATTCCTGAGGAGTCTCAGACTGAATTCCCAATAGGCCTCTCAAGGCCATGGAAGCCATGCCAAAGACCTGACATCAGGCTCTGCCTTGGTGGATTTTTTCTAGAGGTCCCCCAAATACCGAGATTCCTGCACATGCCAGGAGACTTTCCCATTCAACTGATAGGGCTTCTTGAAACCCAAGAGCCTCCAATTTCTGGAGAGCCCAGGTAGAGAGAAAAGAAGAATGCTTTAATCTTACCCACAGGTGTAGTTTATCAAATTGCTATAAATGATAACCAACTTGAGTGGAAGGGCTTACCTATATCTGGAGAGCACAGATCAAAACCAGTAACATTCCAAACAAAACCCATAAACATTATAACCATATTCACCAGTTCAGTCAGTAACCAAACCTTTTGTTAACTTTTAATGAAGCCATCAGGTTTTCACTTAGGATGCTTTAATTTCTTACTCAGTTCCCCAGTGTAATCTGAGATTTATCAGAGTACAATGATAATTGCCTATAAATCACAGAAAGACTTCAAAGTTCACAGTTAAACATTTGATCACAATATAATTGACAAAAAAACTTAGTTATTGCTGTGACATACATTTTAAAATAACTGCAATTATGACTGATAACATCTTATCAGAACATACTAAACTTTTAGGAATTCCATGTAATTTAACATGCTAATTAAATATTTCTCTCTGAGGTGCCTCAGGGGACTTCTAAAGCAACTCAAAGTTAGCTGGAGGTCAAAAGAACATTAGAATCCGTGAAAGGATTTCA
This sequence comes from Hyperoodon ampullatus, assembly GCF_949752795.1. NCBI lineage: Eukaryota > Metazoa > Chordata > Mammalia > Artiodactyla > Ziphiidae > Hyperoodon > Hyperoodon ampullatus. The sequence continues at coordinate 59,846,210 of NC_136923.1, forward strand.
AAAGCAAATACAAGTCACTTAAAGGCAAAGAAACTTAAAATCTGTTATCAGGGACAGATCAACATTTTAAGAAAACTTGTCTTCTTAACTGATAAAAGCCAAATTCAAGTTTTGCACTAGCTTACTTTTAAAATTCATTTACTCAATTAAATTTATTCTAAACGTAGCCAGTCTCAACCATACACAAAACTCTTTTCTCAGGGTCCACTTCCCACAAATCTTCCATCACATTCTGCATCCATAGTAGCCTGTCCCCCATTTTTCCACCCCAAAACAACCAACTCCAAGACAGACTCACTTTCTTTTTCTTAAATGCAATGCAGTTCCATTCCTCATACCTTCTTTTACTGAAAACATGCATCCTACTTTCCTTAAGAAACCATGAACCGTCTTCTGCATCAACACTCTGTAGATTGGTGAACATAAATACCAATAATTTCTTAAAAATATGTTCTTTCTCATAAAGAACATCTTAGGATGACACTGAACATATTCATCAACAGCCCCAAATACCCTTAATTTCTCTGCAAAAGGAAGCCAATGTTCAGTAATTAATGTTTCAGTACCTTATTTTATTTGGAAATGACCTACATATTTAATAAACTTCCATCACTTAACTTAATTAACAACTCTAAATTTTGTTACCAAATATCTGGGTAGATTATTCTTTGTGTGTGTGTGTGTTTGTGTGTGTGTGTGTGTGTGTGTGTGTGTGGTACATGGGCCTCTCACTGTTGTGGCCTCTCCCGTTGCAGAGCACAGGCTCCAGATGCGCAGGCTCAGTGACCATGGCTCACGGGCCCAGCCACTCCACGGCATGTGGAATCTTCCCAGACTGGGGCACGAACCCGCATCCCCTGCATCGGCAGGTGGACTCTCAACCACTGTGTCACCAGGGAAGCCCTGGGTAGATTATTCTTAAGTAGACATCCCCAAAATAGTTATTCCTAAAGAGTTCACCCAAAAGTCCTTATCTCATTTGCATGTAATTTACCAATAAGAATTTCATCATATCAAGTTAGTTATTGTTTTTTCTTTCTGCTGAAAAACTCTGCAACAGGAGTGAGTGACATAAACTTATTGAACTTCAGTAAACCTAGGTATAATATATATTAATTAAATCAACTAACAAGACACCTTTTAATAGCTGATATCAATTTAGTACTGAATATTTCCCAGATCATGTGGGCCTGAAACTCATTTCAGCAAGTTTCCTAAATAATTATATTAAATTTGTAACCACTTTTAAGTAAATTAAATAGAGTTCATTTACAAATTAACCTCAGCAGTATTATCCAAGGCAAAGATACATACTAAGACATACATAAATCCATAAATCATTGTTTCATCTCAACCTATTTTCTCCAGAGTCTAAAGAATACTGTGGGCACACAGTGTTCCCTATTCATAGGTTCATAGCTATAGGTGTACCAATCTGTCAGAATGTTCCTTAAGGGGATATCAGATGGAAATGAAGAAGCACTTCACATATCTGTTTGAAAAACACTCACATGTGGACTGAGAACAAACCAGAACCCTCACCAGCAGGTGGAAGCCTTACACCCAAAAAACACAGAGAGCATAAAGCTCAGAGTGGCCAATTCCAAGTCCCACTAAGCCAGTGACCTTAATCCAAATGGTGCCTTATAGGTGGGATTTCTAAAACAGAAAATCCCCAGACAGGAACTGAATGTTCCCCAGATGGAACCAAGTTTCTCAGAGGAACAAGGTCCAAGGGGTCTCAGACTATATGTCAGAGGACTTACCCAGGTTCTGGCAGCAGTGTTGCAACATCAGACACTATCTTTCTCCTTCCCCAAAATAATTCCTCAGAGTAGGAATTTCAGGCTGGCTGAGACAGGAGGAAGAAGGGCATGTCCTCAAGCCAAAGGTGGCCTTGGCAGCTGCAAGAATTGTCCCTCTTCTGCTTCTTACTCCCACCTCAGAGTTCTGACTACCAGAATTGGGTATGACCAGGACTTAGCCTTTCCAGGCAAGGGTCCCAGGTGATCTGCCCTCTAAAGGAATTCTCCTACTCTCTGCTCCCTCAAAAGAGGCTGGTGTGGAGAAAACCTCGGGGCATCCAGTCAAGCCAGCAGACCCTTCTGGGGCCATCCCTAAGTCAGCCCCATGTTGGGTGCCAAAATTTGAAGCCAAATCCAACCTCTGTACCCCACACTGAATAAAATCTCAGAGACAGAGTTTTGGGTGACGTAGTAAAGATTAGTTTTATTCCTTTGCCAGGTAAAGGGGGCCAGAGCAGGCTAATGCTCTCAAAACTGTGTCACAACACAGGGGGGTTTGTGAGAGGTTTTATAGTCAAGGGGCGGGGTTGCTGATGAGGATCAGGGTGCATGTAGTACCCACATTACTTCAATACAGAGGTCATCTGTTGTCAGGTAATTATGGGCAAACTGTGACCTCTGGAAGGAAGAGTGCTTCATCAAGTAGTTAACATCTTCCATTTGGTGAGGGCTTTAGATGTGCAAAAGAGCTCAGATATTGTTATGTGTATCCCTTGAGAGGGAACCAGGAACCTGCCCCAAGGCTGCACTATTGTTTGTCAGCTGCTCCTCCCTTGTCTCTTCATCCCCTTCCCTTCCTAATTAACAAGTGTTTAAACCTGTCTGTCGGTACTCAGGGAAGGTCATGGAAGCTGAATGAAGCCTATTTCCTGTAATCAAAGAAATGGAGGACAGAAAGGCTTTTGTGCCCAGGAGCCCCATAGGGTCCTGCTGGGTTTCATTTGTACATTGAAGGCAATTAAAAATAAATAAAACAACTACTATATTGAGGAACAAATAATCTGATAAATTAATTATATTTTTGTGTTGTCTGTGGTCTTACTAAGAATAAAAATATTAGTTATAAATACAAATCATTTAAGAATTGAGGTATGTGTCATTTCTATAAAATTTCTATAAAATTGACTACAGCAGTGATATATTAATGCCAACAATCATGGTTACTTTGAGAGATAAGGTATATTTCTACTGCAGTAATAATGAAGTCTAATTAGAAAATAAATAAAATGAAGCATTTATAGTCTATTTTAACAAGCTAAAATCAAATTCCGCCAAAGAAGAGAAGAAAATAATGCCCAATTGATATTTACTAAATATCATTATCAAATAATTTATCTGTATAAATAAATATATGTCTTAGAAAAGCTGCAGCATAGCGTAATTTTACATTTTTTGGTGTGGGCATTGCAGACATAATTAAGGTCATCTCTCATTTATTCTGCATTTCTAGACCCTTCTTCTTTTTACATTGGGGGAGGGAGGCAGCAAGGATCATCTCATCACAAACATACGTATTCAGTTCACTGTTTGCAACTTTGGTGCCATATTTCATTTATATAATGTGCACTAATATTTTAATTAGTCACTTATGCTTAATAAAAAGTGCATTTCCTGATCTCAGCAGTGCACCAGAAATCTGCGATGTCTGAGCACACCACAACAGGAAGTGTATAACACAGGCCAGCTATCTGACCACAGAAACAAGATTTCAGGAACTCATATCAAATTCAGGAATGAGGATTGACCTGAAACAGAGTAAGCCTAAGACTCTCAAATATGCTGGTATTTTATTGGAAAAGTAGTTAGAATATCTTCTATACAGTGTAATGTAGCAGATTAATCGAGAAACAATAAAATCTGTGTTGACTGGCCATGCATTGCTTCAACAGTGGGTCTGTGACAAAGAGATATTTCTGGGTCTATTCAACACATTTTAATAATAAAGGTGGACAGAGATAAATTGAACCAAATAGCAGAATCCTTCAAGATGACTACATTCTGTGGAAGAATCCCAACTCTTTGCACAGTTAAATGAAATTGTTTCTTAAATTAAATCAAGATCAACTGCTGAGGGAGACCTTCAAGATGGCGGAGGAGTAAGACATGGAGATCACCTTCCTCCCCACAGATACGTCATAAATTCATCTAACTGGGGAACAACTCCTACAGAACACCTACTGAAAGCTGGCAGAAGACCTCACACTTCCCCAAAGGCAAGAAACTCCCCACTTACCTGGGTATGGCAAAAGAAAAAAGGAAAAACAAAGACAAAAGAGTAGGGACAGGACATGCACCTCAGTGAGGGAGCTGTGAAGGAGGAAAAATTTACACACACTAAGAAGCCCCTTCACTTGCAAGCATGGGGGGTGGGGTGGGGGGAAGCTTCAGAGCCACGAAGGAGAGTGCAGCAACAGGGGTGCAGAGGGCAAAGCAGAGAGATTCCCACACAGAGGATGGGTGCCAACCAGCACTCACCAGCTTGAGAGGCTTGTATGCTCACCCGCCAGGGCGGGTGGGGGCTGGGAGTTGAGGCTTGGGCTTCCAAGGAAAGATCCCAGGGAGAGAACTGGGGTTGGCTGCCTGAAGGGGGCTAATGCACCACAGCTGACCAGGAGTGTATCCAGGAAATGTCTGGACCTGCCTAAGAGGCAAGAAACCATTGTTTCAGGGTGCATGAGGAGAGGGGATTCAGAGCACCCCCTAAATGAGCTCCAGAGATGGGTGAGAGCTGCGGCCATCAGTGCAGACACCAGATACAGGCACAAAACGCTAAGGCTGCTGCTGCAGCCACCAAGAAGCCTGTGTGCAAGTACAGGTCACTATCTACACCTCCCCTCCCAGGAGCCTGTGTAGCCTCCCACTGCCAGGGTCCCATGATCCAGGGACAACTTCCCCAGGAGAACACATAGTGCACCTCAGGCTGTTCCAACGTCATGGTGGCATCTGCCACTGCAGGCTTGCCCTGCATTCTGTACCCATTGCTCCCCACCAGCCTGAGTGAGTCAGAGCCCCCTAACCACCTGCTACTTTAACCTAAATCTGTCTGAGCGAACAGCCTGCGTCCTCAGGTGACGTAAACACACAGGTGGTGCCAAATCAAAAGCTGAAACCCAGGAGCCATTTGAACAAAGAAGAAAAAGGGAAATTTCTCCCAGCAGGCTCAGAAGCAGCAGATTAAATCTCCACAATCAGTTTGATGTACCCTGCATCTCTGTAATACTGTACAGACAATGAATCATCCCAAAATCAAGGCAGTTGACTTTGGGAGCAACTGTAGATTTGGGGTTTGCTTTCTGCCTCCAATTTGTTTCTGGTTTTATTTTTATCTTAGTTTAGTATTTAGAGTTTATTATCACTGGTAGATTTGTTTATAGATTTGGGTGCTCTCTTCCTTTTTTTAATATATATATATATATATATATATTCCTTTTTCTCTTTTTGAGAGTGTGTATGTATATGTTTCTTTGTGTGGTTTTCTCTGTATAGCTTTGCTATTACCATTTGTCTTAAGGTTCTGTCTGTCCTTTTTTTTTTTTTTAGTATACTTTTTAGCACTTGTTATCATTGGTGGATTTGTATTTTGGTTTGGTTGCTCTTTTCTTTCTTTTCATTTATTACTTTTTGATTTTTAATAATTTTTTTACTTTTTATTTTAATAACTTTATTTTATTTTAATTTTTCTTTCTTTCTTTCTTTCTTTCTTCCTTTCTTTCTTTCTCTTTTTCCTCACTTTTCTTTGGAGCCATGTGGCTGACAGTGTCTTGGTGCTATGGCTAGGAGTCAAGCCTGTGACTCAGAGGTGGGAGAGCCTAGTTCAGGACTTTGGTCCATGAGAGGCCCCCAGGCTCTACATATTATCAAACAGCAAAAGCTCTCCCAGAGGTTTCCACCTCAGTGCTAAGACCCAGGTCCACTCAACGACCACCAAGATACAGTGCTGCACACCCTTTGCCAAACAACTAGCAAGACAGGAACACAACCCCACTCATCAGCAGAGAGACTGCCTAAAATCATAATAAGGTCACAGACCAAAACACACCACCGGATGCTGTCTTGCCCACCAGAAAGAAAAGATCAAGCCTCATCCACCAGAACACAGGCACCAGTCCCCTCAACCAGGAAGCCTACAGAAGCCAATGAACTTAACCACTGGGGGCAGAACCAAAAACAATGGGAAATAAGAACTCACAGCCTGTGAAAAGGAGACCCCAAACATGTAAGTTAAGCAAAATGAGAATGCAGAGAAACACATAGCAGATGAAGGAGCAAGGTAAACACCCACCAGACCAAACAAATGAAGAAGAAATAGGCAGTCTACTTGAAAAAGAATTCAGAGTAATGATAGTAAAGATGATCCAAAATCTTGGAAATAGAATGGAGAAAACACAAGAAACATTTAAAAAGCACCTAGAAGAACTAAAGAGGAAACAAACAATGATGAACAACACAATAAATGAAATTAAAAATTCTCTAGAAGGAATCAATAGCAGAATAACTGAGATAGAAGAATGGATATGTGACCTGGAAGATAAAATAGTGGAAATAACTACTGCAGAGCAGAAGAAAAAAGGATGAAAAGAATTGAGGACAGTCTTGGAGATCCCTGGGACAACATGAAATGTAACAACATTCGAATTATAGGGGTCCCAGAAGAAGATGAGAAAAAGAAATAGACTGAGAAAATACTTGAAGAGATTATACTTGAACATTTCCCTAATATGGGAAAGGAAATAGTCAATCAAGTCCAGGAAGTGCAGAGAGTCCCATACAGGATAAATCCAAGGAGAAACATGCCAAGACACATATTAATCAAACTATCAAAAATTAAATACAAAGAAAAAATACTAAAAGCAGGAAGGGAAAAACAACAAATAATGTACAAGGGAATCCAAGTAAGGTGAACAGCTGATCTTTCAGCAGAAACTCCACAAGCCAGAAATGAGTGGCAGTACATATTTAAAGTGATGAAAGGGAAAAACCTACAACCAAGATTACTGCACCCAGCAAGGATCTCATTCAGATTTGATGGAGAAATTAAAACCTTTAGAGAAAAGCAAAAGCTAAGAGAATTCAGCACAACCAAACCAACTTTAGAACAAATGTTAAAGGAACTTCTCTAGCCAGAAAGCACAAGACAAAGAAAAGACCTATAATAACAAAGCCACAATAATTAAGAAAATGTTAATACAAACATACATATCAATAATTACCTTAAATGTAAATGGATTAAATGCACCAACCAAAAAACATAGACTGGCTGAATGGATACAAAAACAAGACCCGTATATATACTGTCTACAACAGACCCACTTCAGACCTAGGGACACATACAGACTGAAAGGGAGAGGATGGAAAAAGATATACTATGCTAATGGAAATAAAAAGAAAGCTGGAGTAGCAATTCTCATATCAGACAAAATAGACTTTAAAATAAAGACTATTACTGGAGACAAAGAAGGACACTACATAATGGTCAAGGGATCAATCCAAGAAGAACATAGAACAACTGGAAATATTTATGCACCTAAATATATATGGCAAATGCTAACAGCCATCGAAGGGGAAATCAACAGTAACACAATCATAGCAGGGGACTTAACACACAACTTTCACCAAGGGAGAGATCATCTAAAATGAAAATAAATAAGGAAACACAAGCTTTAAATGATACAGTAAACTAGATGGTCTTAAGTGATATTAATAGGACATTCCATCCAAAAACTACAGAATACACTTTCTTCTCAAGTGCTCATGGAACATTCTCCAGTATAGATCATATCTTGGGTCAAAAATCAAGCCTTGGTAAATTTAAGAAAATTGAAATCATATAAAGTATGTTTTGCTACCACAATGCTATGAGACTAGATATCAATTACAGGAAAAAGTCTGTAAAAAATACAAACAAATGGAGGCTAAACAATATGCTACTAAATAACCAAGAGATCACTGAAGAAATCAAAGAGGAAATCAAAAAACACTTAGAAACACATGACAATGAAAACATGATGACCCAAAACCTATGGATGTAGCAAAACCGTTCTAAGAGGGAGGATACAGCAATATAATCCTACATCAAGAAACAAGAAACATCTCAAATAAACAATCTAACCTTACACCTAAATTAGCAGAAGGAAAGACATCATGAAGTTCAGATCAGAAATAAATGAAAAAGAATGAAGAAAACAGTAGCAAAGATCAATAAAATGAAAAGCTGGTTCTTTGAGAAGATAAACAAAATTGATAAACCATTAGTCAGACACATCAAGAAAAAAAGGGTGAAGACTCAAATCAATAGAATCAGAAATTAAAAAGGAGAAGTAACAACTGACACTGCAGAAATACAAAGGATCATGAGAGATTACTACAAGCAACTATATGCCCGTAAAATGGACGACCTGGAGAAATGGACAAATTCTTAGAAAAGCACAACCTTCTGAGACTGAACCAGGAAGAAATAGAAAATATGAACAGACCAATCACAAACACTAAAACTGAGACTGTGATTAAAAATCTTCCAACACACAAAAGCCCAGGACCAGATGGCTTCACAGGTGAATTCTATCAACATTTAGAGAAGAGCTAACACCTATCCTTCTCAAACTCTTCCAAAATATAACAGAGAGAGGAACACTCCCAAACTCATTCTATGAGGTCACCATCACCCTGATACGAAAACCAGACAAAGATGTCACAAAGAAAGAGACTACAGCCCAATATCACTGATGAATATAGATGCAAAAATCCTCAGCAAAATACTAGCAAACAGAATCCAACAGCACATTAAAAGGATCATACACCACGATCAAGTGGGGTTTATCCCAAGAATGCCAGGATTCTTCAATATATGCAAATCAGTTAATGACATAAACCATGTTAACAAGTTGAAGGTGAAAAACCATATGATGATCTCAATAGATGCAGAAAAAGCTTTTGACAAAATTCAACACCATTTGTGATAAAAACCCACCAGAAAGTAGGCATAGAGGGAACTTACCTCAACATAATACAGGTTGTATATGACAAAACCACAGCCAACGTCATTCTCAATGGTGAAAATCTGAAACCATTTCCTCAACTTTTCCTCTAAGGTCTGGAAGAAGACAAGGTTGCCCACTTTCACCATAGTTTTGAAAGTTTTTCCACAACAGTCAGAAAAGAAAAAGAAATAAAAGGAATCCAAATTGGAAAAGAAGTAAAACTGTCACTGTTTTCAAATGACATGACACTATACATAGAGAATCCTAAAGATGCTACCAGAAAACTACTAGAGCTAATCAATGAATTTTGTAAAATAGCAGGGTACACAATTAATGCACAGAAATCTCTTGCATTCCTATACACTAATGATGAAAAATCTGAAAGAGAAATTAAGGAAAGACTCCCACTTACCATTGCAACCAAGAGAATAAAATACCTAGGAAGAAACTTAAGGACACAAAAGACCTGTATGCAGAAAAGTGTAAGATAATGATGAAAGAAATTTAAGAAAATACAAACAGATGGAGGTAATTACCATGTTCTTAGATTGGAAGAATCAACATTGTGAAAATGACTATACTACCCAAAGCAATCTACAGATTCAATGCCATCCCTATGAAACTACCACTGGCATTTTTCACAGAACTCGAACAAAAAATTTCACAATTTGTATGGAAACACAAAAGACCATGAATAGCCATAGTAATCTTCAGAAAGAAAAATAGAGCTGGAGGAATCATGCTCCCAGACGTCAGACTATAATACACAACTACAGTAATCAAGACAGTTTGGTACTGGCACAAAAACAGACAGATCAATGGATCAGGATAGAAAGCCCAGAGATAAACATATGCACATATAGTCACCTTATTTTTGATAAAGGAGGCAAGTATATACAATGGAGAAAGGACAGTGTCTTCAATAAGTGGTGCTGGGATAACTGGACAGCTACATGTAAAGGAATCAAATTAGAACACTCCCTAACACCATACACAAAAATAAACTCAAAATGGATTAAAGACCTAAATGTAAGGCCAGACGCTATCAAACTCTTAGAGGAAAACATAGGCAGAACACTCTGTGACATCAATCACAGCAAGATCCTTTTTGATCCACCTCCTAGAGGAATTTAAATAAAAACAAAAATAAATAAATGGGACCTAATGAAACTGCAAAGCTTTTGCATAGCAAAGGAAACCATTAACTAGACAAAAAGACAGCCCTCAGAATGGGAGAAAATATTTTCAAATGAAGCAATTGACAAAGGATTAATCTCAAAACTTACAACCAGCTCATGCAGCTCAATATCAAAAACACAAAGAACCCAACCCCCAAAATGGGCAGAAGACCTAAATAGACATTTCTCCAAAGAAGATATATAGATTGCCAACAAACACCTGAAAGGATGCTCAATGTCACTAATCATTAGAGAAATGCAAATGAAAACTACAATGAAGTATCACCTCACATTGGTCAGAATGTCCACCATCAAAAATTTTACAAACAATAAATTCTGGAGAGGATGTGTAGAAAAGGGAACCCTCTTGCACTGTTAGTGGGAATGTAAATTGATACAGCCACTCAGGATAACAGTATGGAGATTCCTTAAAAAACTAAAAATAGAACTACCATACGACCTAGCAATCTCACTACTGGGCATATATCCTGAGAAACATAATTCAAAATGAGTCATGTACCACAATGTTCATTGCAGCTCCATTTACAATAGCCAGGAGATGGAAGCAACCTAACTGTCCATCAACAAATGAAGAAGATGTGACATATATATAAAATGGAATATTACTCAGCCATAAAAAGAAATGAAATTGACTTATTTGTAGTGAGGTGGATGGACCTAGAGACTGTCATACAGAGTGAAGTAAGTCAGAAAGAGAAAAACAAATACCGTATGCTAACACATATAAATGGAGACAAAAAAAAAGTTTCTGAAGAACGTTGGAGCAAGGCAAGAATAAAGACACATACGTAGAGAATGGACTTAAGGATATGGGGAGGGGCAAGTGTAAGCTAGGACAAAGTGAGAGTGGCATGGACATATATACACTACCAAATGTCAAATAGATAGCTAGTGGGAAGCAGCCACATAGCACAGGGAGGTCAGCTTGGTGTTTTGTGACCACCTAGAGGGGTGGTATAAGGAGTGTAGGAGGGAGACGCACGAGGGAGGAGTTATGGGGATATATGTATACGTATAGTTGATTCACTTTGTTATAAAGCAGAAACTAACACACCATTGTAAAGCAATTACATTCCAATAAAGATTTTCTGAAAAAAAAAGAAAGCTCAACTGCTGATCTGTTTAATTTAGATTCAGATAGTCTGGAATCTTTTCCTCAAAACAAGGTGCTTGGTTTCAAATTATGAAATTTCAGTGACTTTTTTGGTCTTTGCAAACAAAGCCAAAATTAGATTTTGAAACTTGCATGGCATTTAAAAATCTCAATTATCCAATATTCATAAAGTCCATTTTTTAAAAAAAATTAAGATGGATGGACAATAATACTCTAATTCTTATCTAGTGGTGGAATAATTACTCATTTTTTTGTATTCAAGTTCTTAGAATCAGAGATGCTAAGGAACTGGAATCACAATCTTGATGTACTATAAATAAAAATTAAAATGCTTCTATTGATTTTTCTTAATTGCACTCCATCCTCTTCCAACTAAAATCAGAAAAATCATTACTTAATTTCAATATTACCAATTTACTGTACACTTTTTTATCCATTAGGCTCTTGATTTTGAGTAATTTCATATGCATCAGACACCAATATGCTGTTTTTTAAATTATTTAATATTTTGGCATGTTTTTAGGAGAAGGCATCTAATTGTTAATTATTAAAGTTCTTAGTAAATATTTATATATAGGTAAAAGTAAATCTCAAAAATTTTGGTTAAGTTAGAATGTGTTTTATTAAAAGATGCTTAATAATTACTTCACATGAGCAGTGTCCTCTCTCATACAGCACGATCTCTCTTCCACCACTGGACACGACCACTAACAAAAATGAGATGGTTAGTTATTTTGGAGAGGTTAATGTTTCAGACCAAGTCATGTGGTTTTGCACAAACTTCTTAACCTGTCGAAGTTTTATTTCCTTATATTTAAAATAAGAATAGGAAAATTTGGCCTGTTTTCTTCATAGAGCTGTTGTGATTACTAAATCAATATTATCTTAATTTTTTTTAAGTAGCAATGCATATAAAGGTAGATAGATATACATATGTATGTATGTAAATATAATGTCATACACAATATTAGTATTTTACAAATAAATCAATATAATTTCCATATATCATAAATAGTACATAAGAAATATGATTAGAAAAATATGGAGGCAAATTGATATTTATTCATTTAGTTGTATTTGCTAAATGCCTCCCATCTATTTTGGATCAATATACTAGATTGATTCAAAGATTAAAATGTTAAGCCTTTTCCTTCGAGGGCTTCAATTCTTGCTACAAGAGAGGTAAAGCCTGACTGTTCCTTCCCAAAATATTTCTTGAACATCTTCAAACCAGGATGCTGCACTTGATGACAGTTTTTCCTTATGCGGCAGCCAGCAATGCACTTAGCTCAGAGGTCTATTTGGCATTAACTGAATATGTTTTAGCCATAAATTGTCATAAGGCCACATTCTTTTGAACATATGTAATTTAGTCACAGGCTCTCATTTCTAGTCTCATTTTCAGGTAAAAGTGTTTCCTTGAGGGATATAATTAACTGGTAGATTTAGAAATGGAAAACTATGTGGATTTGGTAAGTCATTTGGATATTACTAAAAATACAAAAACACCTTGGACTTAAATTCTGAAAGAATTAATTAACAGTCTTCTCCTACTTCTGAGCAATCAAATCAACTCATGACCAAGTTTCAATTATTAGTAATTAATGTTTTGATGTCCTATTTTAGATATCTCCCTAATAATCTCAATACAAGAAACAAACAATTCTTATTGAGAAAACATATGCTTCCAACAGGGTCTATTGTTTTACTCATAGTAGATAGTATACCAAACTACAGATTTCTTAAAATATAGGTTGAAAGACAGTATCTCTCAAACATCAATATGTTTGAGAGCAATGTGATAAAACTATTTTGGTATACCCTTGAATTATAGATTTAGTATTTTTTAAATATCTCTGAACAATTCTAAAGCTCCATATACGTAATTTGTAATTTTCTAAAAGCACAAACTGGTACAAATTTTTGTTCTTTACTCAACATTGGACATGTAGAAATTTTCTTGAAGTGGTAAAAAAAAAAAAAAAAAAAAAAAAACTCTGCTGGTGCAAGTGAAGGGAAAATGCAATAGTCCACAAGGTTGACTGTTCTGAGACAGACAACAGACATTTCAGACACATGCAATAGCTAAGTATTCTGTATTTGCTCTAGAAGCAAGGCAAGTAATTTCTAAAGTTACTGCCTTATGTGATAAGTTGCACATGATTGTGACTTATGAGAATTTTCAGATGTCAAGACACTCCATTCTTTAAGGTTATAAGGGGTGGGTTATCTTTTGTTTTTCATGTTGCTACCTGTTTTGTCATAGCACTTCTAATGGGTCTTTCTCAGCCTTTCACCTACATTTCTTTCTAAATCTATTTTTTTTCCTTATTCTCATGTTCATTTTCATTTTCGTAACCTATTATTAAGTTTAATAAAATATAAATACATTATACATTTAAATGGTATATATCATCTATATAGGACAAGACATAGTAAAGGAAAACTACATTTTATTTTTGCAATCACACAGATTGAGATAAATCAATACAATAGAGCATGCTGTTAGTAAAAAAGTAAGTGACCATGACTATTTTTCTAGACATATATTTTTCCAGCTTATTTTCATTTTTCATTGAAGTTTTATGTCAGCCTCCATGAAAGCTACATTCTATATTTAGATACACATAACTTCCATTTAATCAATGGTAAGATGTGCAAATAAATATAGTCAGGCACAACCTATATAGAGTCAAGGTTATTATGCAAGACACACTTTTTAGATTATTCAGGAAAAAGAGATATTCTGAATATTTTGGCTTATGCATATAGAAGCATTTAGAAATTTATCATCAGACTTCAAATTTAGTACTGATCTTGGCAGTATTCATAGTAAAAGGGTTTATTTTAATTCCTTTTTACTAGCTTGATGAATGAATTACATATCTGCATTTTGATTTCCTCTAAAATTTAGTTTACTACATAAAATGTGATCAAAGTCAGAAGAGACAGTAGAGTGTAGGAGTTGAGGATGAAGTCTCTGGGTTTAGAGTGCAAGCCACTGGCCAGTGTGACCTTGGGTGGGTTACTTTGCCTCTCAGACTCGGTGTCCTCATTCAGAAAATGAGAATGCCCTAGAACTTATATCATAGGGTTGTTGAGAAAATATATGAAGTAATTCCTAAAAATACAGTGTTTGACGTGTATTATGTATCCATTCCACTTTTGCAAATACCTCTTTATTCACATTATTCTTACTATTGAAACAGTTATACAAACATGGCTAGTCTTTTGCTTTTAGCTGTATTTCAATGTGAGCAATATATATAGTGCAACGTTATAATAAGATTCTTGTGTATAAACATATAATACATGTTATGAAGATACCCAATACATGCTTCCTTATGACTATAATGATGAGCATTTTTAAAACTGTGTTCTAAAGCCTACATTATCTGGTTTCAGTAAAGAATATTTTTTAAATGTCTAAGCTGCAAATTGATTTTAGTAATATGAATATATTTATGGATTAAACTAGCTTCTATTTACACGTTTGATACATACCATGAAGATAGTTTAAAGTTAAAATTTTTAGTCAAGGAAAAATACCTTGGGAAAGAATATTAACTAAATTTGTAGAAGATATACGTATGATTTTTCTTTACATGCCTCACAGTTCTATGAGTAGGTACTACAATTATTATTATTTTACCCATTTTACCTGCAAGAAAACTAAAACTCAAAAAGTGAAAGTAAGTTTGCTTACACTCTAGAGCATGTGCCGTGGGATAACATTTCATAGAGTAAAAATACAACTTTTATTCTCCACACAAATCAACCTTATAGAAATGGGTCACTTTTTCACAAAATAACAAAATTCATCTCACCTCTGAAAATTAAAATGGCAGTTCTGTATAAAGCAGAATCTCACTGCAAATGAATAAATAAGTAACAAGCAGTTGAGGAATGGAGGAAGGAAAGAAGGGAAAGAAGATGAAGAAAATCAGAAGGAATACAAACCAACATATTAACAGAGTTATCTCTGAGGAGTAAGATTATAGAATTTTGATTTTTACATCACATATTTACATTATACAGTATAAATTTTTAACCCTGAATATGGATTAATTTTGTAATTTAAAAAAGGAGACAGTATTTTTAAAAAAAGACCCCCTTCCCCCAAATTACCAATTCACTGGTAATTCTGCCAGATTGTAAGCAACCATTATTTGTACCTGAATGATTTACTCACAAGAAATGAAGAAAGGTCTTTAAGAAGTTAAACCAATTTGTACTTTGTTTGAGGTTATCAGTAATTAAAGGGTTTCAGAGAAGTTTATCTGATGGATTACTTATTTTAAAAACTATTGCCTTAAAAGAAGGCAACATACCTAATATTAGTTCTAAATAAGTATTGGTCAATAAATACATTTATATTCTTAAACGTCCAACAAGAAAATGGAAAGAAACAGTTTAAAAATTCAGCATTAATTCCATTATGAAGATTATCTTTATGCAACATGTAAATATAATCTTCCCTTCTTAAGGACATTTAAAACAAAACTGGTTTCCTTCCAGTCACAGACACTATGAACTGATCTTGGTGAATTCCATTAAGAGGATTATTTATTTATTATTTTAAGGTTTATATTTTGGAATAGAGAACTTAGACTAATTGAAGACATTTTCTTACCTATTGCATTGCCTTATATATTACAGCTAAGAAATCAAGATTTTGTGACCAGTAGGTTATAAATAAATGTTATTACTTTTCTGTTTTAATTAAATGTGATTTTGTTTTCTTTTCAAACTTTATGGTTTACAATGGGCATGCACTAGTTTAATAATTAACACAACATTTTTAATGTGATGGCCCTGTTGTATAGATTGGATAGCACTCCCTTCCCTAGCGTCATCAATTAATTGTTTTTCTCTTTGTCTTCTCACAACCCATGTACTGTTGGGAAAATGACAGAGACTTTGAGAAGGAAGGGGTGAGATGATATCAAAAAAGGTTGAAAAACGTCCTGATGTCAAAAAAGGCAGGCTGTAAGGTCAGAATACAGGAAATGTGGTGCCCCTTTGTGACGGCAGACAGAGACTGAGACAGGAGGGAGGGAACATTTTCCTGCTGGTGGAAGTCATCCTGAGAGGCATCTAGGTGACAGGAAACCTGTGTCTAGTGGTGACATTTGCTTCCAGAGGGGTTCTAGGAGGAGGATCCAAGAGTCTCCAAATTTCTCTTGGAAATAGATCATTCTCTATATCCCACTGTGAAGTATAAAATATGATGAAACAGAAACTTGAACAAAATAAGTGTTTAGTAGTTTGTTACCAATTTTTAAGATGGCTCATTCTGTACTTGTTTTTGGTAAAGGCAGAGAAGCTAACTGTTGTTAAGTCATCCAGTAGTGTATGAATCAGACAACTTCCTCTCCTATTTTCTCAACTTCTTTCACAGTAAAGTGTAAGAGACTGAGATATAAAACAGCATATCAAGCAGAGTGACCTTCTTACCCACTGAAAATAATCTTTTGAGTACCAATTAATCAATTCTAAGTAAAGAGACTAGAAAATTAATCTTCATGATGGATATTGAAGACCCGTGCCTGCCAGTCAACAAGAACAACTATCTTACTCTTAACTCAGATATTTTAATAGAAAACTAGAATGTCCAGGAAAATGCCACACATTATATTGACAAGAGGAAATGCTTTGTTTTAAAATATTTAACATTGAGTTATAGCTTCACTTTGTGTTCTTAATACATGACTGCATGGTTTATACAAAGATATTTCTGATTTGAATTGACTCTCATACTTTAAAGCAGAGTTCTGATTTACAGACTGAAGAATAAAAGCCTGAAATTTATTTTATGCTTATTTAACCACGTGAGGGTTTTTTTTTTTAATGTTAAAATAGAACTTAGATTATAAATGAATCCATTTGTTCTACAAAAGACTGTAGCATTCACCTCTATTTTCTATGATGGAACTTTTGACAGAATGACAAATTTGAGGAAAGATCAAAGTAGATGAACTTCAAACTAAAATATTTTATCATATATATATATTTAGTGAGGATTCATCAAGTTGCTACAGAACAGAAATTATGCTATGGCTACCTGAGATTTTAGATTCATTTTTTAAAATACATCTTTATTGGAGTATAATTGCTTCACAATGCTATGTTAGTTTCTGTTGTACAACAAAGTGAATCAACCACATGCATTCATATATCCCCATATCCCCTCCCTCTTGAGCCTCCCTCCCACCCTCCCTATCCCACCCCTCTATGTTGTTGCAAAGCACCGAGCTGATCTCCCTGTGCTATGAGTCAAATTCATTAAAAGTTGGAAATCATGATACATTTTGGAAAATGTATGGGTTATAAAATTTTGTTTTAAATATTGGTTTTCCTATATACTAGTAGTGTGACATTAGCTAAGCCTCTGAACTTCAACTTCCTCTTCTGTAAAACAGGGTTAACTGTGCTTCCTTTGAAAGCTTGTTGTAAGGATTACAGGGGTTCCATGTATGTCTTTCTGTGAAAATTCCAGTACCTTGACTGGTATGTATGCTCAGAAAACTGATGGCTTCATTATTACTATTGTTGTTATTATTCTTTGGCCTCATACAGAGCACAAATAATGTAATCAGTTTTGTAAATTTCCATTCAATTGGATATTTGCAATTATCCATTGCATAATTTTTTGCAGTAAAAATTAAACCTTTCAATGGAATCTGCAAGAGTGGCAAACAGGTGAAGTTTTCAGTTAACAGTTTTTTGATATTGAAAAAAATACTTGATATTCAACCAACTTGACAGATTACTGATCACTGTTTTGTATTCCCTTTAAAACCCCCCAAAATAGACAAACTTCTATATTATATTAACCAAGAGACACAGAGATAAAGATATAAAGAAAATGGTATATAATTAAAGGGTTACATTTTTAAGGGACATTTGTGGTTTCAAAGTACAAGCCTATATATTTTTAAGTGAAAAACTAAAGAAACAAGAGTAATATTTTAATAATATAGTTTAAAAAGCAATTTCCTTTAAAGGAATTCATGAAAACCTTTAACATGTCATTCTGTGACAAATTTATTTAACAACTGTTAGTGCTTCAATTGTTATTAAGCTAAATGGCCTTAGTTCCATTAATATACTGAAAGTGAAAATTATCTAAATATTAAAAATAAGACCTAAAAGTACTATTTGTTCTGGTAAATGGCATCAAACTGATTCTGATTTAATCATACTGGAGTGTAGTAAAAGTTTTTGGACATATATAAGCAGGCATAAAGTCTTTCTTACTCACTAATGTCTACTGTCCAAACTAGCGACCTTTGTTGAGTTCTCTGTTGTCATAGGATCATTATAGTATACCAAGAGCTACAGCATTATCTGAAAGAATGTCTGGAGTATGCACACGAATAACGTCAACTGTAATTTAAAACCTTATGCCATGTAACTTGCACAGGTGAATGTCAGACATGAGAATATCTATACAGACAATGGCTCTAGAACTGGCATGGTACCTGTTTCTGCCATCTTTGGGAGCCAGCATTTTGAAATTAGTTAGAGGGGACATGATTTCATGAAGGGATCCAATGGGACAAGTGTCACTGACAAGAGAAGAAAGCTCCCTCCAACTGAGCAAATGTTCACTGTTGGGGCCACACTGAACAGTTTTCATTCTATCAGAGTTTTCTGCTGAGAGGCCACTAACTTAGGGAAATTCTCATTCCTGTTGCCAGAGAAACCTACTGTATTCACTTCTGATTATTTTATGAGTTGGGAAAGTTATGAAATAAATGACTGCAATGTATACATAATTATATTTTTCTATACCTCAACTTGATTTCAATCTCAAGTTCCCATACTGCCAGTGGAGAAAAATTATCTCAGCCAGTTCAGATTAATTTTGGTCACAGGTTCCCTTGTCAACTCAGGAATTTATTTTCCTCCTCTCTCTTTTTCTGGGTTGGATTTAAATTTTGGAGCTGTTGGTAGCAGGGAGCAGCTGATCTTCTCACCTCTCCACATATACATCTGCATTCTGGTCAGTGTTGGTCCAAGTTGATGCTACTGCTCCCTCCCCTGCCTTCCTGCAGAGGTTACTGTGAGTGGCTCTCTGCTACATCTGCTCCACTTGTGCCAGCATGGAAAAACATTCTATAAAAGAATTTTTTTTCTACAGAATTGCACCTAGAACACACTGAGGTGGGGGAATTCAGTGAAGCCTCCCCAGGCTCCACTTTAGACAAATATTCCCTCTGTGTTCTAAACATATGGGAGGCTTTTATTGGATAATTGATTTAGTGTACAGACTCAGACTCAAGACCACACTAATGTCTTACACTAATATCTTAGATATTTTTACCTCTTGAGATTTCTTCTCAGCCTGAACAATGTTTATCTTGTAGATATATGGAGGCAGGTGCACAGGAGTTTTTATTTATTTATTTTTGGATAGGAGTCTTTTAAATCTACTGTTTTATGTCCTACTCAGAACTTACTCAAAATACAAGCTTTTGAAACTCAAAATCCCCTTTCTCACAAATCGTTGTTATTGAACTTCAAAAATTCTTAATTTAAACTTAATAGTCAAGAATATTCTCTTCTCTTATTCAGCACTGGTGTTTCTGCTGTGATAGCCCTGCCCTGAGTTAATGCATTGAAAGATCGAGTCTGAATGGTGAGAGGCCCATGGGTTATAAAGCAACAATAACAGCAATGATAAAATAATTACAATGGACACAAAAACATAGAAATTAATATATCAAAATAGTAACAAACTGCGACTGATTTCTCTGTCATTGCTATACAAGATCAAGCTTATTGTTTAAAAAGGATCAAAGGAGAATAGTAAGCAGGATACCTGGATTACAGGTTCTCTCTCCCCTTGGAGCCTGCTTCCTGAACTGTTTGGACTCCAAGACCTGACTCAGCCTGTTCTCTTCCCCAGGCGGTCCTCCCCTCCACCTCCATGCATAAGCTGCCCCTCTCAGTCTATGGTTCCCTCAGTCTCTGGCCTCCCTCTAGTCATGAGGAATCTCCAGGCTCTCTCATCTCTCTCCTATGGCATTTGTTTAACTCTACACTGTATCAGGGACATCTGTGTAGTGATAAGAGGACCAGACCTAGAAAGAGAAAACTTGGATTTTATCCCTGTTTCAAACATCCTGACAAGACCATTTCAT
This sequence comes from Hyperoodon ampullatus, assembly GCF_949752795.1. Taxonomy (NCBI): domain Eukaryota; kingdom Metazoa; phylum Chordata; class Mammalia; order Artiodactyla; family Ziphiidae; genus Hyperoodon; species Hyperoodon ampullatus. The sequence goes on from NC_136923.1 coordinate 59,866,454, forward strand.
TTCTCAAGTCTGTCTGTGGATCTCATAACCTCCCTTGCACTGTTTTCAGTATGAAGTTTATTGCCTAAAGTTTTCAACTCCTTGTGTATAGAAATCAAGTTTCAGTTTCCAATAGTGCTTTGTACTTAGTAAATATTTGTTGAATCAAATAGAATGGCAGATGAGAAACAAGGAATTTACTGATAAATCTAATGGGATAAATGGGGAAAATAATGGTAAGTTTATTTTAGTTGACTAAATAAATATCATCTTATTGACAGAGGGTAGACAAGGGGGTTGGTTATGGGGCTCCCTTTCCCATCCCCTCCATCTCAGTCAACAATTGTGATTTCCTTTTCTTACGTCTGTAGAATAAAAGTTTTAATACTCTTTCTCTGCACAATTAAGAAGAGGTAATATATAGTAGTTCATTGCAAGGAAAAGGGTTGCAGATTAACTATGAATTCACCTTTCTGAATAAGCTCAGAAAGCCTTGCCAGGTAAATACCAAGTTAGATCACTTTCTTTAAAAGAAGATACAAATAACTCAGTTTCTAGACAACAATCTAAACCTTTTTAGTATTTCAACAAGTGGCATTTGGTGTTTTAGCTTACTACATAGCTTCATGTTGCTAAAGATTATCTATCTATGTCAAGATAAAAATAAGCTTACCTCTCTCATTCTTAGTCCATCACACCTGCTACTCAATTATGTGCTCTTTGCTTGTGGGTACCTGAAATAGTAAGAAAGAATAGAAAACAAATTAAATATAATTCAATAGCATTTTGTGAAAGGCAAATATTACAAATTTAATTGATGACAGACACACACTTCATAAAACTATTAGCATGCAACTCCAGCTGCAAAAACTGAACAACAATATGCCTAAACTGGTTAGCAGCAAAAAAGTAAACCAATTACATTGACAAAAGCCACAATAAACAAAAAAAACTGTATTTAAAAGATGAACAGGTTTGGCATTCATCCCTACCATCGAGTCTTTCACTTTCTTTTTTCCATCAAAATTTAGCTTACGTTTGATGTTAGTAAGAATTGCATTACTATTATTGCTAATTTTAGTTCTGTTTATTACCTTGAGGGTTATATATTGTAAAATAATTTTGGTGCCTCTAGTTAATCTTAATTAGTTGTTTTAATAACCTATAGACCTATTTGTTATGTTTTTGTAGGTTTACTTTTTTAACTATCAGGAACTTAATAACTGAGAATAGTTAACATTACTGTTGCATAGGCAAAATTACAGTTACTATTAGTGTTACCTGTTTAACGTTTAGTCATCCTTTGAGTCCTGCGACATATTTCCTTAACAATCATCAGCCATCAAGTCTGATAGTCTCAAAAGAATTATCAGCCCTCTAAACTGCCTTCAAGGGCGGTGATATTTAGCACTGAAAATTACAAATAAAGTTTTTGAGGTTGAATAGCAACAACTGGCCAGTGACACTGATGATTTGTTTGTCAAAACAAATTGTTATAAACTACGCAAATGAAGTCCACACACTCCTTTGAGTGAAAATAAAGTGAATCTACACAATGCTTACATGTTGGATGGGATATTTAATGTGCGGGAAACTCAAAGGTTGAAGAACTAGGCATTTAGACAGTGGTAAGTGGTAATCTTACCTCTTTATACTCCATTACTCTTTCTCACGGGAGACATGCTAATGCAAACAAGTCAACCAGAATTTGTGTTTAGCAAGATAAAGCTTAGAGGATAGTTTAAAATCCATTTATTATTCTAAATCCATTTTTTCCCATTAACATGTTATACATTAGTGTTTACTAACCATGATTCATGTAACAGTTTAGTTTCTTAACTTTTAAATTATTTAACAACCATAAGTTATTAATACACTTTTAAAGTATTACACAAATATCTTAAAACAGGCTTGGGTTCATTTTTGTAATTTTTAAATAGAAAACATTTTAGGCATCTCTTGAAAAAGAAATAAAGCAGGCATTTAAAGCTAGAAAAGAAGTAATTCCAAATTTAGTTTTTACAAAAGTTTTCAGCTTTATTGACAAATTATGGCAAACATATTTGACAAAGTGTGGTTTCCTATTTAGAGAAGCTTACACATGGAACTTTATGTGTGTTTTTTTTTCTTTTTTAACAAATACAGGTTAAAACACTGAACAAATTCAGTTAGCTACATACATACAGTAGCTGCTTGTTTTCAACCCCATTAAAACAGCATTTAAAATTAAATTTACAAACTTAATATCAAACAGCTTCATCTAACTAACAGATATTAAACGACAGGTTAAAACATCTTATCTATAACTTTATTATAGCTAGTTCAAATATCGTGTTACAGTTTTTTAGCAACCCTAAACAAAGTTTTTGCTAGTTGATTGAGACTCAAAATCTGTTAACAGATTCATGCTCTTTCTTTAAAAAAAAGAGAGAGAGAAAAAAAAAGATTACACACAGCAATGAAAACAACCAAGGGAATATCATCCTACTGAATGGTTTATAGACAATGCTTGCCAATGCTTTTTTTAGTCTGTTTTATAAAATAATACTAGTGTCAGTGTCACGCCAACAGTATCAGGGAAATACAAGAAATATATGGGAGCAATCATGAGCAGTTATCCCTAGAATAGGAACAAAAAAATAAAGGACTATTACTTGTCATGTTGCTGTTTATGTGGAGACCACAGGTTATGAATTGTCTTTGAGGTGAGGTCACAGACGAGGAGAGCCCTCAGTATCTACTATAAGGGTGCTCCCTGTATCCCCCTCGGGCTGACCTTGGTGGTGGTGCCTTCAGGCTGGAGCGGGTCATGGCCCATTCTTCTGGTGCTAAGAACAAGAGAAAGACAGTAGCATTCACTTGGCTTCACAGTTATCAAAAACAGTTGTTTAAGATGCAATAGCCGAAAAGAGAATAAAGGATCTTAACACTGAGGGCTCTAGACTTACTACATTTTCCATATGGTAAGATCATACAAAAAAGTATATATTTTGAAATACAGCCACTTGGAATTAAACTTGCAGGGCATTTTTCAAAGAAGAGAAAGTTAAAGTTCATTTATTATGTGTTAATTGGAAAGAGGAGCATCAAGGTAAACCGCCCCTCCCTAATCCTTTGCACAGACTCCTAAAAGAAACTGGATATAGGAAACCTGTGGTTCTTAGTCCTTGATTAACATAGGAATCACCTGGGAATCTTGAAACCAAACCAAACCAAACCAAAAATGACTAATGCCTATTCTCTATCTCCCAAACCAAATGATTAGAAACTCTACAGGTCGAGACCTAGGGTTTGGTATTTTTTCAGTGCTTCCCTAGATGACTCAGGGTCCAGCGTTGAGGTTCACTGTGATAAACTATCCAAGTCAGTGAGAGAGAAGATGATATGGAGTAAATTTTCAGTAGCAAAATCAGTAAAGAAAAATCTTCTATCAGGTTTTCGAAAAACAAGTTGGAAAATAAAGAGGTATTCGTACACTAGGAAGATTCCTCATTTACCTGTTAATTTGACTTCCAGTAACCTCAGTGCTCTGGGACCTGGCCAACGGACAAGAAACAAACAGCCAACCTTTTGAATGTTGTGGAAAATAGCTTTTTTAAAGTCTATGTATGCAGAAGGGAAATGTAGTGCTCCTTCAAAGGGCCAAGGGGTTTATGGTGATTTAAGTGGTTCCAGAAATTAGGTTATCTGGGTCTTTCAATCAGAAAGAATTCAGTTCTTCATTAGAAAGCAGATTTTATGCATTGGGCTATGGAGGGAGGAAGTATGGATATAAGAAAAGGGATTACTAGAAATAGACACACTGACATTGAAAGCTGATATACAAGGTGGTGGTAATGGAAATAACTGTAAAATCACTGTAGATTGAGGCCACTGATGTAAGGCATATGCCCCTGGATAGTTCAAGTGCCTCTAAGAATGTTTTTAGCAAAAACAATAAGAAAAATTTAAATTGTACTTACTATACTATAAGGAAAGGAATAATGATCTATAATATAGAACGATAAACAAAAGTTGGATCAATATAGGGGAAAATAGCATTAAAGGGGTGAACATTAGGTTTCTGAGGATATCCTTCATCAGGATACCTTTATTACAAATGATATCTGATGATAAATGAAAAATTACATCTCTTTCACTATTTAAGGTACATGCTTATGATTATTTCAATATATGATAGGACACAAAATAGAAGTGAGATCCTAAATAAATATGAGAAGTGTTACCTTCAGTCAGAATACAGATCTACTTAGACCAGGGGTTGGCAAACTAAGGCCTTTGAGCCAAATTTGGCCAGCCGCCTGTTTTTGTAAATGAAGTTTTACTGGAATACAGGTATGCTTACTTATTAACATATTGTATGTGGCTGCCTTCACTCCATAAAGGAAGACTTGAGTAATTGTAACAGAGACCATACTGCCTGCAAAGCCTAAAGTATTTACACTCTGGGCTTTTACAAGAAAGGTTTACAGGACCCGCTCTAGATCATGTTGTCTTTTTTGGTGGGAGACTGTAGATGTTGGTCTTTTTCATGTGATCTCTTGAAGACAGCAATTTACTCCTAAGCTGCTAGTCTTTCTCAACAGAGACATTTTGGAGAAGAATTTTATGTATGTACTTGACTGGAAATAAAGAAAAATTTCTTTGATGTACTGGAAGGGAAAACGGATCTTGTTTGCAAGTTAGAAAGTGCCTTGTCAGCCTTATATAATATGAATTTTACACTTTGTCTATGAATAATCAAGAATATGTCAGTGCCCTCATTCTCTTGGAGGTAAAATCTACCCCGTTTTATTACTTATTTTTAGCAAAGGGAATGCACCACTTTTTGCTTCATTTGTTCTAGAGTGTTAAAGATCCCTGGGTTGCAATCTATGGGCTTTAGGAGCTGCAATAATATAGGTTTCAAGTTTTCCCAGGGGATGGAAGTCCTGGATTGTTTCTTAGATGCTGAATGTTCCTGCAAAACAGTGAAACAACAGCAGGCAGAGCGACAGCCATACCTGCCACATCTACTCCCAGATTTGTCAGAACTTTTAAACTGGCATAATCTTGGGGACTTGCCACAGCAAATGTGTTTAATGAAAACTCACTGACTTGGTTTTATTTGACTTTATCTAAAACTCCAGGGCAGCAAATTGATGGACTAAAACCTTACATTTTTTAACTGTTGACCAACATTAAAATGGGGAGTGACACTGTTAACTGCTGTATCCCCAGCACCTGGAAAAATATGCAGTGCATAGCGGATCACATAATCCACTAAATGTGGGAACTAGGAGGCATAAAGAGCTTCCAATGACAACCTTAAAAACACTAACAGTTGAGCTGAAGAAATTCAACATTAATTTTTAAAGTTCTATAAATAGGAATCTTATATACTTGTTATAAAGTCAGACTTCTTACTCACGAGGGTTAGTTAGCTAAGTATCCAAAGTATTTCACTATTAGATTCAATGAAACAATCATAACGGAGTCCTATTACAAAAAGTGTTAAAACGTTTTTCATTGCACAAAAATATGCTCTTTCACAATTCTCTATTGGTATGTGAATTAACACTATGCTCTTTCCTCCTTGCTGAAGGCTAGGAAAATGGGAAATACTATTAGCCCAGCATAATAGTGATACTGAGCAGGGCCCTGTGGGGCTCCTGTGCACAAAAGCCTTTTGTGTCCCCCATTTGTTTGACTACAAGAAATAGGCTTCATTCAGCCTCCATGGCCTTCACTGAGTTCCAAAGGGCAGATTCAGGCAGTTGTTAATTAGGGAAGGGAGAGGATGCAGAGACAAGGGTGAAATAGTCAAGAGAAACGATAGTGCAGCTTTGGGGCAAGGTTCTAGTTCCCCATCAAGGGATACACACAACAATATCTTTGAGCTGTTTTGCAGATACTGAAACCCCCACTAGGTGGAAGAAGTTAATGGTTAAAGATGGTATGCTGCCCACAAACACATAGACCCCAGGCCAGTTGGAACCTGAAGGTTGATGATGTTGACTCCTACTTACCTCACCACCAACCAATCAGAAGTATGTCCACAAGCTGATCACTCCTTCTTGGAACCATTACTATAAAACTTCTCATTACCCTCTCCAAGTTGGTACACACAGTTTTGAGGGCATCAGCCAGGTGTTGCTCCCTTTGCCTGGTAAAGTGATAAAACTGTTCTTTTCTACTTCACCCAAAACTCTGTCTCTGAGATTTAATTTGGTGTCGGGGTACAGAGGCTGGATTCAGCTTCAGTAGTAACCAGAAAGGAAGCTAAAATGAATTCCTAAACAGGCAAAATAAGTTTTAGATTTTCTAAGATTCCTTACCATTAGCAGAGGAAATCAAGGATTAATTTCACTTAATTCAGATCTTGGACCCATTGTTTACATGTTCTCAATAATAATAATAATTGAGATCAGGTAAATATTATCTCTATTTGTGCCAAATTTCCTTTTTCCTAATATCATAATGTTTATATTTAGACACACATTTAGTCACCACATTACAATACAAGCCAGCTTCTCTCAGTGAAGTTATGGTGTTTGTGTTTGGACTGGAGAGCACTGACTCAAATGTTTTTCCTTCGTCATGAATCATATAGTGTGTCATTGAGCTTGTGTGGTCAGCCAATATCCTCACTGCTCACCAGAAGCTTTTGGATTACTTCAGAGATAAAAGTGATTCTTAGAAATCCAGAGGGATTCTAACTTGAGTCCATCATGGAACCTTGCACATAGGAATAGGCAAATCATTATAAAGTCTTGATAATGGGAATTCTCTAAAATGTGAAGTTATAAAGGCCCGGGAATGGACTTAGAATTTATCTGTCTTCTTAGGCTTCGACTATTCAGCAGATAAAGTGGATTTAAATGTTTTGGGACTTCATACAAATTTTGGAGTCCTGGCCAAGTGTTTCTATTCCCACGAAGGGCGTCATTTAAACAATCATTACAAACAATAAGGTTTAGAGATCTTTCTTTTTACTTTTGGAAAATGATAAAGGAAGTAAGATTCTCTCAGTATCAGGATGATTGTCATCTGAGAGGCACTAGGTAGTCTATGCATGTAAACAGAGCAAATAAATACATTATTCCTTAGAGAAGGTGCAAAATAACTGTCTGTCAAGTTGGAAATTCCTGGAATGGTTTACAGAATTGTGGATCTGGAAAAAGCAAATGAAGATATGAAAAATAGAGTTCAACTGACTTGATTGAATGTCCATTTCTGGGTTTCCCAGTCCAGATTTTAATGTACCATATGGTATATGAATAGGAAGGAAAGGGGTCAAATAAAGCATCCATTAGATAACATTTTCTTGTTTTTTCTTCACTAAAGATCTCCTATATGCCAGTCCTTGTATTAAACCCTGCATGTGAAGATAGTTTAAGGAGCCTTAAGGAGATCACAGGACAACACTAACATGAAATGTCATAGATTACAGCACAATTGTAATTGATATTTGAAGAAAATGCTGAGAAAAGCATAAAGAAGGGAGCTACTAACTTCCATCACTCAATTGAACTTGGATAGAACTCTAACACTGAATCATTTCAAAGAAGTAATTTTCTGAGCAAATATATGACATAACTAAGAATTCAGGTACTGTTTAACCTATTTAAGAGAACTCACATTCTTTAAAAACTTTCCTGTATTATTTTGTATCATCTGGCCTGGTTTTTTTAAACTGGATTCTAAGATCTATGAAAGGAAAGACTTTCTACAGTGGCAAAGAAGTAGTAAGGACACCATAAATACTTGTAAGCTATATATAAATAAATTATGTTATTAACTAAAAAGGAATTTAAAAATCAATTATGCAAAATAAGTGAAACAGGACTCATTCAGAAACACATTGTTAGAATTAGGTTATAGTGTTTTATATATTTGAAATATACCAATATTTCTTTTAAAACATTATCCCACCTCTGTTTTTTTAAACTCAGACTGATTTTTTTTACCCAGTTGATTCAAGTTTTATGGAATGCATAGTGTGTAATCTCCATTACATGCTAATAAGCATCATTGAGGAAGATTTTACTTTGATAAAGGGGTGTAAATTACCCAGGTAACTCTTCTTGTGCATTAAATGTTACTCTAGTGACTTAAAAAGCTATTACATCTCAAATACTCTGTTCTCAGAAGAATCAGAACTATTAAGTGGCATTTATATCTCAATGTTCTCTCATTCCTGCCATGGGACTAGGTACTTTGGGGAGCATTCAGAGTGGGAAAGAAAAATCTTGATGATTTTTAAATTTGCAAAATGGTGTTCTCTGAGTGCTCCAGAGATACTATAAATATTGAGGTTGTTGGGGGGCAAAAAATGAAGCACTAAAACAAAGCACCAATTTATGAAAAGTCGGCATTATTTATCTGGAAAGTAAACTTTTAATGCTTATCTATCTCTCTGGAAGTAGGTTTAACATGCCACCTTCAAAACAAACTAACTTTAGAGAATAGTTCAGAAAGGATATAGGGTGTCATAAAGATTACCGAGGACATAGCTCTTATTCTCACACTTTGCTAGACCTAGATAGCTAGTTATTTATATTTCTGAGATCTGGCAAATAATCTCAAAAAAATTTTTCTTAATCACACTACAACAAAAAAGGACAGATCTTGCTATTTATGTTTGGTATACTGTAAACCAATTTGCAAAAAACACAACTAATGTAAGAAATCTATATTAATCTCTACTATTACAAGTCACTAGTGTCTTTGGTTTTAATCATTTAAGAGCATTAAAACAAGTTGATTAAAGTTCACACTGTCTCTGAGCCACTCAGTTTGTTGGGCTCAGTTAGGTTTCTCATTTCTTAGAGGAATATCTTTCTATTTAAAAGCATATTTCAAATATTTAAGTACATGTTGCTTTATGGTTATTTATTCCCAAAGAGAATATGTGAGGTTAGATGTTTTGTAGTTGCCGTTGTAACTCACTAAAATAACAATGTCCATTTTCTTTAATTTTAAAATACCTATCCTACAAAAAAATGAAGCACCCAAGATGGGTGCTAATGTTGTCTTCCTTTTAAAGATGAGAAAACTATAGCTCAGAAAGTTTAGTTGCTGGGAAAGCCCAGAATTTTTATTTGTAATTGTCTCATCATCTTTCCACTACCCTTTTCATCTGAAAGAAGCTGCTGATTTCCACTCTCTTTTTCCTTTTCTTTTCTTGGCTAGAAAATAAGACAATTTATTTTACTCCCTTCTGATTATATAATAATTGGTGATTCCAGGACTTCTCTGGTGGGGCAGTGGATAAGAATCTGCTTACCAATGCAGGGGACATGGGTTCAGTCCCTGGTCCTGGAATATCCTTTGTGCCACAGAGATACTAAGCCTGTGCACCACAACTACTGAGCCTGTGTGCCTAGAGCCCGTGCTCCACAAGAGAAGCCACCATAAGGAGAAGCCCAAGCACCACAACGAAGACCCACACAGCCAAAAATAAATAAAATTAAATCTTTAAAAAAAATAATAATTGGTGATTCCAACAACAAACAATTGATTAGCTAAATGAGGAGGTTGTAGCTTTAATTTTGTTAACAAAAATGTAGGCTGCTTGAAGTGAATTTGCTAAGGTGCAAATATAGGTGTTTAAAGTGGAAGGCAGGGTTAACTGATCCGCTCTGAGCATTTTTAGATATTAATGGAATATTAGAACCTAATGGTTCAACAATTTCATCCACACAATTTGTATTGTCACTATATGTAATTGCAGAGTATATTGTTTTAAGATGCAAAGGGTAAAACAGAATAGTACTGAAGGAGAAATATGGATGATCAACATTTCTTTTCAGAGATGAACATAATGAGTTGTGTTCTAAGAAGAGTGAAATTTCAGTTCTCTATCATTTATGTTTTCTGGAAATTCAGGCAGCATCTGGGAAGCAATTACAGCTATTATCACTGTCATGAATTTTTAATTAGACATTCCCTGTTAGAAACAAGTAACACTTGAGATAACCCATTTAGAGAATAATAAAGGACTGTACTCCATTCCCATCTCTGGAGTTTTAAGACACGCATGACAGGTACTCAGTAATTACTTATTGAATAAATTAATTAAATTTAAATATTTTACATCTTCATTTTGTTCCCAAAAAGAAGCCATATACCTCCCTCAGATGGATCCCTTCAGTTTGAATGGAAGTCCCATGAGTCCTATAGCCAGGCATGCTTTTGTGTTCTAGTTCTGCCTCTTTCTTGTTGAAAGACCTCTTTGGCAAGTCAGCAAGTCTCTTCATCTACATACTGATGGCACATTTTAATCGTCAGAAACCATTCTGAGCTTCTGACATGCATATCTAAATGCCTGTGGGACATCTCCTCAAGTGTCTCAAACTCAACTTTTTCAAAACTAAACATCTTTTTCTCCATGCTACTTAATACTCTAAGTTTCCTTTTTCAGTGAATAATGCTATTACCTACAACTTACCTAGTTATACCTCAAAAACCTTTGGCATCTTCTCAATTTTGCTTAGTAGATCTAAACAATGATCAAGCTTTTTCTTTTCTTCCTTAATATGTGTTTCACTCACTCATTTCTTCCTATCTCCACTAATCCTATTCTAGGGCAAGCCATTATCCTCTTTGCCCAGAGTACTCAGCTACCTTGTTATCTTTTGTGTTTTTCCATGATTTTAAGCATATATACATATATATGCATGTATATATGTATATATATATATATATATGCCATAATGTATATGTGTTCTATTGTACATATGCATATATGAGTATATATATATTCCCCACTGTGTGTGTGTATATACATGTGTGTGTATGTATGCATTCCCTACTCTTCTCCACCTTCTTGAGAGAGGAACTTGTCCAAATACAATTGATTAGGCCTGTTCACTTGCTCTTGTAGCATACTCAAGATCAAGTCCAAATGTTTTAACAAGGAATTCCACACAAGGCCTAACATGGTCTGAACCTTGACTTCATTTTAGACAATTAGAGTTGATGACACTGGTGATCATCTAAAGTACAAGTATTCTATATTGTTTATTGAAAAAAAATTCTTGTGTTTCAAAATACAAGTAAAGTTGCTGATAAATTTAAAACTTTAAAATATTTTTCTCAAAAGGAAGATCATCTTATTTTTGCATGGAATTGGACCAATTAGGAGAAGGAGCCAGTTAAACAAACCAGTTTAAGGTTTCAAGTACAAAAGACCCAAACTTTAGATACCTGTTAAATTTTGGCAAATTAATGATTTTACTTTGTTTAATATACTGAGAAAAAGCTTACATTTTCCCTAACAATGAGTAAATGCTTATGGATTGGATTTTTTGATCACTCACTATTTTGATTCATTTTAAGAATGATGATGATTTCTGGTAGTGCTCCCACAAACCAGAGATGGGTTGGGTCATTGGGACTTTTGAAGTGCTTCTCTTGGTTACTGGGGAACTTGTCCTAAATACAAAAATTTTCCTCAGAAGTGGTGAGATCCATTTTAGTCTTTGAAGATGTCTTAGGTGAAGTCCATAAGTAGCTTTTGAAAGTATGTGTTTCCAATTGGCTATATGGACCATGATACAAATAAAATCTATCTCCAAAGTCCAAACTTAACATAAACAACAAATATGAATGTTTAAAATGTGGTACATATTGAAAATATAAATGGGTAAATTCAGAAAGACAGTTGATAAATATATGAATAATCTATAATGAGGAACATTGTAGAAACTTTGAGAAAAAATTCTGAAATACTTTTGTGGCCCAATAGTTCATGCTTGATATTTCTCTATTAACTTAAATTCAGCACAATGGAATGTGTGTTTGTGGCCATGGCTGGTTTTTATACTATGAGAATTAAATCCTCTTCCAGTTTCTTTTTTCACTCTAGGTATGGAAATCCTGGGGTCATTTTTCTTAACTTTACTGCATTTTTATATATTCCCTTGTTTAGTACCCACAAACTTACTTCATGTATATACTTAATTTCCAAATAACAGTGTGGTTTTGCAATTTTATCTTCTGTGACTGAGATTAAGTTATTTGAACTACTGCTATTCTGTAAGCTCCAGGAGGGTTAAAAAAATGCCCAACAAACTTAAGGCTGTGTCAAGAAAGCATTCCAAGTAGTTTAACATGCAATGAGTGTTTTTTACAAGCTTGTATGTTCTCAGGTGAGGCCACAACGATTTGAAATAAGACTCACACTGTAATTTAAATATGCTGTGATTAGTATAACACTCCTCTCTTTGGTGGTGGTGCTATTTATTTTTATTTTATTTTTTATTTTTTTACTTTTTATTTTATATTGGAATATAGTTGATTTACAATATTGTGTTAGTTTCAGGTGTACAGCAAAGTGATTCAGTTAAATGTATACATATATCTATTATTTTTCAAATTCTTTTCCCATTTAGGTTGCTACATAATATTGAGCAGAGTGCTCTTTGCTATACAGTAGGTCCTTATTGGTCATTCATTTAAAATATAGCAAAGTGTACATATTAATCCCAAACTTCCTAACTATCCCTCCCCATCACCCATCCCTCTGGTAACCATAAGTTCACTGTCTAATTCTATGAGTCTATTTCTATTTTGTAAAAAATTCATTTTTATCATTTTTTTAGATTCTGCATATAAGTGATATCATACAATATTTCTGTTTCTCTGCTTGACTTACTTCACTCAATGTGACAATCTCTAGGTCCATCCATGTTGCTGCAAATGGCATTATGTCATTGTTTTTAATGGCTGAGTAATATTCCATTGAATATATGTACCACATCTTCTTTATCCATTTCTCTGTTGATGGATATTTAAGTTGCTTCCATGTCTTGTCTATTGTAAAGAGTGCTGCAGTGAACATTGGGGTGCATATATCCTTTCAGACCATGTTTTCCTCTGGATACATGCCCAGGAGTGGGATTGCAGGGTCTTATGGTAGTTGTATTTTTAGTTTCTTAAGGAACCTCCATACTGTTTTCCATAGTGGCCACACCAATTTACATTCCCACCAACAGTGTAGGAGGGTCCCCTTCTCTCCACACCCTCTCCAGCATTTGTTGTTTGTGGATCTTTTGATGATAGCCATTCTGCTGGGGTGAGGTCACAACTCATTGTAGTTTTGATTTGCATTTCTCTAATAATTAGTGATATTGAACATCTTTTCATTTTCCTCTAGGCCCTCTGTATGTCTTCGTTGGAGAAATGTCTATTTAGGTCTTCTGCCCGCTTTTAATTGAGTTGTTTGTTTTTATGATATTAAGCTGCATGAGCTGTTTGTAAATTTTGGAGACTAATCCCGTGTCGGTCACATCATTTGCAAATATTTTCTCCCATTCTGTGGGTTGTCTTTTCGTTTTGTTTATGGTTTCCTTTGCTGTGCAAAAGCTTTTGAGTTTACTTAGGTCCCATTTGTTTATTTTTGTTTTTATTTCCATTACTCTGGGAGACAGATCAAAAAAGATTTGCTGCGATTTATGTCAGAGAGTGTTTCTCCAATGTTTTCCTCTAAGAGTTTTACAGTATCTTGTCTCACATTTAGGTCTTTAATCCATTTTGAGTTTATTTTTGTGTATGGTGTTAAAGACTGTTCTAATTTCATTTTTTACATACAGCTGTCCAGTTCTCCCAGCACCATTTATTGAAGAGACTGTCTTTCCTCCATTGTATAGTCTTGCTTCCTTTATTGTAGATTAATTTACCATAGGGCAAGGGTTTATTTCTGGGCTTTCTGTCCTTTTCCATTTTTGTGCCAGTACCATACTGTTTTGATGACTATAGCTTTCTAGTGTAGTCTGAAGTCAGGGAACCATATTCATGCAGCTCCATTTTTCTTTCTCAAGATTGCTTTGGCTATTCAGGGTCTTTTGTGTCTCCATAAAAATTTTAAGATATTTTGTTCTAGTTCTGTGAAAAAAATGTCATCGGTAATTTGATATGGATTGCATTGAGCCTATAGACTGCCTTGGATCGAACAGTCATTTTAACAATATTGATTCTTCCAATCCAAAAACATGGTGTATCTTTCCATCTGTTTGTGCCATCTTTGATTTCTTTCATCAGTGTCTTATAGTTTTTGGAGTACAGATCTTCTGTCTCCTTAGGCAAGTTTACTCCTAGGTATTTTATTCTTTTTGATGTGATTCTTTTGTTTCCTATTGAAACAAACAAAATAATTGTTTCTTGAATTTCTCTTTCTGATCTTTTATTGCTTTGTACAGAAATGCAACATATTTTTGCATATTAATTTTGTATCCTGCAACATTATCAAATTCATTGATGAGCTCTAGTAGTTTACTGGTAGCATCTTTAGGATTTTCTATTCATCAGATCATGTCATCTGCAAACAGTGACAGTTTTACTTCTTTTCCAACTTGGATTCTCTTTATTTCTTTTTCTTCTCTGATTTCCAGGGCTAGGACTACCAAAACTATGTTGAATAAAAGTGGTGAGAGTGGACCTCCTTGTCTTGTTCCTGATCTTGGAGGAAATGTTTTCAGATTTTCACTGTTAAGTATCATGCTAGCTGTAGGTTTGTCATATGTGACCTTTATTACATCAAGGTAGGTCCCCTCTATGTCCACTTTCTGGAGAGTTTTTATCATACATGCGTGTTGAATTTTGTCAAAAGCTTTTTTTGCATGTATTAAGATGATCATATGATTTTTATTCTTTGATTTTTTGATATGGTGTATCACACTGATTTCTGGTTATTGTAAAATTCTTGCATCACTGAGATAAATCCCATTTGATCATGGTGTATGACCCTTTTAATGTATTGTTGGATTCAGACTGTTAGTATTTTGTTGAGGATTTTTGTGTGTATGTTCATCAGTGATATTGGCATGTAATTTTATTTTTTTGTGGTACCTTTGTCTGGCTTTGGTATCAGGGTAAAGTGGCTCATAGAATGAGTTTGGGAGTTTTCCTTCCTCTGCAAATTTTTGGAACAGTTTCAGGAGGATAGGTGTTAACTCTTCTCTAAAAGTTTGATAGAATTCCCCTGTGAAGCCATCTGGTCCTGGACTTTTGTTTGTTGGGAGTTTTAAAATCACAGCTTCAATTTCAGTGCTTATGAATTGTCTGTTCATATATTCTCTTTCTTCCTGGTTCAGTCTTGGGAGATTGTACCTTTCTAAGAATCTGTCCATTTCTTCCAGGTTGTCTGTTTTATTGGCATACGGTTGTTCATAGTATTCTCTTATAATCCCTTGTATTTCTGTGGTGTCTGTAGTAACTTCTCTTTATTCATTTCTAATTTTATTGATTTGAGTCCTCTCCCTTTTTTTCTTGATGAGTCTAGCTATAAGTTTATCAATTTTCTTTACCTTTTCAAAGAACCAGCTTTTAGTTTCACTGATCTTTGTTACTGTTTTCTTCACCTCAATTTATTTCTGCTCTGATCTTTATGATTTCTTTCCTTCTACTAATTTTAGTTTTTGTTTGTTCTTTCTCTAGGTGCTTTAGGTGTAAGTTTAGGTTGTTTATTTGAGATTTTTCTTCTATCCTGAGGTAAGATTTTATTGCTATATACTTCCCTCTTAGAACTGCTTTTGCTGCATCCCATAGGCTTTGGATCGTTGTACTTTCATTTTCATTTGTCGCCAGGTATTTTTTTATTTCCTCTTTGATTTCTTCAGTGATACATTGTTGTTTAATAGCATATTGTTTAACCTCCACATGCTTGTGATTTTTACATTATTTACTTGTAGTTTATTTCTAATCTTATAGCATTGTGGTCAGAAAAGTTGCATGATATGATTTCAATTTTCTTAAATTTACCAAGGCTTGCTTTGTGACCCAGCATGTGGTCAGTCCTGGAGAATGTTCCATGTGCATGTGAGATGAATGTGTATTCTGCTGCTTTTGGGTGGAATACTTTATAAATTAAGTCCATCTGGTCTAATGTGTCATTTAAGGTCTGTACTTCCTATTGACTTTCTGTCTGGATAATCTGTCCATTGTTGTAAGTTGGGTGTTAAAGTCCCCCACTATTACTGTGTTACTGTCAATTTCTCCTTTTATGGCTGTTAGTATTTGTGTTATATATTGAGATGCTCTTATGTTGGGCGCATAAATATTTATAATTGTTATATCTTCTTCTTGCATTGATCCTTGATCATTATGTAGTGTCCTTCTTTGTCTCTTATAACAGTTTTTATTTTAAAGCCTATTTTGCCTGATATGAGTATTGCTAGTCCAGCTTTCTTTAGATTTCTATTTGCATGGTATACATTTTTTCATCCCCTCACTTTCAGTTTGTATGTGTCCCTAGGCCTGAAGTTGGGTCTCTTGTAGACAGCATATACACATGTCTTATTTTTGTATCCATTCAGCCAGTCTTTGTCTTTTGGTTGAAGAATTTAATCCATTTATATTTAAGGTAATTGTCAATATGTATGTTCCTATTGCCATTTTAATTGTTTTGGGTTTGTTTATGTAGGTCTTTTTCTTTACTTCCTCTCCTCTCTTGTGGTTTGATGACCATCTTTATTGTTGTGTTTGGGTTACTTTTTATTTGTATGTGTGTGTCTATTGTAGTTTTGGGGTTTGCTGTTCCCATTAGGTTTTGACATAGCAGTCTATATATGTACAAAGTTTTTTAAAGTTGCTGGTCTCTTTCCCACCTAGAGAATTTCATTTAGCATTTGTTGCAATGCTGGTCTGGTGGTGCTGAATTCTCTTAGCTTTTGCTTATCTGTGGAGCTTTTGATTTTGCCATCAAATTTGAATTAGAGCCTTGCTGGCTAGAGTATTCTTGGTTATTGATTCTTCCCTTTCATCACTTTAAATATATCACCCCACTCCCTTCTTGTCTGCAGAGTTTCTGCTGAGAAATCAGCCAATAACCTCATGGGAGTTCCCTTATATGTTATTTGTCGTTTATCCCTTGTTACTTTTAATACTTTTCTATGTCTTTAATTTTTGTCAATTTGATTGCTATGTGTCTCGGCATGTTCCTTCTTGGATTTACCCTACCTGGGACTCTCTGCTTCCTGGACTTGAGTGACACTTTCCTTTCCCATGTTAGGTACATTTTCAGCTATTATCTCTTCAAGTATTTTCTCAGGACCTTTCTCTCTCTCTTTTCCTTCTGAGACCCCTATAATGTGAATATTAGTGTGTTTATTGTTGTCCCAGAGGTCTCTTAAACTGTCTTCATTTCTTTTCATTCTTTCTCCTTTATTCTCTTCCATGGCAGTGATATCCACCATTCTATCTTCCTAGTCAGTTATCCTTTCTTCTGCCTAAGTTATACTGCTATTGATTCCTTCTAGTGTATTTTTCATTTCAGTTATTGTATTGTTCATCTCTGCTTGTCTGTTCTTTAGTTCTACTTGGTCTCCGTTAAACATTTCTTGCATCTTCTCGATCCCTGCCTCCATTCTTTTTCTGAGATCCTGAATCATTTTCACTATCATCATTCTGAAATCTTTTTCTGGAAGTTTGCCTATCTTCTCTTCACTTAGTTGTTTTTCTGGGGTTTTATCTTGTTCCTTCATCTGGAACATATTCCTCTGCCATTTCATTTTTTCTAACTTTCTCTGATTGTAGTTTCCATTCTGCTGGCTGCAGGATTTTATTTATTCTTGCTTCTATTGTCTGTCCTTTGGTGGATGAGGCTATTAAGAGGCTTGTGCAAGCTTCATGATAGGAGGGACTGGGGGTGGGTAGAATTGGGTCTTGTCCCTCTGATGGCAAGGCCCTGCTCAGTAAAACTTTAATTGACTTGTCTGCTCATGCATGGGGCTGTGTTCCCTCCCTGTTTGGCCTGAGGGAATCCAGCACTGGAGCATGCAGGCTCTTTGGTGAGGTTAATGGTGATCTCCAGGAGGGCTGACACCAATGAGTACTTCCCAGAACTGTTGCTGCCAGTGTCTTTGTCCCTGCCCTGAGCCATAGTCACCCCACCACCTCTGAAGGACACCTTCCAACACTAGCAGGTAGGTCTGGCCCAGTGTCTTATGGGGTCACTGCTTTCTTCCCCTGGGTCTTGGTACACACAAGACTTCGTGTGTGCCTTCCAAGAGTGGAGTTTCTGTTTCCCCCAGTCCTGTGAAAGTCCTGAAATCAAACCCCACTGGCTTTCAAAGCCAGATTCTCTGGGACTCCTCCTCCTGTTGCTGGACCCCCAGGCTGGGAAGACTGATGTGGTGCTCAGAACTTTCACTCCTGTGGGATAACTTCTGTGGTATATTTGTTTTCTAGTTTGTGGGTTGCTCAACCAGTGGGTATGGGATTTGATCTTATCGTGATTGTGCCCCTCCTACCATCTTGTTGTGGCTTCTTATTTATCTTTGGATGTAGGGTGTCTTTTTTTGGTAGGTTCCAGTATTTTTTTTGACAATGGTTGTTCAGCAGTTAGTTGTGATTTTGGTGTTTTTGTAAGAAGAGGGTGAGCTCACATCCTTCTACTCTACCATCTTGAGCTAATCAGCTGATGCTATTTATTTTTAAGCTGTCTAGTCTGTTTAACTCCTACCTTGCACATTTTACATATTATCATATTTAATAATAACTTGATTCTATGTGTACTATTGTATTTCTAATTATCACCCCTTGATTATCATCCCTTGCAAATTGTATATGTAGCTTGAAATTTTAACTTATATTTTATTCTTGACTCTGCTGTACAATATCTTGCTGCTACAGACAAATAAAGGTAAGTTCTCAATATTTTAAATTAAGTATGTAACTTTCTTCTTTCTTTGGAGTTAAGATCCCATCTAAATAAAAAGGAAATAAATAACCCAGTTAGAAAGATTTCCAAAAAAACAATGGTGAATGATAATTGGACACAATGTAGAAGCTTCTCTGATGTGAGCCAAAAACAATACTTCAATTATTGTTGAATAAAATTCTGAATCAATCAAAACCTGCAGAATTCGGTCATAGACCTTTTCTTTTGAAATGCACATAAGGGCTTTATGAGAAATAATGGAAGGAATAATAAGAATGATGATATAAAATAATATTTTATGATCCTCTTCTCAAAGAAGTCCAATAACATCTTTAATTCAGTGAAGACAGTGGGCTTGGTGGCATACTTTTGTAGACAGAGACTGAACCTGTAGTTTCTGGATTTCCTTACACATGCCACTCCCCACCCCCATTCACAACATCTGTCATTTCTATGCTTGATAATAGAAATGAGCCCAGATTGTATTCTCAGACCAACTACAAGTTTTGGGAGTTAAAAATACAAATCAGACTTCAAATTCAGCAGAATTCTACCCTCGCTGCTTGATCAGCTCTGGCTCCCTCTGATTTTGCCCCACAAGCCTCTGCCTGCTTTCTCAGATAGGTGCCGTCATCTCAACACCTGTGTGAAAACAATTTTGCCACCTTTATCCCTGGTCACCACAAGGTAACCTTTAAACTCTGGAATTTCCTAGAGTAATTGGAGTGTCTTTGTTATGCATGGTGGACACCTCTGACCACACCTGACCTGATAGTTTATGCTAACAAGATGACTCAGGATGGGGGCTGGTCATGCCAGAAAGACCAACTATGAGATTACAGGGTTTGGGCTTTTACCATGTGATACCAGTCCACCCTAGGGAGGATAGGAGGCTGGAGATAAGGTGATCTAATCAATCATGCCTACATAATATAACAGTGATAAAAAAAACTCTGGGCACTGATATTTGCATAATCTTTCCTGGTTGGCAATACTTTTCATTGATACACATCAATGTTGCCAGGAGGATAACACTGCCCTGAAGGTTTTGAAACTTCACATTTGGGATCCTTCCAGACCTTGCCCTACGTGTCTCTTCCTTTGCTGGTTTTGCTCTCTACCCTATTGTTATAATAAAGTTAACTGTAAGTATATCACTTTCCTTAGTTCTATGAGTTATTCTGGCAAATTATCAAACCTAAGGAAGTAGTTGGAACCTCCAAATTTGTAGCCAGCTGGTCAGAAGTAAGGGTGACCTGGGGTAACCCAAACGTGTGTCTGTGTGTAAAGTGAGGACACTTTTGTGGAGAACTGTGCCCTTAACTGGTGAAGTTTGGCCTGACCCTGGGCACCCACTCTAGTCTCTTTGTTTGCTCTTCCTGGTCTTCTCAGCAACCTGAATCTTAGCTCTTTGCCCATGACTGGACCTATCCCTGCTGGAACTTCCAAACGCTGAAAGCCTCCCGGGTGTCTGTCAGTCCCCTGAGACTGAGGGGTCCTCCCCTGAAATCTTCTTTGACAATGACCAGACACCAGAGAGATTGACCTATTTTTTTTTCTTCTTCTTGGCACGTCTTACAACTGAGCTAAATGTTTGATAAAGTACCAGTATGGTTAAGTAATTTGTTCAATACAAAAAGACATCAGTTATTAGTCATCAATAATTAAAATTACATTTTCAACAACTGGCATAGTTTTTCAGCAATTCATAGATATAAGTTCCATTGAATCATTCCCATAATTCAATAAATTATGGCATATTTGATAAATGAAGTGTAGCACACTTATTTTAGAACAATGTATCTTAGTCTTTTTTTTTTTAATCCATGCCCTCTTTTAATAAACATAAAATCTCCCTAAACTCTGGAAATTCTATGAAGACACACTAAGGTGGCATAGCTCCTGTATATATATCTTCCTAGTTGGTGTATTTCCATATTGGCAAGAAAATGTTCTCCCAGCTTTTAATTTTGTACTCTGTACTTTGTGTTTATTAAAAAAATTCTTTTTGTACATTCAAAATACAAATCTATATCATATTGAATATATTTTTTGTACATGATCAGTTCATTCCAAGATTCTGACAATAAATCACTCAACTTTTGCCTCCCATTCAGTTAAAATGATTGTATTATTAACTCAGCAGGAAGTTAAGTAATGAAAGAACTTTCCTATGACTTGTTTTATTGGCTCATCAAGAAAGTTGTTAAATGCATGTGGATTATAATATTTTGTGGACTTTTGATTGGGTGAATTTTAGACAAAATCAAATTTGAGATTTAACTGTTTAAACACACTTGTTCAAAAAGGCACTAAGTTTGTTCAAAAAAGGGCTAAATTTTATTTTCCATTATTTAAACTTATAGTTGTTTTTTTATGAATTTAAAATGCCTGGTTCTATGACACAATGTTTACTTATAAAATCCCCACTGTTCTAAAAGTAGACTGTACATAACTTGTGTGTTGCCTTCAAGAATGCAGATGGCTGGCACAGTTTTGACCTTTCATATTAAGACTGTAGGCCGCTTATCAGCATGCTCCCATGTATCCATCTAAAATTTATTCTCAACCTGAGCATCCAGGAAGACCACCCAGGAACTTTTAACTGATGCCTAGTTCTCATCTTCAAAGATTATGATAGAGCTGAATTGGGTTGGTAACTGGACACTGGTATTTTTTCAAAATTCACCAGGTGATTCAAAAATGTATAATTAAGGTTAAGAATCTCTGATCTAGGGACTTCCCTGGTGGTGCAGTGGTTGAGAGTCTGCCTACCGATACAGGGGACATGGGTTTGTGCCCCAGTCCGGGAAGATCCCACATGCCATGGAGCGGCTGGGCCCGTGAGCCATGGTGGCTGAGCCTGCACGTCCGGAGCCTGTGCTCCGCAGTGGGAGAGGCCACAGCAGTGAGAGGTCTGAGGTAAAAGAAAAAATCCCTGTTCTAAAATACTGAAACAGAGGTTCCAGTATTACCTAAAATTGTTGAACTCAGGAGTGCATGATTCAAAATAAAATTGAAACCACTGTTAAGTACATCTAACTTCAAATGAGCAATGCAAGCAGTGAAGCAACATAATCTGAATTAGTAAAGAGCAGAAAATTAGCTTCTCTTTAAAGTAAGTTTACAACTGGATATTAAAATACTTCAGAAGCACAATTTCTTTAGTTCTTCTTTCATTAAAAATAAAGTTTAAAATCTATATTAAAAGTTAAATTGAATAAATCACAACATGTCTCAATAAAACTTTGATATTAATCCTATGATAAATACTTTGTATACACTATTATTAAAAATGACTGATAAATTCTTGCCCATATTAAAAAAACTCATCTCCATTTGTAAAGTCAATTTCCTCAAATTCTATTTCTATTTACTATTGCAAATGAACTGTGTTTGCTCTTGAATAACATGGTGGCATGATTGCCAGGTAGCTTCATTTTCCTTTGCTGTTTTCACAGCTTAATCAAAGCAGAGGCTATTTTCACATGGGGATAATAATCATTCCAGCTCCTCATCACAAAATGAACGCACTTGTGTTCGGCAATCAACTTGAAGTGAGGCACTCCAATGCCCTAGAATAGGGTACAAAAATTCTTTTTGCTTTCATTCATTTCAAGACAGTGTATTAATATTACCCTCCTTGATTCCATACACCTGTCATCTAAAATGCCACTACAGACTAGACCCATAATTAGTTCTTCAGTTCATACATTAAATACATTTTAATAAACAGCTCTCTTCTCTGAGAATAGAATATTACTGTCCATTCTTAGCTATCAATCACAGATTAGAGGGAGTTTCTTATTTGAAGTATTGATAAGACAAGCTGATCTGTGCACTGTACTTAAAATGCACCCTTATTGAATTATGATCTATTCAGACTTATCTGAAACAATTATAATGACTCTGATAAGGTAGGAAATATTTTAAACTGCAAAAACTGGTTTGGGATTTCTGTAAGTCAAATATTCATGTTCCAAAAAGAAGTTTAAGTTATCAGAAATTTAATACTTAAATATTAGTTTAATAATAATTTAACGTCAATGAAATGTTTAATAATCATTAATACAATAAATAATATAAGGTATCATATATTATATTTTATATATGAAGTATAATTGTATCATATTTTCTTACTAATATTTATTTAAAATACTTAATATTTAAAATTTTATATTTACATCATTGTAAGAAAATAGTTTAATATTCAATATTAAATTGTACAAAAACAACTTGAATAATTTAATTGCAATGAAGCCCAAAGGGATACATGATATTCACAGAAGTCAGCGTATTTGTTACTTCACCATGAATTATGGGCCCAAAGGAGACAAATACAATTTCAATCTGTTAATACATGAAACATGATGTATAAAGATTCAGATTGAAGTGTCACACTGAATGACTGGATTTTTACTTCTACTGGTTTATTTCAAACTATTTTTGAAGGAATCCTGAATGAGAGATTCCATCCATGAGTCTTCCAAATGCAGGACACCATTATTCTGGAGAACATTCCCTGTTCCTCTCCCACAGCTCTTTCCTCAAGCCTGAGCAGCAGAAGAGGTTCTGGGGCAGCTGATTGTGAGCCTCCTCACATACTATCTAAATCTGTGTGTTGCCAGGAAACTGAGAATTGGAGCTGTTTGTTTTATAAAAATACAGATCTGTATCCATGACACAACCAAAATGTAACAGAGAGGAATTAGTAATTCAAAATATAAGTGAATAAGCAGAGATACAAGGTTTACATTTTGGAGTAAATGTTATTAATTTAAAAGATTGTGCACAGTTCATTAAAGATAAGCTATAAATGGATACTTGTTAACATGTAAGGTATGGAAAATTAGTGAAAACATCAATCTATAATTGACATGAGTGGGTCCTCAAATCACTGTTCCACGTGCATATTTAAATGTTATCATCTGCCCATTTGGACGTGACAGGCTGAGCAACCTATGGAGCAAGAATCCTGAACTTAAAGTACCCTTTACATAATCACCTAATACCAAAATCTGAGGGCATATAATGCATATTAATTTATTAGGCTTTATGATGCTGAGCTCTTACTATTTCTCATCATTTGACTTAGGCATTTTTTCTATTTTCTGTATAGAATATGGGAACATGGACACTCCCCAAATTTAAATATCATGACTATATGGATTGACATGCAAGCAGTTTCTTTATTTTCTGGTCATATAAAAGGAGTGTCCCTTTTCAAATCTACATATTTATGGTTAATTATAATGGCACATATTAAATTCTGCATTTTGTCAAGGTATTATCCTAATGATTAAGAACTGAAAAAAGAGTTTATTTTATGGTAGAAAAATCTTATAGGAATTTTTATAAAGCAGTCTATATTGTGTTTCTTTTTAAATAAGATGTGCATCATGATGGATTTAAAAATTGGTAAAATATATAACAAACAGTAAAGTATGAGTAAATATAGGAGTGTAATTTAAATTTCCTTTTTTAACCTAAATTTTCTATAGTGTATATGTATTATTTTTAGAGTAAGAAAAAATAACTTATTTTTAGATTAATCATACCTATGTATCTACTTAGATTTCTTAACACCTCTGGCAAAAAAAGTTTTTTTTCTAAAAATATATAATTACTTTCACATGTGCATCATTTAAAACAGTCACTTTTGTTCAGAGTTCCTGATGGCATTCTGCAGTCCAGTGTAGCAGAGATGAGTCACAGTGAGCAGAGAGGATTATGGGGTAATGGAAGGGGCCCTGGGCTGCTGATAGAAGGGGCCCTGACTTGTGAGCAGCCTCCTTGCTGAACTCCACTGTTTCCTATGGGCTGCACCATGAAAAAATGTTGCAACGTGTTGGTTAGGTTTATTTGCCTCTGTCCCTGGAATGTCACCTCCTGACCTCAACAAAATAAGTAAATAAATTCTGTCCTGAATAATTACCCTTCTGATGTGAAAATCAAGAAGTGCTTTCCAAATCAGAATGCATAGAGGGCTGATATATCAACATTTACAAGCAAAGAGTGAAACCATCTTGAATGTGAAGTGTATTCTTGAATTAATGCCTGCTCAATGATGCCAGAAAATGGCCACAGATCCTGGTGGCCAAAGAAAAAGTCAAGACCCTAAAGCGAAGTCTACTTGTAGGCATAAATGTGTCTAATCTTTCAACATTAAGAATATGGCCAATTTGGCTGAAATTTTAGGTAATAAAAGTTATTACCTAAAACTTCCTGCCTAATATAATTCTTACTCTGTCCAGACAGTCAAACCACTATCCATATTTTCTTCATTACTTTATTGAAAAGATTTATCAACTGCTTTTTGTGTGCAAAGAATTGTTTGTTGGTAAATTTTAATTTAACCCAGAATGAAAGCTAGTGCTTATGAGAAAGTGTAGCTTATAAAGTGATAGAGGTTGTTTGTCTCTAGACTTGGAAGCAGCAGAAGAGCTAAACACCCCGGAAAGCCCACGACAGGTAACAGAGTTGAGCCCAGCTCTCCTTACGATGACTCCTGCATCTCCATTAGAAGGTCTGAGAAGTAATAGTTTGTATTCACACATTTTCCCCTAGTGCTTTAATTACATGGCATTAACATTTTAAATATAAATAATTGAGAAATAGATGGCCTACATGGGAAAAGAATCTAAAAAAAAAAAAAAGAGTGGATATATGTATATGTATAACTGATTCACTTTGCTGTACACCTGAAACTAATACAACATTGTAAAGCAACTATACTCCAATAAATTTTTAAAAAAACAAGAAAGAATAAAGACATATGACAACTAAATGCAATGTGGTACTCTGGATTGAACCGTGGGACAGAAAGAAAATATTGATGGAAAAAGCAGTAAAATCTAAATAAACTCTGGGGTTTAGTTTAAAAAATTAAAAAAGAAATCTCTTAGCCTATTACCAACTATGCAGTCAGCTATCATCAAATTCATCCCTGCCATTGATTTCAGTGCATGTAATTCTGTAAAGTAAAGCTCATAGGGGATTTTTCCTCAAATTTATTTGCCATGTGTAAAAAACAATGACTGTATTTTGCAAATAAAAATTCCATTTTAAAAAGTGATTTATAAATAATAATATATCTTCTCATTAGAATGTAAGCTTTAAATGATAGTTCACTGCAGTATCTCCAGGATTGAGAACAATGACTTACATGTGTTAGCCATTAAATACATATCTGTTACATGAGTAATGTTCTCTGACCTTCTACTGAATCACATGGTTTATAGTCTGGCACAATTTTTATATGTAGGAATACGTTTCTCAACAGTAGACAGCAGGAACTAGGGAGGGACAATATCTATCATGTACACCATCATATTCCTGGAGACTGACAATACCATTATGCACAAAAGACAAGTGTGCATTTTTACTATAAAATGGAGATAAAATACTTCAAATTTCAATATATTATAAAGAAAAAAATAAGAAAAAATATATAGGTACTCAGCTTATGGATAGCAGTGATTGTGATGGTGGCTTATTTTTATGCTCCTACTTCTGAGTTAGCCTCATGAGAGTCACCAGAGAATTGAGTTGATTTGGTACCTTTGGTTCCAAGGATGCATTTCTTTTTCTCTGATGTCTGGACCTTCCCTTCCCTGTCCTGATGGAGCACTAGACCATCATGTGGAGCCCTGAACACAGGCAATGTTCATCATCTCCTTTACTGCTCCTCATAAAGAGGAGCAGAGTGGCCTTGGTATTATTTTAATAAAAATCCAGGACTGGGAACATTTAAATGAATGTTATTTTTCAAGGCAGTCAACTGGTGATGCTGCACATATATTTTCAGGAACCAGAAACTACACTTCTAAAGTGATGTACTATATTGATATATCATAGGCACTCAACAAATCTTACTGAATTGTTAACTTTAAGTGGTTTATAAATTAAACAATGAAATTTTGAAATTAATTTTATAGACTGATATTTTTATTGACTATTAATTCTTATGAGTCAATCATTATTTGGCACTTTCAGGACCTACACATGCTATAAAAATAACTTAAAAGTTACAATTTCTGCCCTTCAAAGTTTTTAAATGTTTAATGATCATTGTGACAGCAGAAAGACAGCATTGCTGTCATATCAATGTGTCAGACAATGGACACAGTGGAACATGAAAAAAACACACTATTTTTAATGTTCACTGTTGCTGTTGAAAGTTTTCTATGATTAGGATTAATTGCTTTTGAAATTTTGATCAAAATGGATCTGTCCAATTTTCTGGCACTGGCTCTCTACATAAAATCTCACCCTGGAATTCCATAAATCAATGTAGTCTGGACTTCTGTAAAAACTGGGGGTGGGGGGAGAAAGATAGAAGTAATTTCTGAGTTGTTAGTGACTGATGGATGTTTCGATTTCACAGTTTTAGTAAAGTAAAGGTCTTACCGTAGCTGTCATAGGCATCCTCACTTACTCCATGACCATAGTCATAGTACTCAGGCACACTGCAATAGATTTAGACAGCAATGAATATTACTGTATTCAGGAGGTGTCAACCCAAAAACTCATATGGAATTTGAATGCAAAATGTGTGCTAAGGTAATATACCAAGAATCTCTAGGCATAAATCACATATTTGAACATAAATAATAGAATTCAAAGAAGAATATTCAGTAAGAAAAATACAGGTTATTGACAAAGAGTGCTATGATTTTCTCACCCCACCTCAGTACTTTATCTCTATCCTCCAATTATATAAATCAAATTTCCTCTAAAGCACAAGTATGATACTTCAAGAGAAGAGTTAAAAAAGGTGCTACATAAGATGACAATCTGGTCAATTGTGTGTGGGTTTTAATGCAATTACCTTAAGAAATATACATCAATTTCATCTTCACTTCCAAACACTGAAATTATGTTTATACTCCCTTCCAATTCTTCCACAGTATGTCCCTAGGCTTCTCAAATTCATAAGCTATTTCTTCTCACTTAATATCTTGCTAGATGCTTAGCCTAATGTTACCAAGTCATAATTTTTAAAAACACTATACAAAGAGTGGAAATTATTTTAATTTAGCTTAGTATTTGGATAATTATTGCATATTTTAATTTTATTTAGGGATCTACAAATATTTGTGATACACTGTATTTTTCACTCAAATAAGCTCATTCATTTAAAGTTCTCTACCTCATCTATACAATGGAATATTACTCAGCCATAAAAAGAAATGAAATTGAGTTATTTGTAGTGAGGTGGATGGGCCTAGAGTCTGTATACAGAGTGAAGTAAGTGAGAAAGAGAAAAACAAATACTGTATGCTTATACATATATATGGAATCTAAAAAAAATGGTTTTGATGAACCTAGGGGCAGGACAGGAATAAAGACTCAGACATAGAGAATGGACTTGAGGACATGGGGAGGGGAAAGGGTAAGCTGGCATGAAGTGAGAGAGTAGCACTGACATATATACACTACCAAATGTAAAATAGATAGCTAGTGGGAAGCAGCTGCGTTACATGAAGAGATCAGCTTGGTGCTTTGTGACCACCTAGAGGAGTGGGATAAGGAGGGTGGGAGGGAGATGTAAGAGGGAGGGTATATGGGGATATATGTATACATTTAGCTGATTCACTTTGTTGTACAACAGAAACTAACACAACATTATAAAGCAATTATACTCCAATAAAGATTTTTTTTTTTAAAAAAAGGATATAACACCAATGGAATAAAAAGAAAATGTTCAAATTCTTTTACAAAGTAATTAAAACAATGAATCAAAACCTGACGAAACTGCAAAAAAATAAAAGGATAGTTCAAATCAGAAACTGATCATATTATTGAGTTCACTAGACTATCTGAAAATAAGATGAAAAGATGTTTAGTTAAATTTCACAGCCATTCTTCTTTTACTTTACTTTTATTTTTTTCTAGGTTTAATGAGGTATAATTGACAACTAAAATTTTTTCTAAATGTAAGTTTTACATCATGATGTTTTGATTATATATACATATATATGGTGTGAGATGATTACCAAAGTTAACCTAATTAACGTAGAAAAATAAAGTTCTCTGCCTGAACCTTAATTTAAAAGCTTATATATTTATATATATATAATTTGTATATATAAATGTATAAATTATATCAATATATACCAATTCCTCTAAGTATATAAAAGTGTGGCAAGAAAATGGCTTAATATCAAATACCAAATTGAATAAGGGCTGAGGGTGTGTGATAGATGCCAAAGCGTTAGGTTGGAAGGAAGAAAGAAAGGCCTAAAATTATTTGGTTGTTATTATCCTTCAAGGCAATCCCATAGGTCTCATTATATTAAATAGTTGAGATTTCATTGATAGTAAGTAAGAGAAGCAAAAAATAAAATAAAAGTCTGTATATTAGAGATGAAAAGAGAGATGGACAGAAGTTTGGCCATTTTTATCTTTCTGGGAGGCAATTGATAATGCACTAATTCAATTTCAGTGTAATGTAGCTGGGATAAAAAAAGATAACCTAGGCGTCATTGCCCAGGATAATTATATACAAATTCTCTAAGAAAAATATGGTAGTAAGTTTTTCTCCCCATCTTTCTAAGACTTGAGATTGTAGAAGTCTAAAGTCATTGGCTGGTGGCTGGATGTTTATCTTAATAGAAATGATGCAACTCAGTTGAGAACCCTCACATATGTATAGCAAAGTCCTGAAAGTTTTTTCACTGATTTCCAGGATGATCAAGAATTGGCAGTCATGAGAAAGTGATTAACAAGCAGCATTCCCATGTATCAGGATGAAGAGAAAATGAGGGCACTGAGAGCAGCTGTTCCCTGCCTTCCTCACAATCAGTAAATTTCTCATGAGTACGCCTGATTATGTTTCCCAAAGTGTATGCAGACCAGTAGCAACAAAGTATGAAGCATACTTTCCCAAAGTATGAAGACCAGTAGCAACAAACACTATCTACTAGCATTACTATGTTTCTAAATGGATTTCAATTTTGATTTCAATTGATGAAGCTGAGAGGGAAAAAGAAGAGTAGTGAGAGAGACCATGACAGAGAAGCTGAGTTATTGTCTACCATAAATGATACATACACACCAAGAGGGAATTTAAAATTTCAAAACCCTAAAAGGGGAAAATGAAACATACAAGACATTTGTAAAATAATGGATAATGCAAAATAATGGATAACAATCTTAATGGACTCTTCCAGAGTCCATACCTTTGCTTATCGAAATATTACTTCTCATTTCTCCCAGAAGAAAATATTTTATGTGGACAAATGGCCACACAGTGAGTGAAATATACTCCTCAGCCAAGCTTGCAGCTAGCTGTGCCCTTGTGGCTGTGTCAGGAAACACGAGATGTGCACAGAAGTGAGGGTATCAACCTTGAGTTCATTTCCAAATGAAGAACAAGCTTCTCATCTTGGACTTGTTCACAGTCACATCCTCAGATGGTAAAATGCACTCAAAGTGATGATCTAGTAACTACCATGCAAATACAGATAATGCTAGAAAGTCCTGCACTGCAGCATGGGAGGAACTTGTGTCTAAATGATCACATTGGAGCAGACTTACTCTAAATCACTGCCTACCTCAGGGATTGTTATGAGGGAACAAATAACTTTTTCTCTTTTTTGAACCACTGATTTTTGAATCTCTGTTACAACAATTTAGTCAAAAATAAAAATAAGTATGTAGGAGTGTAGAACTGCCATTAAAAATCTCAAAATATGGGCTATTAGTTTACTGGGAGGGTGAAAAATGTAAGGAAAAAAAATACTGTAGGATGGAAAGCTGATGACCCTTGTCATGCCATCACTGAATGGCAGGCTATAAGCCTAGATATATTTTGGCGCTATGGGAAAAAGCTGGACAAAGCTCAACTGTTAACAATCCTTGCTGCTTTTTTTTTTTTTATGTTTGAAAATCTTTTTTTGTTTGTTTGTTTTTGTTTTACAGAGTACTGAGCAGAGTTCCCTGTGCTATACAATAGGTCCTTATTAGTTATCTATTTTATAGATAGTAGTGTGTATATGTCAATCCCAATCTCCCAATTTATCCCTCCCATCTCCTTACCCCCTGGTAAACATAAGTTTGTTTTCTACATCTGTGACTCTATTTCTGTTTTTTGTTTTTTTTCTGCTTTATAACAAATTTAATCAGTTATACATATACATATACATATGTTCCCATATCCCCTCCCTTTTGCATCTCCCTCCCACCCTCCCTATCCCATCCCTCCAGGCGGTCACAAGGCACCGAGCTGATCTCCCTGTGCTATGCAGCTGCTTCCCACTAGCTATCTACCTTACGTTTGGTAGTGTATATATGTCCAAGCCACTCTCTCACTTTGTCACAGCTTACCCTTCCCCCTCCCCATATCCTCAAGTCCATTCTCTAGTAGGTCTGTGTCTTTATTCCTGTCTTACCCCTAGGTTCTTCATGACATTTTTTTCCCTTAAATTCCATATATATGTGTCAGCATACAGTATTTGTCTTTCTCTTTCTGATTTACTTCACTCTGTTTGACAGACTCTAGGTCTGTCCACCTCATTACAAACAGCTCAATTTCCTTTCTTTTTATGGATGAGTAATATTCCATTGTATATATGTGCCACATCTTCTTTATCCATTCATCCGATGATGGACACTTAGGTTGTTTCCATCTCCGGGCTATTGTAAATAGGGCTGCTATGAACATTGTGGTACATGACTCTTTTTGAATTATGGTTTTCTCATGGTATAGGCCCAGTAGTGGGATTGCTGGGTCATATGGTAGTTCTATTTGTAGTTTTTTAAGGAACCTCCATACCGTTCTCCATAGTGGCAGTACCAATTCACCCTTGCTGCTTTTTAAAAAGGTTTAAAGAAGTTATGAGCTCAAATAAGAATGGGCCATTTTTCCAGAAGAAATAAAATTGAATAGAGCTTTGCTAAGGGAAGTTATCTCTGCCTAATTTATGTGTTAGTTCTATAATTTAAAAATAAGAGAAGGTTCAGAAATTTAGGGTTTAACAGGATTAGAGAAGTCAACTGTTTCTGTATTCCAATAGCAAGAGACAATGAGTGTTGTTCAAAGATACCCTTACATCTTCCCATTAGACTTTGCTACCATATACAATCCCAGGGGCAACCCTCGCGTCCCCAAACATGTATGGAAGCATGTTGCAAAAATTGTGAAGTCCCAATTGAGGGCATGCTCTATTTTAATCATTTCAGATATGCCCAGAGATAAGACCATTTATCCATAAGGATAAGGAAGGACCTTCTGCTAAATCTGGCTTAACTCCCAGAAAAGAGAACCAAGGGTGCCAGATGCACTCACCAAAAAATTTATTTCAATGCTGTTGCTTAGATGCCTCTTAACCTCTGCTTAGCAGGATTTTGTAATTGTTATTGCCTGTGGAGTGTTTCCCAAAGGACCTTTCTATTGTAGTTATTCTGTTCCTTTTACACTAATTTATATTGAATATTTTGTATGGGGAAGAAGGTCAAAAACAAGAAAGATATTCTGTCTATCATTTTATAGGTTGTGAGGCTTCAAAGAACCATATGAAGACCTAATCTTCCCAGACTCTAGATTTTGATCTGGTTGCAGTAATTGGAATTGAACTTGGATTTTCTCTTTTAAGCAGAAGGTAGTTTTTTTATATATATATATATGTTTGTTTGTTTGAATGAGAAGACGGGTATTCACTCATATTTGGATGATGAGAGGGCTGGGCCACAGAAGAATTCAAGCTGTTCCAAAATCCATTTGGCTCTTCTTTCAATAAGAGAGACTTACAATCTCAAGACTACATTTCCTAGTATTCCTTACATTTGAGTGTGGCCATGTGCAGAGTTATGTATACAAATTCTTCATGATTTGCATAAAATTAAATTCACTGTCCTCTACTTCTTTTCAGCTTTCATGTAGCTGGCTGCAAACGTCAATGATTGGAGCCATTTTGGAAGACGTTAATGATGGTGTAATGTACGGTATCTTAGTATTTTCCAAAATTTATTTGTTGAAATCTCAATCCCCATTGTGATGGTATTAAGAGATGAGACATTTGGGAATTAAATTAGATATGGAGGGTGGAGCCCTAATGAATGGATTAGTGCTCTTAAAAAGGGGGACCCCAAGAGAGCTCTCTTGTTCTCTTTCTACCATGTGAAGATACAAGAAGACAGCAGTCTGCAACCCAGAAGAAGAACCAGAACCCAACCATGCTGGCACCCTGACCTGGGACTCCCAGCCTCCAGAACTATAGGAAATAAATTTCTCTTGTTTATAAGCCACCCAGTCTATGGTATCATGTTATAGCAGCCTGAACTAAGACAGATGGCATTCCACTAGCCTGGAAGCCTGAATGGTGTCATGAAGCAAAGCCCACCTACTTGTCTTGCTTTATTATGTGTGAAGGAAATAAATGTTTCTCTTGTTTGGGCCACTGAATTGTCGATCTCCTTATAATGGAAGCTTAGCCCATATCCCAAATAATAGAGTTGGCAATTAAAGCAATCCCTTGAAGATTTATTCAGTAAATATTTGTTCAATGAATAAATGATTAAATAAAATAATTCAAAATAATAGAACATTTTGCTAAAATATCATTATACATTTTTTTGTATGCTTCAGAAGTGATGTCTACTTACATCAACAACAATGGGAACAGTAAAGAAGAAAAACAAACCATAGGTACAATAACCAAGATATGGAAGCAACCTAAATGTCCATTAACAGATGAATAGATAAAGAAGATGTGGTATATATATATGCAATGAAATACTACTCAGCCATAGAAAAGAATGAAATTTTGCCATTTGCAACAACATGAATGGACCTGGAGGGTATTATGCTTAGTGAAATAAGTCAGACAAAAACAAATACTATGTTTTCACTTAAATGTGGACTCAAATTTAAAAAAAAAAAAAACAAGCAAATACAACAAAACATGAACATACTCACAGATACAGAGAACAAACTAGTGGTTACCAGAGAGGAGAAGCATAGGGGTATAGGCAAAATCAGTGGAGATGGTTAAGAGGTACAAACAGATGTAAAATAAGTGTAAAATAAGTTACAAGAATGTAGTGTTCAGAAGATGGAATACAGTCAATATTTTATAACAACTTAAATGGAGTATAATCTATTGAAATATTGAATTACTATGCTATATATAAACTGAAATTAATATAATATTGTAAGTCAAATATAATTCAATAAAAAAAGAAAAATAATCACTCATTTTCTGGTATGAATGAAATTCAGGTTAAAAGTTTAAAAATATTGTAACTGACCTATGCATGTGTAATTTTTATATTGTTATATTATTTTTCAATTTTAAAAGCATATATGACTTGGCTAGAAAAAGTAAACTAAGATATTAGCTCTATGACTTTCATTTCATTATTTCAGAAAGCCATATTGCATTACTTTTGTTTTAATTTATCGTGTTAATTAATTATGTTATGTAAAAGTTAAAAGTGAACAAATGAATTCAAACACAACAAGGTTATTTAATTTGAATGGACATTATTATTCCATCTTATATTTTAGAAACTATAGCAATCAAGGTTTGTCAACGCACTGTTACAATTAGGGAGGTGTTAATTAAAATTATGACAATTATTGGCGGTTTGGAATATAATAACTCTAGTAGTTAGATATAATTTTCCTAGGTACTGGTGTATATATATAAAATCAGGATAGAACACGTTAGCTGCATTAACTCATTAATCCATGTCTAGTTATTCGTAAAAAATTCTACACAACATTTTGGCTTTTTGACATCAAGACTTAAACACTAATAAACATTTGGAAAAAATAAATAAAAGTTTTGGCAGAAAACAATACCATATTAATTAATTAATGGTTGATTGTAAAATTTGAAAAAATCAGAGATGGACAATTTCAGTCCTTTTTTGGAAGAAGAGCATTTTACCTTAAATAGGCTATGTTAGCAGTTTACTAAGACAACTAATTAAATGGAAATGAACACAATAGAAAAAATTAGGATGAAATTTGATTTCTAGGAAACCATACAATACCTTCACCACAATCAAGCTATTTTTGAAGCAAGTGAGTCCGCCTGTGCCATGTTGACACTGCAATTTCCATCATGCTTCTCATCCAGCACTTGGTGCTCATGTTCCTGTGGTCAGAGCACTGATGCTGGGACAGACCTGTTCACAGGTCAGTCAGACTAACCAAGCTTGTAAATGAAATCTTTTAGATGTTCAATTATTGCAAAAAGAGATATTGACAGTAGTATAAATGAGATCTCTGTTCCATAGGATGTGCTCATATAATCAAACCAGTTAGACCTGTAAAGTGGGGGGGAAACAGAGGAGGCAAGTTGCTAAACAGCAACAGTTTGCTTAATTTTTTTAACTGTCTACTTTGGTAGGATATAAAAATTATCAGGGATGATTAAACACTTTACAAATACACCAGATATTGTTGTGGCCTGGTAAGATTAAAACTCTCACATTCATAGTTTCAGGTTTATTTTGCTTATGCATTGTGCCCTTCATTTCAATCTTTTTCTGATTCTTGACTAAGCTGTAGATTTTGGGGTATGAAAGTAGGACAAATAGATGAGTGTGTGTTTTGATTAAAGCTTTATTGATTATTTTCTGAATTGAGGAGGAGTAAAAACTACAAAATAATATTTCAGATGAAAAGATAAAGGGATTTAATTACTGTATTAATATGAAGGAAATATAACTACCCAACTATTCTTAGCACTTAAGTGGGTTCACTTAATGGTTGTTCTCTTAAGCATTTACTCTGCAACTTTGTTATACTGTGCATTTACACTGTATTTCCAGAGATATTTGTTAAGTGAAGATAAATTTATAGCCCAGCACTGACCCTCAAATTGAAAATTGATAGTTCATTTTTAAATCCATTTATATGATGATCAAATCCTTCTGTTAAATTTCATAAATCTTCATGAAAGTTCCATTTACAAAGCTGGGAATCTAGTGTGTAGATTAATGAGGGCAACACACAAGTTCATGAATCAGCTCTCACCACCAATGACAACCTCCCTCAGTGTTATTCAGAACATTAACCAAACATTGGTGGGAAGGAGGCATGAGAGACCCTTCACCAAACAGCTCAAGACTCCACAGCTTTCTTTAATGTCATGTTACCTACTAATTCTCATAGCTGTTCCCAGATCTCCCCTGGGGGAGGGGGGGACATCTCCTATTATTTCCAGCACTGAAGGTGAAGCTTGCCAAAATAGGATCAACTTTATGCTTACATTAGAGAATATGACCTATTTGCAAATAGGTTCGTAAAAATGATTTCATTTGTCCATATTTTCTAGGACAAACCTTACCTTCCCACAGAAACTAGTTGCATTGTCTCTCCTGTCTCAGTTCTCAATATATTCTTTCATTTTCATTATTCCTGGCTACACATGTAACAGGACGATAACCATTAAAAAACACAGCAGCTACATATAGGTATTCAGTCTATTTTATAAAACACTAAAAATAAAACAGGTGGCACTGAAGCAGCCCTCATGGAAATTACAGTCAAGCAGAAAAGCAATTAAACAAGAGATAAGGAGTGACTCATTAATTTTTTTCATTCATCAAACGTTGAAAAGAAAGAGAAGTTAACTACTCAAGTGTAATGGAATGAAGAAGACTGACAGGTATGGCATCAGCATCAATCAAGTCTCAGAGGCAAGAAAAAGCAAGGCCTGAGCAGCTACTACTTCTGAGCAGGAGGGGGCGAGTGTGAGCGAGACAGGGCTCAACAACAGATATGAGAAAGAGGCAGGGGTCACATCTTGAAGGACCATTATTAGTCATGGTCAGGAGTTTGGATCTTACCTTACAAGGCACTGAAGACAAGGAATGATTTAAGAAGGAGACAGGAGAAGCTTCAAGATGATGGAGGAGTAAGATGTGGAGATCACCTTCCTCACACAAATACATCAGAAATACATCTACATGTGGAACAACTCATACAGAACATCTACTGAATGCTGGCAGAAGACCTCAGACCTCCCAAAAGGCAAGAAACTCCCCATGTACCTGGATAGGGCAAAAGAAAAAAGAAAAAACAGAAACAAAAGAATAGGGATGGGACCCCCACAAACAGGAGAGAGCTGTGAAGGAGGAAAGTTTTCCACACACTAGGAAGCCCCTTTGTGGGCGGAGACTGTGGGTGGAGGAGGGGGAATCTCCAGAGCCAGGGAGCACAGAGCAGCAACAAGGGTGCAGAGGGCAAAGCAGAGAGATTCCTGCACAGAGGATCGGTGCTGACCAGCACTAACCAGCCCAAGAGGCTAGTCTGCTCACCTGCTGGGACGAGTCAGGGCTGGGAGCTGAGGCTCAGGCTTCGGAGGTCAGATCCCAGCAAGAGGACTGGGGTTGGCTGCGTGAACACAGCCTGAAGGGACTAGTGTGCCACAGCTAGCCGGGAGGGAGTCTGGGAAAATGTCTGGAACTGCCGAAGAGGTAAGAGACTTTTTCTTGCCTCTTTGTTTCCTGGTGTGCTAGGAGATGGGATTAAGAGGACTGTTAAAGGAGCTCCAGAGATAAGAGCAAGCCGCAGCTATCAGTGCAGACCCCAGAGACGGGCATGAGATGCTAAGGCTGCTGCTACAGACACCAAGAAGCCTGTGTGCAAGCACAGGTCACTATTCACACCTCTTCTCCTGGGAGCCTGTGGAACCCACCAATACCAGGGCCCCATGACCCAGGGACAACTTCCTTGGGAGAACACATGGCACACCTCAGGATGGTACAATGTCATGCCAGCCTCTGCCATCGCAGGCTCACCCTGCACTCCGAAACCCTCCTTCTCCCTGGCCTGAGTGAGCCAGAGCACCCAAACCAGAAGCTTCTTTAACCTCGTCCTGTCTGAGCGAAGAATAGACACCCTCAGGCGACCTATATGTAGAGGCAAGGCCAAATCCAAGGCTGAATCTCAGGAACAGTGCAAACAAAGAAAAGAAAGGGAAATCTCTCCCAGCAGCCTCAGGAGCAGTGGATTAAATCTCCACAGTCAACTTGATGTATGATGCATCTGTGGAATACCTGAATAGACAACGAGTCATCCCAAATTGAGGAAGTGAACTTTGGGACCAAAATTATATATATATATATACACATACACACATACACACATACATATATATATATATAGGCAGTCTACCTGAAAAATAATTCAGAATGTTAGTCAAGATGATGGAAAATATTGGAAATAGAGTGGAGAAAATACAAGAAACATTTAACAAGGACCTAGAAGAATTAAAGAGCAAATAAACAATCATTAACAACACAGTAAATGAAATAAACTTCTCTAGAAGGGATCAATAGCAGAATAACTGAGGCAGAAGAATGGATAAGTGACCTGGAAGATAAAATAGTGGAAATAACTACTGCAGAGCAGAATAAATTAAAAAGACAGAAAATAATTGAGGACAGTCTCAGAGACCTCTGGGACAATATCAAATGCACCAACGTTTGAATTATAGGGGTCCCAGAAGAAGAAGAGAGAAATAAAGGGACTGAGAAAATATTTGAAGAGATTATAGTTAAAAACTTCCCTAATACGGGAAAGGAAATAGTTAATCAAGTCCAGGAAGCATAAAGAGGCCCTTACAGGATAAATCCAAGAAGAAACACACCAAGACACATATTAATAAAGCTATCAAAAATTAAATAGAAAGAAAAAATAGTAAAAGCAGCAAGGAAAAAGCAACAGATAACAAACAATGGAATCGCGATAAGCTTAACAGCTGAACTTTCAGCAGAAACTCTGAAAGCCAGAAGGGCCTGGCAGGACATATTTAAAGTGATGAAAGGGAAAAACCCACAACCAAGATTACTCTACAAAGCAAGGATCTCATTCAGATTTGATGGAGAAATTAAAACCCTTACGGACAAGGAAAAGCTAAGAGAATTCAGCATAACAAAACCAGCTTTACAACAAATGCTAAAGGAACTTCTCTAGGCAGAAAACACAAGAGAATGAAAAGACCTACAATAACAAACCCAAAACAATTAAGAAAATGGTAAAAGGAACATACATATTGATAATTACCTTAAATGTAAATGGATTAAATTCCCCAACCAAAAGACATAGACTGGCTGAATGGATACAAAAACAAGACCTGTATTTACTCTGTCTACAAGAGACCCACTTTAGACTTAGGGACACATACAGACTGAAAGTGAGGGGATGGAAAAAGTATACCATGCAAATGGAAATCAAAAGAAAGCTGGAGTAGCAATTATCATATCAGACAAAATAGACTTTAAAACAAAGACCTTTACAAGAGACAAAGAAGGACACTATATAATGATCAATGGATCAATCCAAGAAGAAGATATAACAATTGTAAATATTTATGCACCCAACACAGGAGCACCTCAATACATAACGCAAATACTAACAGCCATAAAAGGGGAAATTGACAGTAACAAAATCATAGTAGGGGGTTTTAAAACCCCACTTTCACCAATGGACAGATCATCCTAAATGAAAAGAAATAAGGAAACACAAGCTTTAAATGAAACATTAAACAAGATGCACTTAATTGATATTTATAGGACATTCCATCCCAAAACAACAGAATACACTTTCTTCTCAAGTGCTCATGGAACATTCTCCAGGATAGATCATAGCTTGGGTAATATATAAAGCTTTGGTAAATTCAAGAAAATTGAAGTTGTATCAAGTATCTCTTCTGACCACAATGCTATGAGACTACATATCAATTACAGGAAAAAATCTGTAAAAAATACAAACACTTGGAGGGTAAACAATACACTACTAAATAACCAAGAGATCATTGAAGAAATCAAAGGGGAAATCCAAAAATACTGGGAAAAAATGACAATGAAACCATGATGACTCAAAGCTTATGGGATGCAGCAAAAGCAGTTCTAAGAGGGAAATTTATAACAATACTATACTACCTTAAGAAATAAGAAACATCTCAAATAAACAACCTAAACTTACACCAAAGGCAACTAGAGAAAGAAGAACAAAAAACCCCAAAAGTTAGCAGAAGGAAAGGAATCATAAAGATCAGATCAGAAATAAATGAAAAAGAAATGAAGGAAAGGATAGCAAAGCTCAATAAAACCAAACGATGTTTCTTTGAGAAGATAAACTAAATTGATAACCCATCAGCCAGACTCATCAAGAAAAAATGGGAGAAGACTCAAATCAATGGAATTACAAATGAAAAAGGAGAAGTAACAATTGACATTGCAGAAATGGAAAGAACCATGAGACATTACTACAAGCAACTATATGTCAATAATGGACAACCTGGAAGAAATCGACAAATTCTTAGAAATGCACAACCCACAACCTTCTGAAACTGAACCAGGAAGAAACAGAAAATATAAACAGACCAATCACAAGCACTGAAATTGAAACTGTGATTTAAAATCTTCCAACAAAGAAAAGCCCAGGACCAGATGGCTTCATAGGCGAATTCTATCAAACATTTAGAGAAAAGTTAACACCTATCCTTCTCAAACTCTTCCAAAATATAGCAGAGGGAAGAACATTCCCAAAATCATTCTGAAAGGCCACCATCACTCTGATACCAAAACCAGACAAAGATGTCACACAAAAAGGAAACTACAGACCAATAATACTGATGAACACAGATGCACAAATCCTCAACAAAATACTAATAAACAGAATCAAACAGCACATTAAAAGGATCATGCACCATGATCAAGTGGGGTTTATTCCAGTAATGCAAGTATTCTTCAATATATGCAAATCAATCAATGTGACACACCATATTAACAAACTGAAGGAGAAAAACCATATGATCCTCTCAATAGATGCAGAGAAAGCTTTCAACAAAATTCAACACACATTTATGATAAGAACCCTGTAGAAAGTAGGCATAGAGGGAACTTTCCTCAGCATAATAAAGGCCATATATGACAAACCCACAGCCAACATCATCCTCAATGGTGAAAAACTGAAACCATTTCCACTAAGATCAGGTACAAGACAAGGTTGCCCACTCTCACAACTATTATTCAACATAGTTTTGGAAGTTTTAGCTACAGCAATCAGAGAAGAGAAAGAAATAAAAGGAATCCAAATCAGAAAAGAAGTGAATCTCCCAATGTTTGCAGGTGACATGATACTATACATAGAGAATCCAAAAGATGCTACCAGAAAACTACTAGAGCTAATCAATGAATTTGGTAAAGTAGCAGGATACAAAATTAATGCACAGAAGTCTCTTGAATTCCTGTTCACTAATGATGAAAAATCTGAAAGTGAAATTAAGAAAACAATCCTATTTACCATTGAAACAAAAAGAATAAAATACCTAAGAATAAACCTACGTAAGGAGACAAATGACCTGTATGCAGAAAATTATAAGACACTGATGAAAGAAATTAAATATGATACAAATAGATGGAGAGATATACCATGTTCTTGGGTTGGAAGAATCAACACTGTGAAAATGACTCTAGTATGCAAAGCCATCTACAGATTCAATGCAATCCCTATCAAACAACCAATGGCATTTTTCACAGAACTAGAACAGAAAATTTCACAATTTGTAGGGAAACACAAAAGACCCTGAATAGCCAAAGCAGTCTTGAGAAAGAAAAACAGAGCTGGAGGGATGAGTCTCCTGGACTTCAAACTATACTACAAAGCTACAGTAATCAAGACAGTATGGGGGATCTGAGGAAGATGGCAGAAGAGTAAGATGTGGAGATCACCTTCCTCCCCACAGATACATCAGAAATTCATCTACACGTGGAACAACTCCTACAGAACACCTACTGAACGCTGACAGAAGACCTCAGACCCCCCAAAAGGCAAGAAACTCCCCACACACCTGGGTAGGACAAAAGAATAAAGAATAAACAGAGACAAAAGGATAGGGACGGGACCTGCACCAATGGGAGGGAGCCGTGAAGGAGGAAAGGTTTCCACACACTACAAGCCCCTTCGCGGGCAGAGACTGCAGGTGGCGGAGGGGGAAAGCTTCGGAGTAGCGGAGGAGAGCACAGCAACAGTGGTGTGGAGGGCAAAGCGGAGAGATTCTGGCACAGAGGATCGGTGCCCTCAGGCACACACCAGCCTGAGAGGCTTGTCTGCTTGGCCGCCGGGGCTGGGAGCTGAGGCTCGGGTATCGGGTTTCAGTCGGAGCGCAGGGAGAGGACTGGGGCTGGCGGCAGGAAGAGAGCCTGAAGTGGTTAGTGCACCACAGCTAGCCCGGAGGGAGTCCGGGGAAAAAGTCTGGAGCTGCCGAAGAGTCAAGAGACTTTTTCTTCCCTTTTGTTTCCTGGTGCACAAGGAGAGGGCATTAAGAGCACTGCTTAGAGAAGCTCCAGAGACGGGCGCGAGCTGCGGCTAAAGGCGCGGACCCCGGAGACGGGCGTGGGACGCTGGGGCTGCTACTGCCGCCGCCACAAGGCCTGTGTGTGAGCGCAGGTCATTGTCCACCCTGCCTTCCAGGGAGCCTGTGCATCCCGCCACTGCCGGGGTCCCGGGACCCAGGGACCGCTTCCACGGGAAAGTGCACAGAGCGCCTCAGGCTGGTGCAACGTCACGCCGGCCTCTGCCGCCGCAGTCCCGCCCCGCACTGCGTGCCCCTCCCTCCCCTTGGCCTGAGTGAGCCAGAGCCCCCTAATCAGCGGCTCCTTTAAACCCGTCCTGCCTGAGCGAAGAACGGACGCCCTCCAGCGACCTACGCGCAGAGGTGGGGCCAGGTCCAAGGCTGAGATCGGGGAGCTGTGAGAGCAGAGAAGAGACAGGGAAATCTCTCTGTGCAGCCTCGGAGGCAGCAGATTAAAGCTCCACGGTCCACTTGATGTGCCCTGCATCTGTGTAGTGCATGAATGGACAGTGAATCATCCCAAATTGAGGAGGTGGACTTTGAGGACAAGATTTAAGACTTTTTCCCCTTTTCCTCTTTTTACAACGAATTATCCCAAATTAAGGAGGTGGACTTTGAGAGCAAGATTTCAGACTTTTCCCCCTTTTTCCTCTTTTGACAACGAATTATCCCAAATTGAGGAGGTGGACTTTGAGAGCAAGATTTTTGATTTTTCCCCCTGCTCTCTTTTGTGAATGTGTATGTGTACGCTTCTGTGTGAGATTTTCTCTGTATACCTTTGCTTCCACCATTTGTGCCAGGGTTCTATCTGTCTGTGTTTTTTTTCAATAATTACTTTTTAATTTTAATAACGCTACTATAGTTTATACTTTATTCTATTTTACTTTGCATGCTCTTTCTTTTTTCCTACCTTCCCTTCCTCCCTCCCTCCCTCCGCCCCTCCTTTCTTTCTTTCTCTCCTTCTCTCCTTCCTCCCTCCCTCCTGTCTTTCTTTCCTTCTTTCTTTTTTTCTTTCTTCCTTTCTTTCTTTCTTTCTTTCCTTCCTCCCTCCCTCCCACCCTTCTTCCTTTCACTCTTTCTTTTTTTCTTCCTCCCTCCCTCCCTCCTTTCTTTCTTTCTTCCTTCCTTCCTTTCTTTCTCTCTCTCTTTCTTCTACTAATTCTTTCTTTCTAATTTTTCTCCCTTTTATTCTGAGCTGGGTAGATGAAAGGCTCTTGGTGTTGCAGCCAGGAGTCAGTGCTGTGCCTCTGAAGTGGGAGAGCCAACTTCAGGACACGGGTCCACAAGAGACCTCCCAGCTCCACATAATATCAAGCAGCGAAAATCTCCCAGAGATCTCCATCTCAACACCAGCACCC
Source organism: Hyperoodon ampullatus (assembly GCF_949752795.1). Taxonomy (NCBI): domain Eukaryota; kingdom Metazoa; phylum Chordata; class Mammalia; order Artiodactyla; family Ziphiidae; genus Hyperoodon; species Hyperoodon ampullatus. The sequence continues at coordinate 59,909,755 of NC_136923.1, forward strand.
AGCTTCAGTCAACAACCAGCAAGCTACAGTGCTGGTCACCCTATGCCAAGCAACTAGCAAGACAGGAACACAACCCCACCCATTAGCAGAGAGGATGCCTAAAAACATAATAAGGCCACAGGCACCCGAAAACACACCACCAGACGTGGACCTGTCCACCAGAAAGACAAGATCGAGCCTCAACCACCAGAACACAGGCACTAGGCACCCCCACCAGGGAGCCTACACAACCTACTGAAACAAGCTTGGCCACTGGGGACAGACACCAAAAACAACGGAAACTATGAATCTGCAGCCTGCAAAAAGGAGACCCCAAACACAGGAAGATAAGCAAAATGAGAAGACAGAAAAACACACGCACACAGCAGGTGAAGGAGCAAGATAAAAACCTACCAGACCTAACAAATGAAGAGGTAATAGGCAGTCTACCTGAAAAAGAATTCAGATAAATGATAGTAAAGATGATCCAAGATTCTATTTCCAAGATCCAAAGTCTTGGAAATAGAATAGACAAAATGCAAGAAGCAGTTAACAAGGACCTACAAGAACTAAAGATGAATCAAGCATCAATTAAAAACACAGCAAATGAAATGAAAAATACTCTAGATGGGATCAAGAGCAGAATAACTGAGGCAGAAGAACGGATAAGTGATGTGGAAGATAAAATAGTGGAAATAACTGCTGAAGAGCAAAATAAAGAAAAAAGAATGAAAAGAACAGAGGACAGTCTCAGAGACCTCTGGGACAACATTAAACGCAGCAACATTCGAATTATAGGGGTTCCAGAAGAAGAAGAGAAAAAGAAAGGGACTGAGAAAATATTTGAAGAGATTATAGTTGAAAACTTCCCTAATATGGGAAAGGAAATAGTTAATCAAGTCCAGGAGGCACAGAGAGTCCCATACAGAATAAATCCAAGGAGAAATACGTGCACACATATTAATCAAACTGTCAAAAATTAAACACAAAGAAATCATATTAAAAGCAGCAAGGGAAAAACAACAAATAACACACAAAGGAATCCCCACCAGGTTAACAGCTGATCTCTCAGCAGAAACTCTACAAGCCTGAAGGGAGTGGCAGGACATAATTAAAGTGATGAAGGAGAAAAACCTGCAACCAAGATTACTCTACCCAGCAAGGATCTCATTCAGATTTGATGGAGAAATTAAAACGTTTACAGACAAGCAAAAGCTGAGAGAGTTCAGCACCACCAAACCAGCTTTACAACAAATACTAAAGGAACTTCTCTAGGCAAGAAACACAACAGAAGGAATATACATACAATAACGAACCCAAAGCAATTAAGGAAATGGGAATAGGAATGTACATATCCATAATTACCTTAAATGTAAATGGAATAAATGCTCCCACCAAAAGACACAGATTGGCTGAATGGATACAAAAACAAGACCCATATATATGCTGTCTACAAGAGACCCACATCAGACCTAGAGACACATACAGATTGAAAGTAAGGGGATGGAAAAAGATATTCCATGCAAATGGAAGTCAAAAGAAAGCTGGAGTAGCAATTCTCATATCAGACAAAATAGACTTTAAAATAAAGACTATTAGAAGAGACAAAGAAGGACACGACATAATGATAAAGGGATCAATCCAAGAAGAAGATATAAAAATTGTAAATATTTATGCACCCAACATAGGAGCACCTCAATACATAAGGCAAATTCTAACAGCCATAACAGGGGAAATCGACAGTAACACACTCATAGTAGGGGACTTTAACACCGCACTTTCAACAATGGACAGATCATCCAAAATGAAAATAAATAAGGAAACACAAGCTTTAAATGATACATTAAACAAGATGGACTTAATTGATATTTATAGGACATTCCATCCAAAAAGAACAGAATACACATTTTTCTCAAGTGCTCATGGAACATTCTCCAGAATAGATCATATCTTGGTTCACAAATTAAGCCTTGGTAAATTTAAGAATATTGAAATTGTATCAAGTATCTTTTCCGAGAACAGTGCTATGAGACTAGACATGAATTACAGGAAAAGATCTGTAAAAAATACAAACACATGGAGGCTAAACAATACACTACTCAATAACGAAGTGATCACTGAAGAAATTAAAGAAGAAATAAAAAAATACCTAGAAACAAATGACAATGGAGACAAGACGACCCAAAACCTATGGGATGCAGCAAAGGCAGTTCTAAGGGGGAAGTTTATAGCAACACAATCCCACCTTAAGAGACACGAAACATCTCGAGTAAACAACCTGACCCTGCACGTAAAGCAATTAGAGAAAGAACAAAAAAACCCCAAAGCTAGCAGAAGGAAAGAAATCATAAATATCAGATCAGAAAAAAAAAAAAGAAATGAAGGAAACGATAGCAAAAATCAATAAAACTAAAAGCTGCTTCTTTGAGAAGATAAACAAAATTGACAAACCATTAGCCAGACTCATCCAGAAAAAAAGGGAGAAGACTCAAATCAATAGAATTAGAAATGAAAACGGAGAAGTAACAACTGACACTCCAGAAATACAAAAGATTATGAGAGATTTCTACAAGGAACTCTATGCCAATAAAATGGACAACCTGGAAGAAATGGACGAATTCTTAGAAATACACAACCTGCCAAGACTGAATCAGGAAGAAATAGAAAATATGAATAGACCCATCACAAGCACTGAAATTGAAACTGTGATTAAATATCTTCCAACAAACAAAAGCCCAGGACCAGATGGCTTCACAGGCGAATTCTATAAAACATTTAGAGAAGAGCTAACACCTAGCCTTCTCAAACTCTTCCAAAATATAGCAGATGGAGGAGCACTCCCAAACTTATTCTATGAGGCCACCATCACCTTGATACCAAAACCAGGCAAGGATGTAACAAAGAAAGGAAATTACAGGCCAATATCACTGATGAACATAGATGCAAGAATCCTCAGCAAAATATTAGCAAACAGAATCCAACAGCACATTAAAAGGATCATACACCATGATCAAGTGGGGTTTATTCCAGGAATGCAAGGATTCTTCAATATGTGCAAATCAGTCAACGTGATACACCATATTAACAAATTAAAGGGGAAAAACCATATGATCATCTCAATAGATACAGAGAAAGCTTTGGACAAAATTCAATACTCATTTCTGATAAAAACCCTCCAGAAAGTAGGCATAGAGGGGACTTTCCTCAACATAATAAAGGCCATATATGACAAATCCATAGCCAACATCATGCTCAATGGTGAAAAACTGAAACCATTTCCACTAAGATCAGGAACAAGACAAGGCTGCCCACTCTCACCACTTTTATTCAACATAGTTTTGGAAGATTTAGCCACAACAATCAGAGAAGAAAATGAAATAAAAGGAATCCAAATCGGAAAAGAAGAAGTAAAGCTGTCACTGTTTGCAGATGACATGATACAATACATAGAGAATCCTAAAGATGCTACCAGAAAACTACTAGAGTTAATCAATAAATTTGGTAAAGTAGCAGTATACAAAATTAATGCACAGAAATCTCTGGCATTCCTATACACTAATGATGAAAAATCTGCAAGTGAAATCAAGAAAACACTCCCATTTACCACTGCAACTGAAAGAATAAAATAGCTAGGAATAATCCTACCTAAGGAGACAACATACCTGTATGCAAAAATTATAAGACACTGATGAAAGAAATTAACAATGATACAAATAGATGGAGAGTTATACCATGTTCCTGGATTGGAAGAATCAATAGTGTGAAAATGACTCTACTATCCAAAGCATTCTACAGATTCAATGCAATCACTATCAAACTACCAGTGGCATTTTTCACAGAACTAGAACAAAAAATTTCACAATTTATATGGAAACACAAAAGACCCTGTATAACCAAAGCAATCTTGAGAACGAAAAACGGAGCTGGAGGAATCAGGCTCCCTGACTTCAGACAATACGACAAAGCTACAGTAATCAAGAGAGTATGGCACTGGCACATAAACAGAAAGATAGATCAATGGAACAGGATAGAAAGCCCAGAGATAAACCCACACACATATGGTCGCCTTATCTTTGATAAAGGAGGCAGGAATGTACAGTGGAGAAAGGACAGCCTCTTCTTTAATCAGTGCTGGGAAAACTGGACAGGTACATGTACAAGTATGAAATTAGATCATTCCCTAACACCATACACAAAAGTAAGCTCAAAATGTATTAAAGATCTAAATGTAAGGCCAGAAACTATCAAACTCTTAGAAGAAAACATAGGCAGAACACTCTATGACATAAATCACAGCAAGATCATTTTGGACCCACCTCCTAGAGAAATGGAAATAAAAACAAAGATAAACAAATGGGACCTAATGAAACTTCAAAGCCTTTCCACAGCAAAGGAAACCATAAACAAGACCAAAAGACAACCCTCAGAATGGGAGAAAATATTTGCAAATGAAGCAACTGACAAATGATTAATCTCCAAAATTTATAAGGAGCACATGCAGCTCAATATCAAAAAAACAAACAACCCAATCCCAAAATGGGCAGAAGACCTAAACAGACATTTCTGCAAAGAAGATATACAGACTGCCAACAAACACATGAAAGAATGCTCAACATCATTAATCATTAGAGAAATGCAAATCAAAACTACAATGAGATATCATCTCACAGCAGTCAGAATGTACATCATCAAAAAATCTAGAAACAATAAATGCTGGAGAGGGTGTGGAGAAAAGGGAACACTCTTGCACTGCTGGTGGGAATGTGCATTGGTACCGCCACTATGGAGAACAGTATGGAGGTTCCTTAAAATACTATAAATAGAACGACCATATGACCAGCAATCCCAGTACTGGGCATATACCCTGAGAAAAACATAATTCAAAAAGAGTCAGGTACCAAAATTTTCATTTTAGCCCTATTTACAATAGCCTGGAGATGGAAACAACCTAAGTATCCATCATCGGATGAATGGATAAAGAAGATGTGGCACATATATACAATAGAATATTACTCAGCCATAAAAAGAAACAAAATTGTGCTATTTGTAATGAAGTGGACAGACCTAGAGTCTGTCATACAGAGTGAAGTAAGTCAGAAAGAGAAAGACAAATACCGTATGCTAACACATATATATGGAATTTAAGAAAAAAAAATGTCATGAAGAACCTAGGGGTAAAATAGGAATAAGGACACAGACCTACTTGAGAATGGACTTGAGGATATGTGGAGAGGGAAGGATAAGCTGTGACAAAGCGAGGGAAAGGCTTGGACATATATACACTGCCAAACTTAAGGTAGATAGCAAGTGGGAAGAAGCTGCATAGCACAGGGGGATTAGCTCGGTGCTTTGTGACTGCCTGGAGAGGTGGGATAGGGAGGGTGGGAGGGAGGAAGACGCAAGGGGGAAGGGATATGGGAACAGATGTATATGTATAACTGATTCACTTTGTTTTAAAGCAGAAACTAATAAAAAAAAATTACAAACTATCCTATCTAAAAATGAGCAGAAGACCTAAATAGACATTTCTCCAAAGAAGATATACACATTGCCAACAAATACATGAAAGAACGCTCAACATCATTAATCATTAGAGGAATGCAAATCAAAACTACAATGCGATATCAACTCACACCAGTCAGAATGGCCATCATCAAAATATCTACAAACAATAAATGCTGGAGAGGGTGTGGAGAAAAGGGTACCCTCATACACTGTTGGTGAGAATGTAAATTGATAGCGCCACTAATGAGAACAGTATGGAGGTTCCTTAAAAATCTAAAAATAGAACTACCATACGACCCAGCAATCCCACTACTGGGCATATACCCTGAGAAAACCATAATTCAAAAAGAGTCATGTACCACAATGTTCATTGCAGCTCTATTTACAATCGTCAGGACATGGAAGCACCCTAAGTGTCCATTGACTGATGAATGGATAAAGAAAATGTGGCACATATATACAATGCAATATTACTCAGTCATAAAAAGAAATGAAATTTAGTTATTTGTAGTGAGTTGAATGGACCTACAGTCTGTCATACAGAGTGAAGTAAGTCAGAAAGAGGAAAACAAATAACGTACGCTAACACATATATATGGAATCTAAAAAAAAAAAAAAAAAAAAAAAAAAAAGTTCATGAAGAACCTAGGGAGAAGATGGGAATAAAGACGCAAACCTACTAGAGAATGGACTTGAGCACCCAGGGAGGGGGAAGTGTAAGCTGGGACAAAGTGAGAGAGTGGTAGTGTATATATGGACATATAGACACTACCAAGTGTAAAATAGATAGCTAATGGGAAGCATAGCACAGGGAAATCAGCTTAGTGCTTTGTGACCAGCTAGAAGTGTGGGATAGGGAGGGTGAGAAGGAGGGAGATGAAGAGGGAAGAGATATGTGGATATATGTATATGTATAGCTGATTCACTTTGTTATAAAGCAGAAGCTAACACACCATTGTAAAGCAATTATACTCCAATAAACATGTTAAAAAAATAGATAAAAGACAGACATAAGTATATTTTGCCTTAAACAAATCCTTCTGTTGGTGGTGTCTTTTGTTTTAGTTGCTGTATCATCAGCACCACCTACAGTATCAAGCACATAGTAGGTACTCAACAAACAATTATTGGATAAACGAATGCATGTAGAATGGATATTTCTCTTCACAATTGCTGTCTCCCTTGTGTTTTTCCATCTCTATTTCCTTTATATCCACGAGCTTGGGCTTTTTTGTTACATTAAAACATGGTAGAGAAAATTCAGATATTAGGATAAATTATTTGAACATAATTCACAATTTATTTCATTTCATTAAATGTCACATTCAGTATCTGCAGTCTGAGCTGCTAAATGTCTAGCCTTTTTTTTTTCTTACAACTTTGTAGAGATTAAAAGGAAAGAAAAGAGGATAATTATGGGTTAACCTCAGTCAGCAGTTTAAAAAAGTATTTTGGAAGATTTGGTGGATCTTGAGAGCAATACATAAATTAAATTGGACGTTTTGGAGGCCCAAACTCAAATGCATAGATTATAAAGTAGCATGGCTTTCCTTAATTCCCTTTTTTTGCTAATGTTTTAATAACATTTGCAGTGAAAGACAGAATCAGCATCTATTAAATGTTATCAATATTTCTTTATTGATTTAAATCTTATTTTCTACTTCCTCACCGCTTCTACCACCTGATTTTTAGAACTGAGACATTTAAAATGGAAAGGGGCCTTAAATAAGAAATTAAGTCCTTTGTCTCTTTGAAATTCTTCTCCTACCTCTCCCTCCCAGAAGGAATAATGACTCTAATAACCATAAAAACATACATCTAATAATTTTGTAACACTTAACACATTCCAAATACTGCTAAGAGTTTACATATCTTGTCATATTTAATCATCACAACAATTATTGAGTTGGTGGTATTGGGCAAAATATAGAATAGGAAATCTAGGTTTATCTGATTAAGTTACTTGTCCTAAGCTAACCAGGTCTTTGGTGGTAAAGTTGGAATTTGAACCTTGGTGTATCTGATGACAGATCTCATGTCCATTATATCTATTCAAATAATCATTATCAACTTTATCTACATAATACCAGACAAAAAGGAAGGAAATAATTTACTTAACATCTTTTTGATCTTGAACTGACTGTGATTAGGAAGATCAGATGTGCTACGAGCACCCCTCTACATGTCCTGTCCTCCTTTTTCTCAGAAAAATCCCAGCTATGGTTAAGAACAAGAGCCTGACCCAAGCACACTAAATTCTTGACACTCTCTTCATCTCCTCCTCAATTATTTCCTCCTCTAAGAAGCATTCTCAGATCCCAAATAACCCTACGATGTGTTCTCACAACTCTATTTACCTCTCACATATAGCACTGTCATTTTTGCAATTTCACTTTTATATGTGCTTTTATTTACTTGTCTGTCTTCCCAGTTAAGATATGATTTCCAATATTCAGGGCTATCTGGACTATTATGTATTTACAGGGAGTAACTCAGTGCCTGACTCATAGTAAATGCTCTAGAAACGTTGGCCAAATGAGTGAATTGATGTCTTGGAACTGATGAGCTTTATCTTCATTCCAATTTAAACAGCTACCTTCTAACAGGTAGGCATCATCCAACAATCCATTGCATTGGTTACCATTAATCATTCCCTGTGTACTCACCCCTTGACTCCCATTTCTATTTGGAGAGCCTAATGCTATCATATTCTACTGAGCCCTTAGCATTCAGCTCTATTTAGAACAAGGTCTCCAACTTCCTTTACCAATTTCCTTGGTCTTTCTTTGACATAAACTTTGATTAGAGTTTATCTATCTGTCTATCTGTCTATCTATCTATCTATCTATCTATCTATCTATCTATCATCTATCTATATACCTAAATGTTTTGAGAGGTTTGTATCAGGAAAAGTAGATTTGGTGTTTACTTAGAAAACTTCTAGGTAGCAGAATAAAAGATTCTACTCACCTACAAAAGAACACGACATAGGTCAGGGGACTTAGATATGATGACTTTAAGCCATGCTAGTCAGTATGAGCCTGGGGTTTTAAAGTATAGAGATTTTGAGTTTATTATTCTTCTTTTCAACTTCTCATGGGACTGAGGATCAAAAACTTTGCCTTCTATTTACCTAGAAAATTATGACTACATGAAATCATTCAATAAATATTTACTGAGTACCAGTACCATCCTGGGGATACAAAGAGGAAGGTTACATTAACATATTACTCAGATATGTTGGAATAATAAATATAAGCACTGCAAGAAAGTATAAATAGATCAACACTGTGGATATTTTCAACCTACTTTCTATCCATTTATCCAAAAAATCTACTGAGAACCTATCATGTACCAGGCACTGTTCTAAGTGCTAAGGAATACTGCAGTGAACAAAATAGACAAAGAGGCCTGGCCTCATGGAGTACAGAAGTAAAATAAAGGCTAAGTTAAATAATTACAAGCACCAAGGAGAAAAGACTAAAGTGGAAGAAGAACATCAAGTATTTGAATAGGGGATAGAATTATAGTTAAAGTTGTCAAAAAAGGCTTTACTGATACATCAACATTGAACAAACACCTGAAGGAGATAAAGGAGCAAGACAGAAATTTAGGAGAAGAGCATTGCAAACAATAGGAAAATATAAAGACCATGAAGTAGGTGTGTGCTTAGGGCATTTGAGGAATGGCAAGGCAGCCAGTTGTGAGGGCAGAGGCAAGTTTCAGGAGATGAGGTGGGAAGGAACAGGTCCATACCCGCCCCTATATGTGGTCCTTCCTAAGGCTCTCTCCTGAGCTTACTTCCTCTCTTTCTACATTCTTTACTTTTACTTCAGATCCATTCCCAAGACTCCACTGATCACAAACTAAATAATGTCCATAAAGAAATTCCTAATATAAAAACAGCGATTGTTAGAATCTCCACATTAACATCAAGTAGCACAACTGTTTTAAAGTACTAGTTATAATATTGTAAAGGTTAAGATGTACATTTTCATCCAAATATTAAAAGCTAATTATTTAATTTATATGTAAAGTGACATAGTGGTTTAGAGAAGGCATTATTTGAAAGCAACCAAATGTGCTTGAATTTTGATAAAAAACTGTATAAATGAGCGGTGGTCTTGGAACTCACTGTCATGAGTAATACTATAAGTAAATAAGAGTGAAGACATAATAGTTATTGCATTGCTACCAACTAATTTCAAGAGTTTAAAAATGAAATACTCTTAATTATTAGAACAGATGTATATAAAACAGTTTGATACATTCAGTCATAATGCAAAAGAAAGCATAGAAAAGAAAACATACACCACATGTTACTGAAAATAATGAAGGAATTCAAATATAGTTCAAAACTCTTAATCTCATATTTTTAGAATTAAACTCACAGGTACCAATACCATTGGAGTTAGTAAGAGATTTAAATATGAGAATTGTAGAGTTTAAATTACTTAGCCACCATTATGTGTACATATTTTATACATTTCATTTTCCATTCAAGAATTTTTTGACTTAGATATTGGCCTTCATTCTGAGGACAACAGGAGAATTAAAACATACAAATTAACCTTTCTGATACTAGAAATTTGTGTTCACAAATATGACTGTTTTCTTTGTTGCAAATTCACTATCAAGACTTGGTATAAATATAAACCATATCAAACCCTTAAACTCTTCTGCATATCTTTTATTTCATACATTTCTAGTACAGAAATAAGCAAAATAGATTTTTCAATGAAACTCAAAATATTTTCATTCAAAAATTGAAACATGTTGATCATTTTGTGTGCACACTCAAAATATTACATGAAATATGTTCCTTTTTGTACGTCTGCATTTCAGCGAAAATGCAAATACCCTTTTCCACATTCTAATATCATTCTAATTTTCACAGATTTCTAACATGGGGAAAGAGCAATGTCTTAGATACTATATTTCTAAAATATATTTGAAAATCCATCAATATTCCATAAATATTTTTAAAGTATCTTTGAAAGTTCCATTGTGTTATTTATTTGTTTATTCATTGAATTCAAACAATAGTGTTACACAGAAAGCACTGTTATAAAGAAGCCATGTTTGTGTATAAATATAGTATAAATTTGTGTCTTCTAAAATTAATCAGTAAACTAAATACATTAAACATAGATGTATAACACATAGGTAGATAACACAGCAAAGCTCTGAAGTTGTTTTTCTGACCAGTTTGTTTTAAGAAAGTCAAAGCTATAAGTATGCCACTCAAAGGTAACTCATCATGAGACAGAAAAAGTCACAATTTCAAGAGTATAGAAGAGTGAGGTATCCATTCTCTGATCCATTTGGAGGAAAATCAGTATGTTTTATAAAAAATGATACAGAATACAGAAAAGTAAGATATTTGAACTGCAAACCGAAAGCTGCTATTTTTCGTTCTTATTGAGTGTGTCATATTGGACAAGTCAGTTAATATCTTTGAACTCCAGTTTTTTCACCTTTATGGCAATAATGATATTTACCTCAGGTATTAATAAGAACCTGTGACAGCCCCATGATAAGTGTCTAGTACATAGCAGGTGATCAGTAAATACTAATACTGGGTGGTTGTCCAATCAATGAAGGCATAGACATAAAGCCCCTCTTTTTCATATTCATAAATGTTACAGTGCTGATAGAGATTCCATCTTCTTCAAATATGCTGAAACATGAAATAGCCACATATGCCCTCTTAAGTTTCAAATGATGGTGTTTAATGTTCACAAAGTAAAATATAGGATGATTATTCATGAGGGAAGTGACATATTTATTCTGCTCGTAGGTTAAGATAGATGATATATATAAGGCATCTAGTGTAGAACTATGATCAGTTTTGCAATGATCCCTTTTACAGATAATGGATCTTTTGAGAGTGCAGCCTCATGCCCCAAATGAGAGAGAAAAACATTTAGATATTCTTTTATTTTCATGATTCAGCTCTGTGCATAAATTTGTGTAAATGTTCTTTATTATAAACAGTCTTTAATCATTTTTTTTCTAATTCAGCTTATATTTTTGCTTACTTTGACCCTTTATTACATAAATAAGGGTGAGAAATTTTGTAAAAAAAACAATAATCTTCTGTTTTGTTGTGTGGAATTATCATTAGAACATAGCAATTATTTTCAATAACTAAGACCTTCAACTGACTAATTAATTAGGCTCAGTGGTACATGGTATTAATAAATGAACTGTTATATTCTTTTGGTACAAATACACAGAAGCTATTGAACCCTAGCCTGAAATGGACATAATTTTCACTGTATACACGTATTTTTTGGTTGAATCATAATTCGTGAATATCAGTAAGATTTCAGTGTTGTAAAAATCAGTATAATTTCTAATTATTTCAAGTCTTAATCTAGTTGACTGAGACAGAATTCATTGGTGTAAGCTGCACTATGGTTATGCATTAACGATGATTTATATTCTTCTCTACTCAAATCACAAATGAAATGGTACTTGCTTTGTGTAATGTTCCAGGACAACTTGTTACTTATTGAAAGGTTATTTTCATGCACCAGACATTGGAAATTCAAATAAGTAATAGAGTCTGGGGAAAGACTATGTAAATTGATAACAAGGATTCTACTTTTACAAGTCTTTTCTTCACATGAGGAAGCAAGGTCACATTCAACCAGAAACTCTAAGCATATAACATAAGTCAGGTGCTGTCTCCATGCACCATCACTGTGGCATGCTTTAAATTGAATTGTAATTATGTATTTTCATGTCTTCCTTTTCTCTAATTCTTAGACTGTGTGTGAATAGTAATTCCTTAGCACAGCACACAATCCATTTTCTATCTATGTTCTAATGATCTATGCAGCCTGTTCCCTATTACCATGTCCCATAACCTGACATGGTGGAGTGTCTCCCAAAGTCACAAATCTTTTCAGGACTCCATGCCCCTGACCAGGGTTATCCTTCTGTCTAGATGAAAATTCCTCTACTTCTTCACATAGGAACGTATTCATCCTCTTCCTGGGATTCAGTTCAATAGTCAGCATCTTATTAAAGCTTTACTCAAACTCCCAGGCAAGACATCAGCTCTCTCCAATTGCCTTCTGTAAGAAGTTGCTCACATCTTCATGTAGAACAACTCTCATTGTGCCAGAACTCCTTTTTTGTTCAGATCTCTCTATTTCTTCCTCTAGCACTATGGTTCTCAATATCTAGTGTGCATAAGCATCACAAGGATACTGTGCTAAAACTGCACAGTATGAGCATATTATGAGCCCCATTCTTCACATTCTGAATCAGCTGGTCTCAACAGGGGCCCAGAAATCTGTTATTTCACTTATAGGTGTTTCTGATGCAGAAACCCAGGGTCACACTTTGTAAACAAACAAATAAACAAACAAACAAACAAAAACTACACTAATTGTGAATAAATCAACGTCTGAGCAATGTTGTTTGTTCTGAATACATAGTTCCAGAAAACTAATGTTTAATGACTGTTCATTGAATAAATTAATGAGTAGTTTTAAAATACTACATAATTTATTTGTGAATAATTTGTAAGGTACTTGAAAATACAGCCATGTAGTTTCGTGGCTATGTCTACAATTGTTATCACGGAGTTTTAATTAGTGGTCAATGTCAACTTAAAGTGTGTTACTGAATTTTTGTCCTTGGCACCGTATGTTTTTCCAAATTTTTTTGAAAAGTATTTAATAAAGTAATATAAGATGTGCTAGGAAGCATAACTAATATGCTGGTTTTAAGAATTAGTATTCAAAAAAGTAGCTAAAAATCAACAACAGAAGGCTAAAAGCAAGGTGAACAGTCGCAGACATCAATGTATATTTCTGCATTTATTTAAAAAAAGTTAATTCCAAAGATGCAGGATGGTGTTAGAACTCGCTCAACAACAGTTAATTTAGAAAGAACCTAGGTTTTCAGTTGAAAAAAAATTCAATAAAACCCAGTAATGTGACATAGCCACTTAGGAAAGCCACATGGTCAGACGATGCTGAAGAGCTTTAAAGCAAGAAGCACAGGGTATAATAACATCATTTCTTTGTACCAGTCAACTCTCATCTAATAAAATGTACCTCGAGATCACTGTGCCACACTTTAAGATGAACACTTGGACAACAAGAATGTTTTCAGAAGAGAACAACTAGGGAATTTGGTGAAATGAAAATCATGATACACAAAGAACAATTGAGGAAATCATGCCTGTGTGGTGGGCATTCACCCTGGATACTGGCGTGTTACTGGTACAATAATATTGCTTAACAAACAATCACAAAATGTTAGCTTTACACAAAAATAAGCAATTATTTAGCTCTTGTGTTTTGGCTTGGCTGGAGGTTTGCTGCCCCTAGGCTGGGCTTATTGGGGGCTCTGTTCCAAGTTGTGTGTGCGGCTGGGCTTTGACTCCTTGAGGTCTGGGCTGTGTGTGTTCACTCTGGAACTCAGACTAAGGGCACAGCAGTTACCTGGGGAAGCTCTTCTATCACAACAACAAGAGGGCAAGTGGGAAACACACAGTCCTCCTAAGGTCTAGGGTTAGAAAGGTCATTATTCTATTAGTCAAAGCAAGATACATGATGGTGAGGAATCAGGAAAACATATTCTGCCACTTTTTTGAGAAGGCCTGAAAAATCACACAGCAAAGGGTGTGAACACAGGACGTGTGAAGAACTGTAGTCAAGAATGCACTCTGCTACACCCTGGATTGAATATCATTAGAGGAACATTATTTTCATAAAGAAAGGCTGAAATGTGGAAGAAAGCTAGATTCACTATGTGTAGCTTCACAAAGCCAACTAGTGATCAATGAATATAAATAGAGATTACAGGATAGGAGATGTTACTTCAGTTTAAGAGTTTCCTAATAAGCTGAAATGTTTAAAAACACGGAGTTAAAGGGAAACAATATGGCATTAGTATAAGGGTCCAGTCTTTGGAATTGGATAGGAATCAGTTCAAAACTTGGATCTTTTGATTATTAAGCTATAAAGTCCTGGGAAAGGTAGACATTCTGAATCTTAGTTTCTTTATTTACAACATGAAGATAAAACTACCCACCTCATTCACTAATATTTATGAAGTACCTAATATAGGCATCTGCACATAGCAACTGCTCTATATTGTGGCTATTATTATTATTATTAGAGTCTTACTATCTTTAGAAATGGTCAAGTGTTCCTTGACTAGCCCTTCGGACTCCTCTCTTGCCTTTTCCCCACATCTCCTATAATTCAATATTACTAAATATTATACAATATAAGAATACAAGTCCACAATTACACTTGAATTCTAAATCCAAGAGCTTTGACATCAAAAAATATTTTTTCTTTAATTGGGTGTGTGAAATTATTAAGTAACAAAATTCTGACCTAAAATAAGAATCTATTTATAGCCATTTATATCCTGCTAAGTTTAGTTATTCATATTTCAATACAATAATATATTTTTGGCCTAGATGTCACTGGGGGTGATATGCAATATATAGTACATGCACTGTATTGCCTTTTTAAAATACAAACAATTCTGAATATGAAACATCTGGTCCACAGAATTGCAACTATAGGATTATGAGCCTGTATTTAGATGAATCAAATTGTTTACTATTCTACTTCCAGCACCTAGAAAACAGCAAGTCCTTAATAAACACATTTAATGAAACAGTAAAATAAGATATTGCAAATACTATATTAATTATGAAAAATGAATAATATCTATATCTTATTTTAACTCTATTTCACATGCATCTGAGATAAATTCTATTCCCTTTTCTGAAGTCCTCCAAGGATCAAAAGTGTTTTGTTTTTGGTGTTCCCACCCTATAACTTAAAGTTCACAGATCCACATTTTTTTATCTTGACCATGGTATTACAAGAAAAATATCTCCCTTCTTTCATTACTAGTGTGCAAGTGCAAAATATCAAGTCCTGGAAGCTTTTTGTTTTTGTTTTTTTAAAGTGCAAATTGACTAAGAAACCAAAGAAAACAATGAAAGAACACAAAGGTTTTTCAGGAAAGGGACAAAATAACAACAAATGGAGAACCTACTGACCGCAAACGACCAAATCAGCCTGATGTGGAAAAAAGGATGATCATAATTTTCTCCATAGATGACTAACTTCTAGATTTGATGACAACCTCAAATTCTAACCAAATACCATTCTTTTCTTATTTCTATGTGCCATATCCAGGCTTTCCTGTTCCCTTTCTATCATATTAGCTAAATGCCCTGCTACTCCCAACCATTTTATAATCTCACCTGAAGGACATGTGATCCTTTACTAATAAATCATATTTTCACAAGGATACCCTTGCTTGGATAAAATTTATTTCCCTGGTTAAATGACAGCTTGGCATCAGTTCTTCTGAGAAGACTTTTGGTACTTTTTCTTAACTCTACACTTAGATGGCCTCCTATGTACTCTCAAACCCTCTGGCACATCCTTCTAGCATAGTACTCATTACATGCTATGCATTTATTTGTATGTCTGTCTTCCCTAATCATCTCCAAATAGACCACCCCTGGATTTTAGAAAATCTGTGAACAGACTAAATAGTGCTCTCAGATAGCCGTTCTGAAGGACTCCGTGTTACTGTGCCCTTGGAAGTATTTTCTGGATATGACTCCTTCTCTATCTTGATTAATTGGCATAGAGCAGAATTTAGAAAAAATGGTCATGGTTACCTAACAGTAGTCTCTAAAGTGTTTAATTTAAAAACATTAGTTGCCAGCATGTAAAAATTAGGAAAAAATGATGTCAAGCTATATTTTCTGAAAATGTCCACAATAAAATTTTTCAACCTTGTACCATGCCAGTAACCATTGTATGGTGATTGCTAATACCCCTTCCCTTAAATCTGGATGGACTTGTGACTTACCTGTAACTAACAAGTAACAAACAAGGATGAGGCTAAGTCATAAAAGGGAATGTAACTTCTATTTTGTTCTTTGGGATACTCATATAAGCTGCTCTGAGCTGCCATGCTATGAGGAAGCCTACATGACATGGAGAGCACTAAATATGAGTATTCCAAACAGCAGTTCCAATTAAGATATCAACTGACATCTTGCATCAACTGCTAGGAGAAGAACCTCCAGATGATTCCAGCTACCAGCTGTTGAATTAACCTTACCTTTTTAGACTTCCCAGCTGAGGCCCCAGACATGGGAAAGTAGAAAAGGTCACGTCTATTGTGCCTTGTTAACATTCCTGATGCACAAAATCCTCAAGCATAATAAAGATGGTTAACTTGTACCACTTGGTTTTGAGGTGGTTTGTTATGCAGGAATAGTAACAAGAAAAGCTAGATTTCCAGATTTTCTTTGGAGGGAAAAAAAGAATACTACTAGGCCCTTTACTGAACGTGGACTACAGGGCTACAATATCTTAAAGTTGAGCAGAAGATAGTTGCTTTAGGCAGGGCACACACTTTCCAGTTTACCACAGGCTTATTGTAATACCTTGATAGTTACATACATTCATGAACATTCATGACCCCTTAAGTATGTTGATTAACTTTATCTGTTAAATATATTTCTTTCTTTTGGTGGAACTAAACTTCTTTATCTACCATGGAAGTCTGAATTTCATGTTGGGGTCTTTAACTCACCTTAACACTAAGCATTTTGCAACACGTCAGGTCCTTCAAGAGTCTAAGGTGATCTAATACTACCCATTTCTGAAGCTCTGATTGTAAGTGATTTGCCTAATACTTTCCTGTTTTCTGTTGAGGGGTGTCTACACATCTAAACGAAATTACTGAGGAGAAATGCTGTCACATGCTGATCTCAGTAAATGATTGAGCAGGTTTCAGTTACTAACTGGACACTTCTTTAAGTTTTTTTTTTAATGTATTAAAAAATTCTTTATCAAATTTGTTACAATATTGCTTCTGTTTTATGTTTTGGTTTTTTGCTGCGAGGTACGTGGGATCTTAACTCCCCGATCAGGGATGGAACCTGCACCCACTGCATTGGAAGGTGAAGTCTTAACCACTGGACCACCAGGGAAGTCTCCCTTAAGTTCTATTGGGAAACTTGTCATTCAAATGACCAGGGAAAATAATTTTTCTAACTCTTCTTATTAGAGTTTTACAAAACATACTTTAATGTATATTTTTATTTTTTACATATTTATTTTTAACATCTTTATTGGAGTATAATTGTTTTACAATGGTGTCTTAGTTTCTGTTTATAACAGAGTGAATCAGCTATACATATAGATATAACCCCATATCTCCTCCCTCTTGCGTCTCCCTCCCACCCTCCCTATCCCACTCATCTAAGTGGTCACAAAGCACAGAGCTGATCTCCCTGTTCTATGCAGCTATGCGGCTCTGGAGCTGTTTCCCACTAGCTATCTATTTTACATTGGATAGTGTATATATCTCCATGTCTCTTTATCACTTCGTCCCAGCTTACCCTTCCCACTCCCCGTTTCCTCAAGTCCATTCTCTACATCTGCGTCTTTCTTCCTGTCCTCCTCCTAAGTTCAACAGAAGCATTTTTACTTTTTTTGTTTACATTCTATATATGTGTATTAGCATATGGTATTTGTTTTTTCTTTCTGACTTCCTTCACTCAGTATGACAGACTCTAGGTCCATCCACCTCACTATAAATAACTCAATTTCGTTTCTGTTTATGATTGAGTAATATTGCATTGAATATGTGTGCCACATCTTCTCTATCCATTCTGGAGATTAATCTTTTGTCAGTTGCTTCATTTGAAAATACGTTTTACCATGCTGAGGGTTGTCTTTTCATCTTGTTTATGTTTTCCTTTGCTGTGCAAAAACTTTTAAGTTTCATTAGGTCCCATTTGTTTATTTTTGTTTTTATTTCCATTTCTCTAGGAGGTGGATCAAAAAGGATCTTGCTGTGATTCACATCATAGAGTGTCCTGCCTATGTTTTCCACTAGAGTTTTACAGTGTCTGGCCTTAAATTTAGGTCTTTAATCCATTTTGAGTTTACTTTTGTGTATGGTGTTAGGGAGTGTTCTAATTTCATTCTTTTACATGTAGCTGTCCAGTTTTCCCAGCACCAATTATTGAAGAGGCTGTCTTTTCTCCATTGTATATTCTTGCCTCTTTTATAAAAAATGAGGTGACCATATGTGCCTGGGATTACCTCTGGGCTTTCTATCCTGTTCCATTGATCTATCTGTCTGTTTTTGTGCCAGTACCATACTGTCTTGAATACTGTAGCTTTGTAGTATAGTCTGAAGTCTGGGACCCTGGTTCCTCCAGTTCCATCTTTCTTTTGCAAGATTGCTTTGGCTATTAGGGGTCTTTTGTGTTTCCATACAAATTGTGCAATTTTTTGTTCTAGTTCTGTGAAAAATGCCATTGGTAGTTTGATAGGGATTGCATTGAATCTGTAGATTACTTTGGGTAGTATAGTCATTTCCACAGTGTTGATTCTTCCAATCCAAGAACATGGTAAATCTCTCCATCTGTTTGTAACATCTTAAATTTCTTTCATCAGTGTCTTATAGATTTCTGCATACAGGTCTTTTGTCTCCTTAGGTAGGTTTATTCCTAGGTGTTTTATTATTTTTGTTGCAATGGTAAATGGGAGTTTCCTTAATTTCTCTTTCAGATTTTTCATCATTAGCATATAGGAATGCAAGAGATTTCTGTTCATTAATTTTGTATCCTGCTAGTTTACCAGATTCATTGAGTAGCTCTAGTAGTTTTGTGGTAGCAACTTTAGGATTCTATATATATAGTATCATGTCATCTGCAAACAGTGCCACTTTACTTCTTTTCCAATTTGGATTACTTTTATTTCTTTTTGTTCTCTGATTGCTATGGCTAAAACTTCAAAACTATGTTGAATATTAGTAGTGAGTGTTGGCAACCTTGTCTTGTTCCTGATCTTAGAGGAAATGGTTTCAGTTTTTCACCATTGAGGACGATGTTGGCTGTGGGTTTGTCATATATGGCCTTTATTATGTTGAGATAAGTTCCCTCTATGCCTACTTTCTGGAGGATTTTTATCATAAATGGTGTTGAAGTGTGTCAAAACTTGTTCTGCATCTATTGACATAATCGTATGGTTTTTCTCCTTCAATTTGTTAATATGTGCATCACACTGATTGATTTCCGTATACTGAAGAATCCTTGTATTCCTGAGATAAACCCCACTTGATCATGGTGTATGATCCTTTTAATATGCTGTTGGATTCTGTTTGCTAGTATTTTGTTGAGGAGTTTTGCATCTATGTTCATCAGTGATATTGACCTGTAGTTTTCTTTCTTTGTAGCACCTTTGTCTGGTTTTTGTATCAGGGTGATGTTGGTCTTGTAGAAGGAGTTTGGGAGTATTCTTCTCCCTTGTATATTTTGGAAGAGTTTCAGAAGGATAGGTGTTAAGCTTCACTAAGTATATGATAGAATTTGCCTTTGAAGCTATCTGGTCCTGGGCTTTTGTTTGTTGAAAGATTTTTAGTCACAGTCTCAATTTCAGTGCTTGTGATTGATCTGTTTATATTTTCTATTTCTTCCTGGTTCAGTCTTGGAAGTTTGTGCTCTTCTCAGAATTTGTCCATGTCTTCTGTATTGTCCATTTTATTGGTGTATAATTGTTTGTAGTAATCTCTCATGATCGTTTGTATTCCTGCAGTGTCAGTTATTACTTCTCCTTTTCCATTTCTAATTCTATTGATATGAGTCTTCTCCCTGTTTTTCTTGATGTGTCTGGCTGATGGTTTATCAATTTTGTTTATCTTCTCAAATAACCAGCTTTTAGGTTTTTTTTTGATCTTTGTTATTTGTTTCCTTCATTTCTGTTTCATTTATTTCTGATCTGCTCTTTATGATTTATTTCCTTTTGCTAACTTTGGGGATTTTATTGTTTTTCTTTCTCTAGTTGCTTTTGGTGTAAGGCTAGGTTGTCTATTTGAGATGTTTCTTGTTTCTTGAGGTAGGATTGTATTGCTATAAACTTCTGTCTTAGAACTGCTTTTGCTGCATCCCATAGGTTTTGGGTTGTTGTGTTTTCATTGTCATTTGTTTCTAGGCATTTTTTGATTTCCTCTTTATTTCTTCAGTGATCTCTTGGTTATTTAGCAGTGTATTGTTTAGCCTCCATGTGTTTATATTTTTTACAGATTTTTTCCTGTAATTTTATCTAGTCCCATAGCATTGTGGTCAGAAAAGATACCTGATACAATTTCAAATTTCTTAAATTTTCAAAGGCTTGATTTGTGACCAAGATATGATCATCTATCCTGGAGAATGTTCCATGAGCACTTGAGAAGATAGTGTATTCTGTTGTTTTTAGATCGAATGTCCTATAAATATCAATTAAGTCCACCTTGTTTAATGTTTCATTTAAAGTTTGTGTTTCCTTATTACTTTTCATTTTGGATGATCTGACTATTGGTGAAAGTGGGGTATTAAAGTTCCCTACTATGATTGTATTACTGTCAATTTACCTTTATGGCTGTTAGCATTTGCCTTATGTATTGGCGTGGTTGTATGCTGGGTGCATAAATATTTACAAGTGTGATATCTTCATCTTGGATTGATCTCTTGATCATCATGTACTGTCCTTCTTTTTCTCTTGTAATAGTATTTATTTTAAATCTATTTTGTCTGATATGAGAATTGGTACTCCAGCTTTCTTTGATTTCCTTTAGCATGGAATATATTTTTCCATCCCCTCACTTTCAGTGTGTATGTGTCCCTAGGTCTCAAGTGGGTCTCTTGTAGACAGAATATATATGGGTCTTTTTTTGTATCCATCCAGTAAGTCAATGTCTTTTGCTTGGAGCATTTAATCCATTTCCAGTTAAGGTAGTTATGGATATGTATGTTCCTATTACCATTTTCTTAATTGTTTTGAGTTTGTTATTGTAATTCTTTGACTTCTCTTGTGTTTCTTGCCTAGAGGAGTTCCTTTAGCATTTGTTGTAAAGTTGGTTTGCTGGTGCTGAATTCTCTTAGCTTTTCCTTGCCTCTAAAGTTTTTTTATTTCTCCCTTGAATCTGAATGAGATCCTTTCTGGGTATAGTAATCTTGGTTGTAGCTTGTTTCCTTTCATCACTTTAAATATGTCCTCTCACTCTCTTCTGGCTTGCAGAGTTTCCTGGTGAAAGATCAACTGTTAACCTTATGAGGATTCCCTTGTATGTTATTTGTTGTTTTTCCCTTGGTGCTTTTGCTATTTTTTTCTTTGTGTTTAATATTTGATAGTTTGATTCATATGTGTCTTGGCATGTTTCTCCTTGTATTTATGCTGTATGGTACTCTCTGTTCTTCCTGGACTTGATTGACTATTTTCTTTCCCATATAAGGGAAGTTTTAACTATAATCTCTTCAAATATTTTCTGAATTCCTTTCTTTTTTTCTCTTATTCTGTAATTGTATCTGTAATACAAATGTTGTAATACAAATTACAGACCACTGTATCTGTATCTGTAATTGTATCTGTAATACAAATTACAGACCGCTGTAATTCAAATGTTAGTGTATTTAATGTAGTCCCAGAAGTCTCTGAGACTGTAGTCAATTCTTTTCTTTCTTTATTCTGCTCTGTGGTAGTTATTTCCACTACTTTATCTTCCAGGTCACTTATCTGTTCATCTGCCTCAGTTATTCTGCTATTGATTCCTTCTAGAGAATTTTTAATTTCTTTTATTGTGTTGTTCATCATTGTTTGTTTGCTCTTTAGTTCTTCTAGGTCCTTGTTAAACGTTTCTTGTATTTTCTTCATTCTATTTCCAAGATTTGGATCATTTTTACTATCATTACTCTGAATTCTTTGTCAGGTAGACTGCCTATTTACTCTTCATTTGTTTAGTGTGATGGGTTTTTACCTTGCTCCTTCATCTGCTGTGTGTTTCTTACTCATCTCATTTTGCTTAACTTACTGTGTTTGGGGTCTCCTTTTCACTGGCTGCAGGTTCGTGTTTCCCATTGTTTTTGGTATCTGCCCCCAGTGGCTATGGTTGGTTCAGTAAGTTCTGTAGGTTTCCTGGTTGAGGGGACTGGTGCCTGCGTTCTGGTGGATGAGGCTGGATCTTGTCTTTCTGGTGTGCCAGACTGCATCCAGTGGTGTGTTTTGGGGTGCCTGTGACCTTATTTTGATTTTAGGCAGCCTCTCTGTTAATGGGTGTGGTTGTGCTCCTGTCTTGCTAGTTGTTTGGTATAGGGTGTCCAGCACTATAGCTTGCTGGTCGTTGAGTGGAGCTGGGTCTTAATGTTGAGATGGAGGTCTCTGGGAGACCTTTTACCATTTGATATTTCATGGAGTCAGGACCAATGGTGGTGGACCAATGTCCTGAACTCGGTTCTCCCACCTCAGAGGCACAGCCCTGACACCTGGCTGGAGCACCAAGGCACTGTCAGCCACATTCCTCAGAAGGAAAGGTAGAAAAAAAGAAAGAAATAAAATAAAGTAAAATAAACTTATAAAAATTAAAAAAATATATTAGAAATAAAAAAAAGAAAAGAGAGAAACCAAACCAGTAAACAAATCCACCAATGATAACAAGTGCTAAAAAATTTACTAAAGCAAACTAAACAAACAAAAAATGGACAGACAGCACCCTAAGACAAATGCTAAAGCAAAGCTATACAGACAAAATCCCACAAAGAAGCAGACACATACACGGTCACAAAAAATAGAAAAAGGAATAAAATGTACATATCTATATATAAAAAGAAGGGAAGAGAGCAACCAAATCAATAAAGAAATCTACCAATGATAATAAACTCTAAATCTAAACTAAGTTAAACATAAACCCAGAAAAAATTACATGCAGAAAGCAAACCCCAAGTCTACAATTGCTCCCAGAGTCCACCATCTTGATTTTGGGTTGCTTCATTTTCTATTCAGGTATTCCAGAGATGCAGAGTGCATTAAGTTGATTGTGGAGATTTAATCCACTGCTCCTGAGGCTGCTGGGAGAAATTTCCCTTTCTCTTCTTTGTTCACACAGCTCCTGTGGTTCAGCTTTGGGTTTGGCCATGCCTCCGCATGTAGGTCACCTGAGGGTGTCTGTTCCCACCCAGACAGTACGCATTTGAAGGAGCAGCTGATTAAGGGGCTCTGGGTCACTCACGCCCTGTGGGGAGGGAGGGGTATGGAATGCAGGGCTAGCCTGCTGTGGCACAGGCCAGTGTGACATTGCAACAGCCTGAGGTGCACTGTGTGTTCTCCCAGGGAAATTGTCCCTGGATCACAGGACCCTGACGTTGGTGGGCTGCACAGGCTCCCAGGAGAGGAAGTGTGGATCTGTGGATCTGTGGACCTGTTTGCACCCAGGCTTCTTGGTGGCTGCAGCTGCAACCTTAGCATTTCATTCCTGTCTCTGATGTCTGTACTGATAGCCGCGGCTCCCGTCCATCTCTGGAGCTAGTTTAGGCAGTGCTCTGAATCCCCTTCCTCGTGCACCCTGAAACAGTGGTCTCTTGCCTCTTAGGCAGTTCCAGACATTTTCCCAGACTCCCTCCCGGCTATGTGTGGTGCACTAACTAGCCCCCTTCAGGCTGTGTTCACGCAGCCAACCCCAGTCCTCTCCCTGGGATCTGACCTCCAAAGCCACATCCCCAGCTCCCAGCCCCCACCTGCCCTGGCAGGTGAGCAGACAAGCCTCTCAGGCTGGTGAGTGCTGGTCAGCACTGATCCTCTGTGTGGGAATCTCTCCACTTTGCCCTCTGCACCCCTGTTGCTGCACTCTCCTCCGTGGCTCTGAAGCTTCCCCTCCACCACCCCCCATCTCCACCAGTGAAGGGGCTTCCTAGTGTGTGGAAATTTTTCCTCCTTCACAGCTTCCTCCCAGAGGTGCAGGTCCCATCCCTATTCTTTTGTTTCTGTTTCTTCTTTTGACCTACCCAGGTACGCGGGCAGTTTCTTTCCTTTTTGGAAGTCTGAGGTTTTCTGCCAGCATTCAGTAGGTGTTCTGTAGGATTTGTTCTACATGTAGATGCATTTCTGATGTATTTGTGGGAAGAAAAGTGATCTCCACCTCTTACTCCTCAGCCATCTTGAATGTCTCCCCTTAATGTATATTTTTAAATACAAGTTGACTATTCAGGCAAGCAGTTAAGATGTCATCAAAATTAACTTTAAATTAAGAAAGACTCAACAAATACAATGAATGCCTAATGAAAAATTTGAAGAAACCCATTGTTTCTTTCTAAAACTAACAGTTATCTTAGATAGTTACAATAAGTATGTCAAATGAGAACAAAAAAGAATAGTGTGTATCAAGAGCTGAATTCCCACTCTGTTAAGGTATCTTCAAACAATACCAAATCCACTATTTGTGCAGAGGTCTGTGGATGTGTGAGAAAGCCACAAACTGAACTAGTAGATTAACTGTGGGAAAATATCTCACATCCAATAACAATCTGTAAATTCAATCTCATCATTGACTATAGCTTGAGACATAAGAGAATTGAATCACAAAATGAGGGTGAATCACTTTATAGCAAGTTATGACACTTAAATGAATAGGACAAGATATTATATTACAACTATTATTAAATTACTGGGTAACTGCAGTGCCTTATATGTAAGTTCTCATTAGAAGTGTTTTTATAGACTCTTAGTGTCAAATACAAGGGCTCACATTAAAATTATCACCTAAAATAAATAGTTAAGTAATTTCTTTTTTTTTTTTCCTACCTAGATGTATCCTTTGGTCAGAGCCCTTTGAAAGGCATGCAGATAACTCACTACATTCTTATTACATTATATTATATTCCCTCTAGATTGTTCAGGTATATAACAAGTCTGTTGAATCAATAAATCTATTTAGATTTCTCAGACTGTATTTATTAGTCTTGAAGTCTGAGGCCTCTGGAGTTAACAAATGTGATTTTGAAGCCAACGTTTACTACTTGAATCAACATGAGAAAATCATTTAATATTTTTAAGCTTCAACTTTTTATCTGCCTCAAATATTATTGCAAGGGTTAAATGACATAAATATCCTAAACAATTAGCATGGCAGCCAGCACAAAACTAATGCTAGTTACCATGAAATCATTAGGGCCAAGCAGCCTCTGAACAACAGAGCAGTGGTTCCCACTGTGGGGGCTCTGACCCTCAAGGAGCTAATTTGTGCCTGGGTGTCCAAGAAGCTATCACTTCAAAAATATATATTTATATGTTCATGTATATTGTAACATTTTCTATTATAAATGTTTTCTCATTAATGAAGTACAAATTAATTTAAAAGCACTGCTGTTTCCATAGCAAATGTATGTCATTTTTTATATCTTCAAGCAACTGACACTAATATGTACAATGACTGGTTGCTGAGGTTTGATAATTATTTTGGATGTTGTGCAGGACCTCTTTCCATTTGCCTTCCCACTTCCACCCTTCTCTCCAGCCTGCTCTATACCTGGAATGACTAATGGCAACTCCATCTACTCAGTTTCTTGTCCTTTGCCTCCTAATGGGTTCAGCCAGTGGGAACAAAGTGAGGTCGGGGTATTAACTCCTGAGATTCCTCTTTGTGGGCTGGTCTCCGCTACCATTCTGTTTCAAAGGAGAGGCCTCTTTCTCTGTCAGAAGGCCTCTCTGAAAGCTTTCTATCTTCCTTCCATTCCTAGTTTTTGGTGATAAACACATTGCCCCAGTGATACTAGCCCTGTGCACTACATTTTCCCTTGTGGTTTCCTTATACTCTGAAAAGAGTTCCATTATTAAACTCTCTTCAAATTATCCTAATTTAAGAGCCTCATTTTTCACCTGCTATGTAGACCCTGACAATTACAGATATTCCAAGAGAGTCTTCATTCTAGAAAACTTTGGGTACTACTGCCTTATATATGAGAAGGACCTTTATCTTTCCTCCCCTAGCACATTCCTCCATTAACCTAGAAAAGATAGGATTATTTTCCAGGTTGTGTGAGTCACACATCTGATTCATGCTTCATGGGAAGTGAAGCCTTCCTTTTTTATATTTGCCTATTACAAATCTGCATTTAGAAATTTAAATTGGAAAATTACAAATTCTTAATATTTCACATCCAAGTTAAAATCCTGTAAGAATCAAAGATCAGAATTGGTCTTTTGACTTTCACTTGCAATATTACTATTTGTATCTAAGTACAGGAAAGTCACTTTTTTCTACGTTTATGATTTGGATTGCTGTAGATTCTTGCATTGAAAAGAAACAATTTTTTCGTAAAGGCTTGAGAATTTATGTGATTTTAGAAGATTGATCTCCGGAAATATTAATGACTTTGAGCAGTACATAAAAAAATAGGATATCAGAACATGAACCAAATTTAATATTTGGTCCAATTAAAGGTGTTGATCACAGTATGTAACTTGTCATATGCCAAAGACTGCCCTGCAATTTGAAAGTTGCATAATAAACTCATCAGTCTATTTCTTTACTGTTTCTCCTCATAGACACAGAGCAAGAGAAAAAGATGGTCAGAGACACCTCATATCATTGTCATCTTTACCAGTCCTTAATGTGTCATTTATTTGAGCTGCCTCCTAAGGAATTTTCAGCAAAGTCCCTTTTCTGATCCATTTGAAATTTTCCACAACTATCAACACATTACAAGACAACTGGGGATTAATTAAAGTTGTTATAGTTTCTGAACTGTAGGTGAACCTTTGTAGGGTTGTTACCTTGTGAACTTCTTTTAGACTCTCTATTAAAGATGAAATAATTATTCCATTTAGGCACCTGCCAGATCCTACTTTATAATTTCCACAAATTCTGTATTCACTTGTGCTGGCAAACTAGTCATTTAAAGACCTTTTTATCTAAACCTTTTTCCTTTTATCTCAGTTCTGCTAAGTCACACAAAACCTATTGTTTTATCTTCAAGTTTCTAAATCAGCATTTCTTCTGATTTGACCACTTCAATGTCGAAATAATACTCACATTGTAAGTGATGGAGAAGTTTTATGTTCACATATTTCTCTTTATTTCACTTCTTAAAAGCTTTCTCCATTTGCCTCCATAAATCCAAATAATACTTTAAAAAGTCCAATTAAAGAACCACCACTTGAAAAAGAAAAAATTCCATACTGATTCTTGTAGAAAATAAACTTTCTCTCACTTCTAATACTTGATTACTCTATAGTAATTACTCTATAGTAGTTGTTTTACTTAATTTAAATATACATGCAGCTTGCATATATGCACCAACAAACTATTAGGAGAAAATGTTAAAATATATTTAAAAATTGAAAAATATGTATTGTGACTGTATGGTGAGCATACTCTCTGGCACAAGTGATCATTTAATAAGTGCTTATTTAACTAAAGTGTTATTTTTATATTCTGTTGTCATAGTTGGGTCAATAGAAGTAATCTAAAAGTAGATGTTTAATTCATTATATAATAAATTTTCTCAGTGTTTATCCATTTCTATTACAAATCACTATTATATTTAAACATTTTTCCTCACAGAGTTTTCTGAAATAACAGTGCTAACTTCATTCATTCAATAATGCATTCATTTATTTTTTCTTCATTTATTCAATAAATATTGAGAACTCTTGCATGCCGGACAGTATTCTAGTATTGAATATATGTTTTTACCAAAATAGGCACCTTATTATAATATAGAATATTAGTATTGTTGTAACTAACTTCATGACCTTCTTTCTTTATCCCTTCTGCTTTAGCACTAAGATACCTCAGAAATTAATATATATTTTGTCAGTAAAAATGATACATACAATTCTGAATATTGTATTCTCTTTGAGCGATGAGGCCCTTATTTTTTTATCCTCATCATGTAGGTACATATTAGGTCTGACATTCATGCAGTCAATGATTATCTGTTCAGCACATACCCTATGAAAGCCTCAATGTTAGGTGCTGTGAGGGACATGAGGGTGTATCAGACTAGGATTCTGAGCAAGTTAAGGATGACAAGGGACAAATACACAAATGATCCCAACACAAGGCAGAAAAAGAAAGTGCCGTAGAAAAATAAAGATATGATGCTGTTGGAATTCAGGGTAGAAACAGATTATTCACAAATATAGGATTAAGGAAAGATTTTCAGAAGAGTTGTTTTTTGAGGTGGCTTTAGGAGGATGGGAAGAATTTAGTCACAGAAAATTGAATGGATAAGAAAGGGAAAAGAGAAGGTAGCAGAGTGCATAGAAAATATACTTTTACATATAAATTATACTTCATTAAATCAAGATAAAATGGGTTTTCCAGATTATTCTATATCACCATTAAATTTTATACATAATTATGTTCAATTATCCTAGTATTCACTTTTCAAATATTCAAGGTAAGTTATTGTAATCCCCAATTTTTCCTTAGGTTGAATCAAACCCAATTAAATCTAACAAGAATAAAGATGCAGAAAATTCCTCACTTTTAGAAAATTATTCCCAAATCTCTACAAATTGAATGTAGCTCTAAAGCTACATCAAGAAATGATTTTACTCTATTCTAGCAACGCTTGTAGAGTGTGATAATTGTGTTTCTTCCAAATAGTTTCTGAAGCAAGTTACAGAACTTTATTATCACTATTTTTATGCACTAATATATAATGATGAGATAGAAATTTGATTGAAAATATTAGCAAATGTTTTAAATATATAGCCAATTTGCATACAGTACTCTGTTAGTGTCTGTGAT
The DNA here is from genome assembly GCF_949752795.1 of Hyperoodon ampullatus. NCBI lineage: Eukaryota > Metazoa > Chordata > Mammalia > Artiodactyla > Ziphiidae > Hyperoodon > Hyperoodon ampullatus. The sequence goes on from NC_136923.1 coordinate 59,938,831, forward strand.
GTGACGCAAAACTTTCCTGCATCCTAAGTAGTTGTGCTGTGCTCCAATATGTAACTGTAACAATTAAGAGAGCAGAAGCTCTTGGCTTATGATGTCTTTTTTATTTACCCTACTACAAAGTAACCAAAGACTCAAAGTAAAATGTTCATTTCCATAATGATATCTTAATTTATGCTGAGTTTAAAGGTATCTGTTCACATGAGTTTTCTTTGTTTGTTTTTTTGTTTTTTCTAATTGCCTAGAGTGGTTTCCCTAAATATAATTCCCTTTCACCCCTTTCACTATGCTGTCCCCCAGGCCATGAAAAATTCACTCATGCAATATGATGTGTAGATGTCCTACACTCCATAATGACCTTAAAGTGGTTTCTTTCTTTGCCAGTTCCCTCCTCCAAATATTACTTAATGCATTCAAATCTCTTTGGGTGCCAATAAGTTGATCAATAAATGGTCAATACTATGATTTTGTTTTTGTGACAACTAGTCCTATTGGTTTCTGAGAATCACATATGGGGGAGAATCATTTAACTAATTATCACATGGATTCCTTTCCTATGAAATGTGTAACTTATTTTCAGAAAAAAATACTTAGGCACTTTATTTTTCTAAAGATGTATTTGTTTTATGCCAACTTTATTCATAATAGCAAAATATAGGAATAATTCAAATGTCCTTCAACTGGTGAATGAGGAAACTGTGATACATCCATAAAATGAAATGCTACACCATAACAAAAAGGAACAGAATACTTATACACACATCAACATAAATAGATATGGAATGCATAGAAGCCAGACTGAAAATGCTACACTTTGTAATGTTTCTAATTATATGATATTCTAGAAAAGGCAAAACTGTAGTGACAAAATGTGACTCATGGTTCCCAGGGCCTGGGGTGGAGAAAAAGTTGACTCTAAAGAGCAATAAGGAAACATTTGGGGCTAATTAAATAGTCCTATATCATAATTTTGGTGGTGGTTACATGATACTTTGTATTGGCCAAACTTATACAACTGTACTCTAAATGGGCAAATTTTACCATATGTAAATTATATTTCAATAAATCTAACTTTTATAAAGTAAAAATTCATTAATAACACAAATTTTAGAGTCTATATAAATTTATTCAATAATCTCTGAGATCCATCAAGAAAGGAAAGAAAAAATTTTTTTTGCTTTTTTCATTTGTAATTCACTTTTATCTTTGATGATCCTCCCCCACCAGTTCCTTCATACCATATTTTATGAAAACATTTTGCTTCTATATAAGGATTGCAGGTGGTTTGAACTCAAAAGTGAGGAAGAAGGGCTTGGAGAAATATGATTTTTATAGACTGAATGTTTGTGTCCTCCCAAATTTCATATATTGACCTTGTAGTTCACTTAAAAAATTTTTTTATTTTCTACTGGAGTAGACTTGATCAACAACATTGTGCTATTTTTAGGTGTACAGCAAAGTGATTCAGTTATACATATAGTTATAACTATTCTTTTCCAAATTCTTTTCTCATTTAGGTTATTGCAGAATATTAAGCAGAGTTCCCTGTGCTATACAGCCTTGTTGGTTATCCATTTTAAATATAACAGTGCATATATGTCAATCCCAAACTCCCAATTTGTCCCTCCCACCCATGTCCCCTGGTAACCATAAGTTCATTCTCTAAGTCTATGAGTCTGTTTCTGTTTTGTAAATAAGTTTGTTTGTATCACTTTTTTAAAAAAAATTGTTTTAAACATCTTTATTGGAGTATAATTGCTTTACAATGGTGTGTTACTTTCTGCTCTATAACACAGTGAATCAGCTATACACATACACACGTTCCCATATCTCTTCCTTCTTGAGTCTCCCTCCCTCCCACCCTCCCTATCCCACCCCTCTAGGTGGTCACAAAGCACGGAGCTGATCTCCCTGTGTTATGTGGCTTCTTCCCACTAGCTATCTATTTTACGTTTGGTAATGTATATATGTCCATGCCATTCTCTCACTTTGTCACAGCTTACCCTTCGCCCTCCCCATATCCTCAAGTCCATTCTCTAGTTGGTCTGTGTCTTTATTCCTGTCTTACCCCTAGGTTCTCCATGACCTTTTTAAATTTTTTTTTCTTAGATTCCACATATATGTGTTAGCATATGGTATTTGTTTTTCTCTTCTGACTTACTTCACTCTGTATGACAGACTCTAGGTCCATCCACCTCACTACAAATAAGTCAATTTCATTTCTTTTTATGGTTGAGTAATATCCCATTGTATATATGTGCCACATCTTCTTCATCCATTTATCTGATGATGGACACTTAGGTTGCTTCCATCTCCTGGCCAACAAACACATGAAAGAATGCTCAACATCATTAGTTATTAGAGAAATGCAAATCAAAACTACAATGAGATATCATCTCACACTGGTCAGAATGGCCATCATCAAAAAATCTAGAAACAATAAATTCTGGAGAGGGTGTGGAGAAAAGGGAACACTCTTGCACTGCTGGTGGGAATGTAAATTGATACAGCCACTATGGGGAACAGTATGAAGGTTCCTTAAAAAAACTACAAATAGAACTACCATATGACCCAGCAATCCCACTACTGGGCATATACCCTGAGAAAACCATAATTCAAAAAGAGACATACCAAAATGTTCATTGCAGCTCTATTTACAATAGCCAGGAGATGTATCACTTTTTTTTAGTTTCTGCATATAAGCGATATCATATGAGATTTGTCTTTCTCTGTCTGACATACTTCACTTAGTATGATAATCTCCAGGTCTATCCATGTTGATGCAAATGACATTATTTCATTCTTTTTAACAGCTGAGTAATATTCCATTGTATATATGTACCATACTTCTTTATCCATTCATCTGTCATTGGACATTTAGTTTGGTTCCCTGTCTTGGCTATTGTAAACAGTGCTGCCATGAATATTGTGTTGCATGTATCCTTTCAAACCATGGTTTTCTCTAGATATATGTCCAGGAGTGTTGCTGGATCATATGGTAGCTCTATTTTTAGTTTCTTAAGGAACTTCCACAATGTTCTCTATAGTGGCTTCACCAATTTACATTCCCACCACAAGTGTAGGAGAGTTCCCTTTTCTCCACACTCTCTCCAGCATTTATTGTTTGTATATTTTTTGATGTTGGCCATTCTGACCTGTGTGAGGTTATACCTCATTGTAGTTTTGATATGCATTTCTCGAATAATTAGTGATGTTGAGCATCTTTTCATTTGCCTGTTGGTCATTTGTATGTCTTCTTTGGAGAAATGTCTATTTAGGTCTTCTGCCCATTTTTTAATTGGGTTGTTTATTTTTTGATATTGAGCTGCATGAGCTGTTTGTAAATTTTGGAGATTAATTCCTTGTTGCTCACTTCATTTGCAAATATTTTCTCCCATTCTGTGTGTTGTTGTTTCATTTTGTTTATGGTTTCATTTGCTGTGTAAAAGCTTTTAAGTTTCATTAGGTCCCATTTGTTTATTTTTGTTTTTATTTCCCTTACTCTAGGAAATAGATGGTCAAAGATATTGCTGTGATTTATGTCATATAGTGTTCTGCCTATATTTTCCTCTAAGAGTTTTATAGTATTTGGTCTTACATTTATGTCTTTGATCCATTTTGAGTTTATTTTGGTGTATGGTGTTAAAGAATGTTCTAAATTCATTCTTTTACATGTAGCTGTCCAGTTTTCCCAGCACCATTTACTGAAGAGACTGTCTTTTCTCCATTTTCTCCATAGTCTTGCCTCCTTAGCTGTAGATTAATTGACCATAGGTGCATGGATTTATTTCTGGGCTTTCTATCTTGTTCTATTGATCTATGTTTCTGTTTTTGTGCCAGTACTATCTTGTTTTGATGACTGTAGCTTTGTATTATAATCTGAAGTCACACAACCTGATTCCTCCAGGCCGATTTTTCTTTCTCAAGATTGCTTTGGCTATTTGAGGTCTTTTGTGTCTCCATATAAATTTTAAGATTTTTTTTTTAATATTGATTCTTCCAATCCAAGAACATGGTACATCTTTCCATCTGTTTGTGTCATCATTGATTTCTTTCATCAGCCTCCTATAGTTTTCTGAGTACAGGTCTTTTGCCTCCTTTGGTAGGTTTGTTCCTAGGTATTTTATTCTTTTTGCTGTGATGATAAATGGGATTGTTTCTTTAATTTCTCTTTCTGATCTTTCATTCTTATTGTATAGAAATGCAACAGATTTCTGTGTATTAATTTTGTATCCTGCAACATTACCAAATTCATTGATGATCCCTAGTAGTTTACTGGTAGAATCTTTAGGATTTTCTATATATCTGATCATGTCATCTGCAAATAGTGACAGTTTTACTTCTTTTCCAGTTTGGATTCCCTTTATTTCCTTTTCTTCTCTGATTGCCAGGGCTAGGACTTCCAAAACTATGTTGAATAGAAGTGGTGAGAGTGGACATTCTTGTTTTGTTCCTGATCTTGGAGGAAATGCTTTCAGCTTTTCACCATTGAGTATGATGTTAGCTGTAGGTTTGTCATATATGGCCTTTATTATATTGAGGTAGGTTCCCTCTATGCCCACGTTCTGGAGAGTTATTATCATAAATTGATGTTGAATTTTGTCAAAAGCTTTTTCTGCGTCTATTGAGATGATCATATGGTTTTTATTCCTTAATTTGTTAATATGGTGTATCACATTGATTGACTTGTGTATACTGAAGATTCTTTGCATCCCTGGGATATATCCCACTTGATCATGGTGTATGGTTCTTTTAATGTATTGTTGGATTTGCTTTGCTAGTATTTTGTAGAGGATTTTCGCATCTATGTCCATCAGTAATATTGGCCTGTAATTTTCTTTTTTTGTGGTATCTTTGTCTGGTTTTGGTGGCCTCCAGAATGAGTTTGGGATTGTTTCTTCCTCCGAGATTTTTTGGAATAGTTTCAGAAGGATAGGTATTAAATATTCTCTAAATGTTTGATAGAATTTGCCTGTGATACTGTCTGGTCCTGGACTTTTGTTTGTTGGAAGTTTTTAAATCACAGTTAAGAAAGGAAAGGAAATCTTGATTCCATAATATTGTTTTAAGAATTTTCTTCTTTTCAGAGCACCAATAACATTTCCCTATTTTTTGTTTTAAAAATGAAAATTACATTTCTGGGGGAGAAAATCCACACTGAACAAGTACCTTGTTTTTATTGTTATCTTAATTATGAATTCACCAAAATAATCTCTAAAATAACAGTATTTTTATTAAATACAAGCTTGTTCAATGAGTTGATTGGTTATGATAATCATCTAGTCTTAAAAGAACACACTACTATTTCACTATTAGCAATTGCAAGATTATTATATTTTACCTCTCACAGTCTAGTAAGCAACTGAATAATTCAGGACAATGAATAAACCCAGTGCTAGAAACTTTCACATAAAGTAACTGATATTCAGATTCAAGAAACAAAATAGCAGAATTAGAAATCATCCTGAGAAGGATGTGTTAAACAACGTATACCTTACCTTTGTGCTTGGGTGGCATAGCTATTGTCATAAGTCTCATATGTCTGGTCATCGTATTCACCCCCATAGCCATCATCATAACCCTGAGGCAGAAAATGGTAGAAAGATGGATTAGCAATCAATTTAAGTAACTATGATCTGTTTTTGATTAATGAGATTTTATATCACTTTTTTTTTTTTTTTTTTTTTTTTTTGCCATACGTGGGCCTCTCACTGTTGTGGTCTCTCCCCTTGTGGAGCACAGGATCCAGAGGCACAGGCTCAGAGGCCATGGCTCATGGGCTCAGCTGCTACGTGGCATGTGGGATCCTCCTGGACCAGGGCACGAACCCACGTCCCCTGCATCAGCAGGCAGACTCTCAACCACTGCGCCACAAGGGAAGCCCATTAATGATATTTTATATAAGGTGAGCTTAATTTAGTTTTTGTGTGTGGTTACTCTGCATCATATTTTACTAGATTAACAATTTCCTTACAACACTGAATAAAATTTCATCTCTCAGATTTTAATATTTAATAATTAAACTCAGCATATTATTTAAGTAGCAATACCTACTCCCGGATTTATTTAGAATTTTGAGCAATACTAATGAAAACAATTTTAAAATTTCAAAATATATATTTTTCGAAAAATTATGAGTAGATAAGAATAATTATGATAACCTAATGGTGACACTAATCTATTTGTTACAACCTTACTGGGATTTTTTCTTCCTTAATAATAATCATAATCATAATTAGAATTGTAACTAAAATCTGGATTTCTCAGTAAAGAAGATGTAATTATTTTTTGAAAAAAAAGAAAGGGAAAAAGTAAAGAAGAAAAGGAAGGAAGAAAGAAAAGGGAAAAGGAAGGAAGAGAGAAAGGAAAGGGAACTGAAATAAAGACTTTTTACTTAGTTGTGCATTCTATGGCTTTTAAATCTCATGAGTAAAATTATGTTGTGTGGTGGTTTAATTATCTGACTAAATTAATGCTAACAAAGTTAATGCAGATTTGTGATTCTAGAATGTGCAAGCAAGCTAGCAAATATACACTCCAGTTATACATTGCTCTATGAGTGATTTAGTTTTATTTCCCTTTGTGGTCATTGACTTTATTCTAAATCATAGCCATCCATCTTGATTACTCTCAACTTCTAAGAAAACCTTTAGCTCTTCTGCTTCTGGATCTTTGCTGCTGTATCGCTTTCCTTGGATTGTACTTCCATCCCACCCTACCAATTCTATAATTCCTTTTCAATCTGGAGGCTTGCAAATCTCTCTCCTTATTGTGTTCAGAAATTTAAACAGAAAAAAGTGCAGATGTGAAAGTTTCCACATAATTTTGACTAAGACTTTTGAATCCATTTAATCTGAAGGCTAATATTTTTCATCAACTTAAGGAAGTTTTAAAAATATTACTTCTTTATTACTTCCACATCTGGTTTACCCGTTATATAATGTTATTTTGAGATTTTCTGTCTAACCTCATTTTCTTGTATTTTTCATTAATGATTTCCATTTCATCATATTTTTGCTCTGCAGTATGGAACAGTTTCCTCATTTGATCTTTGAATGTTCTAATTAAGTTCCTATTGATTTTAAAAAAAAATTAATCTAAAGTTAATTGTTGTATATGAAAACATTGCGTACAGATTATTTTAAAATAGTACTGAAAGGTTTATGTCCAAAAATCAGCAGCTACTTGTCTTCTCCCTCTCCAACTTCCAGTTCACATTTAGCATTTTTATCTATCATATTAGTAGTATTTAAGCATTTATTTTTGTGTTATTAAGTAATTAAGTAATATGTTTAAATTTATGTTGTTTGATTTATGAATTTTAGTGGTCTTTCTATTGACTGACCATTCATGTTGTGAAGGATTTAGTTCTATTGTCTATTGTCTATATGTCTCCCTATAACTGTCTTCCTAATATAGTTTCATCATAATTTTTCATTAACTAGTAACTGTCTACCTTGTTACTGAATAATAAATAATTATTATTCATAAGTGATCCAAATAGATTAGTATAATTCTGTTTTATTTTCATATCTTTTTGTTTCTCCTAAAGTTAGTAATTGCTCATTCACTTTACTATTTTCTTGGTTTTCTATATTAGAATTATTTGTCTTCTATATTAGAATTATTTGTCTTCTATTGTACCAATAGTTATCCTAATCTAGCAATAATATTTCCAAATATTCCAAAATATCAGATAATCTCTCACTTCCTTTTGTGCTTCATAGAGTCCAACTCCCACAGGACCAGATCATTGGACTGGTCTAGACTGCTGAACTCCTAGGCCTGAAGGCAGAGTAGTTTTTCTCAAACTTCCCACCCACCACTGTTTGCATGGAATTCCCTTTTACCAAGTTCCATCTTCTGTTTGTTCTCATTTCTTCCTGCAACATCTCTTCCAGTAAACTCTATTAAGAGGTATATTGGAGAGAACTATTTACATTATCTGTCTCTCTGTCTCTGTCTCTCTCTCTCTCCTCTTTAGTTTCACTCTCCCTCCATACCTAGCTTTTATATTTTACTTTTTTAGGTGAAGAATTTAAATTATACAGAAAAGTTAAATAATAGTACAATGAATTCATCTACTATTCATCTAGATATGCCAGTTTTGTCCCACCTACATTATCTCACTATATATATATATGTGTGTGTGTGTGTATGTATATATATCCTAAGTCATGTGTAAGTCTGCTCCAGAAATATATTTCATCACTAAATAGCTCAGCTTGCATCTCCTGAGTATAAGGATATGCTCCTACATAGATACAATAGTATTACTCCCTCAAAAAAGTCCACAATAATTTCATAATATAATTTACTGTGAAGCCCATGATTAAAGTTCTGTTATTGTCAAAAACAGGACTTTTGTAGCTATTTTTTTTTAATTTATTTTATTTATTTATTTTGGGCCGTATTTGGTCTTCGTTGCTGCACACTGGCTTTCTCTGGTTGTGGTGAGCAAGGGCTACTCTTGGTTGTGGTGTGTGGACTTCTCACTGCAGTGGCTTCTCTTGTTGCGGAGCATGGGCTCTAGGTGCACGGGCTTCAGTGGTTGTGGCATGCAGGCTCCATAGTTGTGGCTCATGGCCTCTAGAGCACAGGCTCAGTGGTTGTGGTGAAGGGCTTCTTTGCTGCATGGCATGTGGGATCTTCCTGGACCAGGGCTCGAACCCGTGCCCCCTGCATTGGCAGGCGGATTCTTAACCACTGAGCCACCAGGGAAGCCCCTATTTTTTTTTTAATCAGAATCCAATCAAGATTCATGAATTGTATTTAACCAATATATCTGTTTAGTCTTTTCAGAACTAGCGTAGTCTTGCAGCATTTTATTGTTTTTCATAACACTAACTTTTGTGTAGTCTGGACCAGTCTTTTTTCAGACTGTCCCACATTCTGAATTTGTCTGATTAGTCTCATAATTACATTCCCACTGAATAGTTTTGAAAGAACACTACATATGTGATATTGTGTTGAATATATACAAATTTAAAAATTCTAGTTCCATGCGACTGTTTGGTTGAGTATAAAAGTTGAGGCTGAAAATTATTTTCAATCAAAATTTTGAGGGCTTCGATTCAATGTTTTCTATCATTACATACCTGTGGTCTTGAGAATTCCTGCTACTTGTTTGTGACCTAGTTTAGTTTTGTCTCATTTTATTTTTGCCGTTTCTAGATGTTTTTACATTGTTTTCTCTGATGTTTTGAAATTTCCCAATGCTGTGCCCATGTGTGTGCATTTTCTTTTATTTCTTATGCTGGGTACTTAATAAACTCTCTCCATCTGGAAGTTTATACTCTCCAGGTCTGGGAAGTGCTTCATTTTTCTTCTCACTTTCTAGAACTCTCACTAGTGAGACGTTGGATCTTCTGGATTGGTGCATTAATTTTATCTTTATGTCCTATGTGATATCTCTTATTTTTTATTTTACTACTGAGAGAATTCTATAAATTCATCTTCCAACCATTCTATAAAATATCCACACATACGTTCTAGTAACTATTAGGGTGTGGAGAGGAGATTTCCTTGTATCAGCATCCTATCCTCATCCCAAGGCCTCATCTCCTCTCGGGTAGAATAAGAGTTAACATCGCAGTTAGAATTCTCAGTGCTGCAACTGGCAGTGCCTGTTCCAAGCTCTCTTTCCTGGGCAGCCACCTGGGTCTGTGACTGGGGGATTAATTACGTTTGCCACACGTGTCTCTTTTCTAACACCCAGGCTATTGTTCTTCTGCCAAGTTTGTAAAAAATTAGCTTCATTCATCTCCACGTCCTACTCAGGACTCAAGCGCTCTAACTTCCAACAGGAGGCAAGCAAGTATTGTTTTGTCTTGTTCCTTTTTTTTTTTTTTTTTTTTTTTTTTGCTGTGTTTGTGTTCTATAGCATAGCCATGGAGTGGCAGGTGCAGGTCTCTGAGGCCTTCAGCCTCTTGAATTCCCTTCCTTTCTCCTATTTCTATCTGTTAAAATGCTACTGATTTCTAAAGGTCATTTACATTACATGATTTCAGGAAGATTTTTCTGCTTCTACCAAGCATAAGGTAACCCTCTGCCCTCTGAATTTAATAGCCTATTGTTTTCTTCTCACTGCTACCCAGAATGTCTAAACATATACCATATTTATTTTTCTATAATTTTCTCTTTTTAAATGTATGCTCCTGAAAAGAAAGTTAGTCCCTTTTTGGTGCCTTGTGGTGCTTAACATAGTGTATTCAATAGAGTATTCATTCACTGAATATGTATTGAATTGTTAAATTAGTACAGAGAAGACTATTCTCATCCAGTGTAGATATGGATTGACTCAAATCAATCACCACTAAAAGGGGAATATTACAAATGATGAGTAGAGAGTAGTATGATCTCTATTTATGAAGAATAGCTTTACCGTTTGGTCTGTGGAAGATTATTACATTTTCTTTCCTCATTTACACTTTCACTTTTTAAAATATTAATATAGAAAATCCACAGAATAGATAGAAATCTTTCCTGACAACCCACAATTCCCTAAAGCATATAGTGAAATTGTCCATAAATACTTGTACTTTTGTAAAAGAGAAAGTAAATGTGGATACTTATACTTAATCTATTATTGTTGTCTATAATTTGATGTAAATATTTATGTGGTTTGCTTAGGACAGTTAAAAATATAGATCATGCTGGTGATGTTCTAAGGTAAATCACTAGAATAGATATGCTTCCAAAAGGATCAGTCAGTATCTACAAGAGATTCAAATTAAATAAGGGTATTCAAATAAATATCAAAGCATAAAATATCAAAAATTCTAAAATTTTTTCCCACTTTTGCTCCACTGTTTCTGCTGTTTCTTTTGAAGAAATTACTGGGATATTATGTCCCAGCCTATTAACACATTTGTGTTAATAAATTAAGACTATTTTAGAAGTTACTTATCCTATCACAGTCTCAAAGTAGAATTTCCTAAAGAATAAAGGGTACATCTGATGTCCCAGTAAAGGAAAAACCTCCCTCTACAACTAAAAGTTTTAACTCTATTTCCTTCTAGCTGAAGACAGATGATTTGGCATCTCTCACAAAAAAGAAAATGCTCAAGGAGACAAAACTCATTTCTTTTGGAGACATGAAGAATATCCCTATTACCTAGAATTTCTTCATATTTATGAAGTTATAAATTCTTTAGTTTTCTATACTTGAGCCAATATAATAAGCAGATCCTCATTGGATTTTTTATGAAACACAAGCTTGGCTATTTTCCAGATCTTCACCAGGTCCTGTGCAATTTACATAAGGTAAAATATAAAATGTAGACCTGACATGAAGGCGTGAGAAATAATGAAAGAAGAGGACAAGTTTTCTGCAGTGTCCTATGAATTTTAGATCACTTTATACATCTGAGTACTGGGCACATCAACATACAGGATACATGGGTATTACTATAACCACATGTTTTACAAATCCAGTCCTTTTCAAGGCTACTTTGTAAAATGTATTTCTTGCCACAAATATGCCTACTAATTTTTTTTAAATTTAAGGAGACCATTTTGATCTAAACATCCTTTCCTGAACTATAATTTCTGCACACATTTTGGGTTTTCAAAAGTAAATAATATTGGCCCTACAATAAGCTTAAAATAATAGTAATTCAGCAGACTTTATAAATATTAACCACTGAATTACCTATTATTCCTAGCAATAGAGACAAAAGAAGAATGACATAATTCCTGTCTTTTAGACATTCTCAACCAATGATGTTTGAAAAAATTGTATGCATGTGTATGTATGTGTGTGTGCATGTATAATGTTATTATAAATTTTAGTGACATAAAGCACAGTATTTTAAATAAAAACAAATACATTTAATTTATATTTAAATAAAATTTATATTTCATTTACATTAAAAATAAAATTTATAGAACTTAATTTAAAGATAAAATATAGAATTTATTGTAACTTCTGTACACATATAACTTTAGTGTGACTTGCTGTTTCTTGAAAAATTCACTATCAAATTTTATAATTCTGTTTTTACAATAACACCACTATAAATCACAGCACAGATAAGATAAATACTTGATTACTCTTTGATTCTTCAGAGACAGCCTTGTATTGATGAACATGTATAAATCTGACATTAATGTCACTTGAAATTTTCATTTATGTTGACAAGAAAAATGAAAAGGAAACCTCAAATATGCATGTCAGAACTTTATTCATTTGTCATTTTTGAGAGCAACTTTGTTCTGAATTGGACAATGGTTTTTACACACTAGAAGAATATTTCCTCAATTTCATGTTCTGGTCATGATACAAAGGCTGCAGACATAACAGACTTTTAAGTTAAATCTGCTTTATTAACATTTTTCTCCAACGTTTTCTTGTCTACATAACCACTGTAACAAAAAATCAAGTCCTGGTTTTTAGCATTTGCCAGTATCTATGGTGTAAATACTCTTTCTATGGCTGATTTCAAGATAGCAACATGATATCCTTAAAAACAAATTTGGGAAGAGGTAAACAGTAGCACACCATATATTATTTCTGCCATACAGAACAACAGATGTAACCTTAAGCATAGAGTGTAATGAAACAATTAGATAATAATGAGTTTTTAAATATTAACGCTTTGTCTTTAATATAATTAATTTAATATTAAGTTTATAAAATTTAATGTTTAATAATGGCTGTGTTTAACAACCAATTCATGAAATTCCTGGAAATTTTACAAGAGATTTTGTGAGCCAGCACAAGTCTGCTCTAGCACAGCGGTGCTCTCGGCTTACTAGAGGAGATCAACAGGTATATAAAAAAAAAAAATTGAAATAGAAGTGGAAAGTGCCTCAATAGATTATATAATAGGGGCTATGACATCACTTTGGAAGGAATGCATAAATCTGTCTGGGGATTTTAGGTGGAAATTCTCAGGGAAGGCCTTATTTGAGATGGTTATTTGTGAATAAATATATTTTCTAGAGGGACAAGTGGGTAGTGTCAGAGCATTCCAATTTCCAAGTGTGAATGCATGGCAACATGAAAGAAAATACTGTTTGGTGAACCACTAGCAGTTGGATCTAACTAAAACTCAAATGCCTAAGAAATGGTAGGCAGTTGGGCTAAAGAAGTAGGTAGGAGTCAGGTCTGAAGTGTTTCCTATGACACAGTAAGGATTTTATTTTTATCCTATAGGCAAGAAAGCCATGGAAAGATTTCAAGCAGTGGAATGACAATACATAGATCTATCTGCATTTTGTTACATTCATTTGACTCTTTAAAAGAATTCCAAGTCTTTTAGGACTAGGCTCCATTTTCCCTTCTATTTTCTTGACTAGGTTAATCATAGTTACTATAAAACCCCTGGATGATAACTCCAATGTCTGAATCACTTGTTTCTTTATTTTTCCTCTTGGTTTCCTCATGCCTTATAATTTTATTTACTGAATTCTTGATATTGTCTATGGAAATTTGCCAAGGGTTTTGCCTGATAATATTTTCTTCCAAAGAGGATTAAGTGTTCCCCTGGCAGGCATTTAGGATAGCAGCAGATAACCTTGATGCCATGGAGAGATGGTTTTAGGCAATTGGATAGAGAAGATTGAAGCTTAGGCAGTCTGGGCTACAGATATAGCTCTGGAAGTGATCAACATAAAGATGACAGTTGAAATTACAAGCACTGTTCAGGGTGCCTACTGAGAAGAGAAATTTAGGCTACACCATGTTCCACATGGAGCCAGTGTTAGGAGAGCTCCCCTTCCCATGTTTAACTGGCCTTTATCTCACTAGGAAATGAAGGCACAAGCTGTTATAAATATAATCCTGTTTTCTTCAAGAAGATCCCACTTTAAAAAGAAAGTCAATCTTGAATTTATAAAAAGATGATATTTCTCTAAAGGCCTGTTGTAAAATCCCCATGCCAGTGTATGTTTTGGACATTAACCTGTAAGAATCTCTGGCTGTTCCTGGGTATACATTACCACCTCACAGGCACCAAATCAAAAATTCTTCCAAAAATGGAAAAATAAACAGAATATGTATTAAATTTCCTCTAGATACAGAGTTTTTCTAATCAACACGCATTTATGAAGTTTTTGAAGATTTCCTGTAACTAAGAGAATCATCACACAAAATAGTTCAGAACATTTCTTACCATATATTTTGGAAAATGCACGTTTCCAAAATATTATGTTACTGAGAGTTTGGCTAACTGCTATTGTACTGGATTTACCTATATTAAAAGTTAATTGGATCATATAAAATTGCCATTTTTGTAGGTACAAAAAATATGTATTTGAACTGTAGTTAAACCTAATACTAACACTAGAAACTATAAAACTGACATGTTTTTGTCAACTAAAGAGAAGCAAAAATATCTTGTGATGCTAATAAGTTATTGTGGCTTTCAGAAGAAAATCTTTTTTGAAATTTAAATAATATGAAATGTCATCCTGACTCTGCTTTGTGCCCACAGTTTCTTCAAAGACTTTTCAATTTAATAGGCCTTGGTGACAGATTTAGAATTTGGTCATTATTCTCATTTTGGGCTTTATTTCCGTAAAATGTCAGCAGGTTTTAAAAGAAAATAAATGAAAATAATGCGGAATTTTCTAATAAAATTGAGAATTCAGCGGGTATTAAGAGAAAATAAATGAAAATAATGTGAAATTTTCTAATACAATTGAGAGAAAAAGAAAATAAAGCCAAACATGCAATCAAGAAGCATAAAATATTCCAGAATTAAGTAATTTAATTATGAGGGTCAAGATCATAAATTTGTCACCAAACTCTAAAATTCTAGGCACAGAAGCAATTTGCAAATGCTGCTCTTTAATGTTATTGAATATAATTAGCAGGTCATATGAGAACTTGACATTTAACTTTCTTTATGAAGTGTGGTTAATTCTTATAAGCATATGTTCCTTTCTGGATGAGTTAAACCATAAAATGCATAGCATGTCCACTTCATATATATTTCTTGTTACTACAAAAGCACTTCATGGTAATAATTCAAATTAAAAAACATATCATGAAATATTAAAATAAAAACTATACATGAAATGCTAATATTTTAAGAGTCAATATTCTCTTAGGATGTAAATGATCAGTGTTTATGACATGTATCTGATTGATCATGGATTTTTATACTTTCTCATGTTTCTTTTCTTAAAGGTTTTATTTTTATGTGAATATCTCCCTACATTTTTATCATACATTCTCTGCTTGATATATGGATGAGTTTCTTATAAAATAGAATGATTTTAATAGTATCTCCCATCTCTTTTTTCCACTAAAAGAATAGCTTCCTATTATGGATTGCTGGCTTGTGTGGAACAGCGTGGCAATAGATAACCAACCCCCCCCCGCCCCCAGGTTTTGTTACTGATGCAGCTTACTCACTCTCTGTGGGAAATCATTATCTGTTCAAAACCATCCTAAACCTGAATGTGTCCACACAGTGAATGGGGAAACACAACACCTAATAGTCTAGCTTTACAATGTGGTAATACTTAATTTTCTGAAAGTTTTATGGGGAAAACAATAAATAAGTCTCTAATAAGTGGGGAATGTATTCTATTATAGCTTCATCTGCTATGAGGTTGCAGATATGTGTTTTATATTGCTATTTTAGGCTACAAGAAACCAAAGCATGAAAAGTTGTTAACATCATCATAGCTATCTCATTCAACCTGTCCATGGCAGGGATAAATTAGAAAAACAAAACAAAACAAAAAACAAAGCAAAATAAAAAAGAATCCAATAATTCAACTTCCCATAATGACTCCTGCCACACTTCTTGGTAATATTATTTTTGTTGCTGAAACAGAGATTTTATAGTTTGTGCAAGACTATGATGGCATGATGTATCTATCTATTTGATATTTTTCAATAAAGTATCTTTAGTGACACTTTTCAGTTAGAAGGCAATTTAAGAATCCATCATTTACTTTCATAAATAAAACAATGTTGGCATTTTGTTTTACATAATTATCATTTTCTAATAAATTATGCATCAGGCAAATGCATATCAAAATGAAATAATAATTTCATATAAACCAGTTGAGTAATCTTCATTCTTACAATGGCTTTTTCCCTGTTGTATGGTATCATATATAATAAAAATTCCTTTATTATCCTGAGAGGAAGACATTTCTGATCTCTTTGCAATTTCTATGATTAGAAAATACTAAGATATGACAATGCCCTTTATTCATCTTTAACATTTGACTTACAAGTGAAAAACATGAGTTGTCTTTTAAAACTTGGTTTTGCACTGAGTCATGACAGCATTACTAATTTTATTTTTCTGGAATGTTTTGTTTCAGTAGTGCTTAGTTTCATGGAGAAAATGTAAGTATTCAAGTTAACTATGTCATTAATAATGACGTTAACATTGTTTGAATAGGAAGGGGGTCTCATTGCTAAATTAGGTTTAGTTCTGATTTTTTTTTTAATGGCCCAAGCGTTTCTTTTATTACCAAAAACAATTGTTACGCACATACTCAGTGCCTCCAATCTCATCCCTGAGGATGACCATGAAAGTCCTTGGGGTTTGTAGGAGGAACCATTTAGAGGGAAATGCCTTGGCTGGTTGTGAGGAAAGTGCCCTTGCAGGGATCAGTTACGTTATCATCCCTGGGCCTAAGGACCCCTAAAGACAGGAATGGATGTGAGTTGACTATGGATTTTAATCACTCTTCCAGCACGTCTGGAGGTTAGGGTTAAGCCTGACACTAGCCCCCTCTACAAGAACACACACAACCAGGGTGCCCCCCTAAAGAATCCAAACTCCTCAGGATCCCCACAGAATATGGTCTGGCACAAAAGGGAAGTCCCTCGGTCTGCCGAATGATGCAAGCCGGGTCCAGAGTGGACTGCACTGCTCTCAGCACCACTCCTAAAGGCATCCATTGGCAAGGGCTGCCCACTAGGGCACTGCCACGAGCCCGGCTCAAACCCCAGCTGGGGTCTGGGGTAGCAATGGTCAGGGTCTGCAGCCTTCACACCATCTGGACTTCTGGCCCCTCGGCTACTCCCTGAAGCTCTTCCATGACGCCCCCGGAGGGGGGCTCAGAGGCTGGAGGTGGCTCTCCCGGGGCTTCGGACAGCATGTAGTAGACAATCTCTCGCTCGCCTTGGGCGCTGGTCTGATTCACCACGTGGATGACAGGGCTAGAAGTGTCCTGAGAGGCCGAGAGGGCTGTCCCCTCACCACCCCCACCTTCCTCTTCCTCTTCAGCCTCTTCCTGGAGTCCTGGCTCCCCTGGCACTGTTTCTAGAATGATGCCCTGCAGGCTGCTCTCATTCAGTGATGCTCCCAGGCCCGATCCCTCTGGCGGCTGCTGCAGCAGTTGCTGTGTCAGCTCTACACTCTCATAGCGAAGCAGCTGCAGCCGCATGTAGCCGTCTTCATGCTCCTTGTACCGAAAACGGGGGTGCCCTGAGGGCCACTTGAACTGGTGTTTCTTGCGAAGGTGCACGGTGAGGTTATTACCCCTCGTGAAGCATTTGTCACACACGTGGCATCTGTACCTTGGCTCTGAGTCTCCTTCATGCACTTTTCGGTAATGGGACTTGATAGAGCAGAGCGACTGGGCACTGAAGGTGCAGTTCTCGAAATCACACCTGTAGGCTGGCTCTTTGCTATGGGTATCCAGGTGCTTCCGGAGGTCGATCAGATTCTTGCAGTTGTAGTCACAACAGTCACATTTAAAGGGCCGGTCCTCGCTGTGGCGAAAGCGCATGTGGTTTCGGAGGGAGGATGGCAGTGGGCAGGTCATGTCGCAGAGAGGGCACTTGTAGTGGTTCACATGGTTACGCATGTGGTCCCGCAGCAGCCGCTCCGTGGCAAATCTCTTGGAACAGTGAGAGCACTGGAAGTGTTGCTTAGCTGTGTGATCTCAGGTAAGCGATTTAACCTCTCTGAGCCTCAGTTTCCTCATCTGCCAAAAGCGTGGATAAGAGGCCTACCTCATGGGGCTGCTGCTAGGATTCACTGAGATAAGAGGATCCAATGAGGTCTGGCAACGGATGTGATCTAAGAACTTGGTGTTGTTGGCAAACATGCCCCCGCAGGTGGGGCAGGCCACCACCTTCTCCTGGGTATGGGTACGGAGGTGCTCTCGAAGCTTAAAGCGGTCCTTGAAGGTGCACGTACAGCCTTTCCAGCCACACAACACCAAGTGCTTGTCCTTGCCGACTGCCTGGTATTCACAGAATAGGCTGTGCGCTTCCACATGCCGATAGAACCACTCGGGATTGTCGAAGGAGCTCTCACAGTGCTCCCACAGACACAGGAAGTGGTCAGGGATGTCAGGGATGAGGTTGCGGCTCTGGAAGTCCAGGACGCAGGGGCTGAGGTCGGCCTGGCTCTGCAGGGCCTGCAGCCCGCACTGTTTCAGCTTGGTGTGGTAGCAGTGGAAGTAGACATGGCGCACAAGATCAGCAGAACTGTCCAGAGAACAAAAGCCGCACTCCTGCCACAAGCAGGAGAATTCTTCCTCCAGCGGGTCCGCCTCCTCCTCCTCCTCCTCCTCCTCTTCCCCGGAGCCCTGCAGGTGCTGCTGCAGGTGCTGAGTGACGTGCTCGCAGAACTCCTCCATGGCTGAGCACACAAAGGAGCAGGACCCCCACTCACACTGTAGCCCCAGGTTCTCCTTTCGAGGAACTTTCCCAGGGGGCGGCATGGCCTTCACCCGTCGATCAGACTAATCGGCTCCGGGGTCTCTCCTGCTCTCCTCCCACCTCCCACCGTCTCCGGTAGGGCTCTTGAGCGACAGCCAACGACAGCCAATCGCCGTTCTCGGATCCCTCTAACAACCAATCGCCCCTGCGACTGACGGAACCCATGCGCGACCAAAACACGGAAGGGGCGGGAGTGAGGGGCGGCGGGACGCGCGGAAAGGTACTGCTGCTGGCGCCGCCGATCTCCTGGCGTGGCGTAAGCGGGGATCCCTAGGGCCCAAATTCCCCCAACTGCGCAGGCTCGGCCCACGGCACCCACTGGGCATGCGCAGAGCTAGGGCTGAGCGCAGAGAGTGGTCTCCGACCTTGTGTTGGTTATCAAGCTAGCTGGCCGCGTGGGCGGTGAGGCGGAGGAACAGGTGGAGGAGGCCGAGGAACAGTTGGAGGAGGCCGAGGAGGCGGAGGAGGCCGAGGAGGCGGAGGAGGAGGCATGCGAGGCTCTGTGCCCAGCACAGCAAGCCCCGCTCAGCCCAAACTGGGGGTCCTTCACCTTCTTAATCTTCCTGTTTCTTAAATATCAGTATTCCTTGTGCCATCTTCTCTTTCCCCTGCACCTCACCTCCTGTGTCACCAGGCTCAGTGAATGACTCCTTCAAGTCAGAAACCTGGCGGTCATGGCTGATTCCTCCCTCACACGTCGCATCCAATCCATTGCCAAGACCTGTAAATGCTACCCCCTTAAATACAGGATCTCTCATGTTCATCCCCCGTTCTTGATGCTCTTGATGTTCGCCGCCCCTTCTCTAGTCCATTAACAACGTCCATCCCGGATGTGTACACTGACCTAACTGGTTCCACTGCGGGCACCCCTACTTCCTTCCAAACCATTCTCGACGGAGCTCTCAAGTCTAGTTCTGATTTTTAATCTTCTTTTGAAAGTATTCTCTCCTTCTCTAGTCAGGGCCTGCTTTATTTGTTTGTTTGTTTGTTTCCACGTAGCTCAGGCTCTCCTGTGGGGCTGGTGACTCAGGGCTTCCTCCAAAACCAGCAGCTCTGGAGGCAGGCAGTATGAGCAAGGAGGGGCCCTTCATCTCTACTGCAACCACACAAGCTATAGTTTAAGTTTACATGAGATTTATTTGAAAAATTTAGTCTAAAAATGTTACAAATGTGTTGGTGTACAGCATTCTGCATTATTAAACAATTTTACATGTTCTATTATTA
Organism: Hyperoodon ampullatus; assembly: GCF_949752795.1. Classification (NCBI taxonomy): domain Eukaryota; kingdom Metazoa; phylum Chordata; class Mammalia; order Artiodactyla; family Ziphiidae; genus Hyperoodon; species Hyperoodon ampullatus. The sequence continues at coordinate 59,958,701 of NC_136923.1, forward strand.
AAACTACCAAATGTAAGCTATTGAGGCCAGAAATATAAGTTTGCCATATAAAACCCCAAATTTCCATCAAAGGATAATTCAAATTGCCATATTATTCTATTAACTATTCATTTTCTCTGTGGTGATTTACTTCTTTCCAAATTTAATATTGCGTTGGCTTATAATGTTATAGCTCCTATTGTATTTCCTACATGGAGGCTTCATAAATACTAGGGCCATGCAGTCCAATAGATCTTTCTGTGATAATAGAAGTTTCCATGCTCTGTGCTGTCACTGGTCAGACGTGGCTTTTGAGCACTTAAATGTGGTTAGGGTAACTGAGGAACTGAATTTTTAATTTAATTTAATTGATTTAAATTTAAGTAGCCACATGTGGCTGTTGGCTACATGGATGCAGAATCACTCGTGAATAAACGTGTGAAATACTCAGCTGTCCAGAGACTTTTTACATGTCTTTTTTTTTCAGTTTGAGACAGGCTGGGACCTGGGACCCTTTGTTTGCACCTGAACAAACCTCTCCTCAAGCAACAAAATACAAAGAAACTGTAGGGGTCTAAAAATAACTGCATGCATGTGCAGTTGGGGAAAATTATGGACAAAAAGATACAAAAAGACTAAAAATAGTCAACTGCCACTTTTGAAGATCCAGGAGAAAAAAAAGGGTGTTGGGAGCAAAAGCAGGGTACTACACATGCCCCCTGCACACACCACCACCTAAGGGGTGGGCAAACAACCTAAGCCACCCCTCTAGCCCAACCCCTGGACACACCCCTACCCTCACCCCATATAAGGAACAAGCTCACTGCCCTGCCCAGCGAGTGAACAATCAAGGGAATCTGTTGTTTGTTCTCGCTTCCCCCTTCTGCAGGAGGGCCCCCAATAAAGCCTTGTCTGAATTTCTTGTCTGGCTTCTAGCCAAGTTCTATTGATTAGGGAAGGCCAACAACCCTGGTTGGTATCAGATCTATGGCACCCAATGTGGGGCAGTTGTCCCCTTCTTGGGAGAGGATCTGGGTACCTCCAGGACCACCAAATACAGCTTCACCATGGGTGACAAGTGGCCACCTTGTGAACCTCTTGTTTCAGTGTCACTGGATTTGGTAAGTCTGCCTTCCTGTCCCCTTGGGACCTCAGTACCCTCATTCAGACTCTACACTTTCCCCTCCCCCTTGTCTTTTCCCTCTCCTGAAATCTCTCCACTTCTCCTCTCTCTGTCCTCTTCTCTCTCTGTCCTCTCTTACCTCTGTCCCCTACTTCTGAAAGACTGGACATTGGCAGCTACAGCGTCACTCCTCTCAGCTTGTGAGACCATGCTCCCTCTGACCGGCAGTGGCTCCCCTTGATAGGTGACAGAGGTGGGAGAGTCATGCCTCACACCATGCAGACCCTGGTCCAGCAGCCTCTCCCTGACAGGAGGTTTATGAGAGTGATAGGGGGTTAAACCTCATATCATGAACTGGCTGGATGTTCTATCATCCCAGTATTCTCACCTGTATTTTCCTGCTGTCTCTTTCCCTTTTTCAGTCTTTTCTGTCTCTCCCCCCTTCCCCCTCCCTGAATCCTCATACCTGAAGTCTCTGCCAAAATTGTGGGCATGGTGGAGCATTTAAACCTTGAAATACAAATGCAGCGCACTTTCCCTGAGATTCCAGGCTTGGCTTACTTGGTGGGATTTTAAAGAACAAAAAAGAAAAGAAAGGAGCTTGCAATTTTCCCTCCTCTGCTTTTGCAGTGTAACTATTCTTTCTGCCTGAGCTCTAGGGTCTTGCATCTGTCTCTTCTGCTTTTGCAGTGTAACTATTCTGCCTGGGCTCTCAGGAACTACCTGATTCATCTGTAGCCTCCCAGACCAAGGAAAAAAAGGGACCATTTTAAATTCAAGTGGGAAACTATGAGGTCTCTGGTTCTGTCTGTCTATATGGAAAAATTAACTTGTAAATGATCTGTATTTAATTGGCTTAAGGAAATGGAGTGCTTATACACATTCTCAGAAATATAAAGGAGGCTCACCAGAATACATTTTGGGTTAATGTGATCTGGGAAATATTCAATATCTAATTAATCTCTGGTATTAGAGATAGCTTAAGCTTGTGGGTTTAATTAATGCAAACCTGTCTTTAGAGTCATCAACATTAAGTATAATACTTTTATTGTACCTATGGTTACTGAAAGTCAATAAGTGCATATTGTTTCAGTTATAAAATCTGTTAATATGGAAAATAACCTGATATGATTAAACTTTTAAGTAAATGGTCCTGAGATAAGAGCGTTTTGGTAAACTCTATAGGAATAATTATGTTTTGGAAACGTCCATTTAAATAGTCTCTCCAAATTTTGGTAACTTAAAACTAAATTAAGTTAAATGATAGGAATTCATTGAATATCCAGGCCATTTCAAATAAGATAAAATATTGGGAACATTAATTGCTAAGCAGGTCTAAATTTACCTACTTTTGTCTTCTTGTGAGAGAGAAACTAAAGCTGTTTGGTGTCACCTTGAGATGTTCTCTATCAATTTATAGAATGCTAATGTAAATGACAGTTCATGGTTGCTTAAGGAAAGTAGGAGGTGTGTTTTCAGAAAGAAATGTATGAGGATTGGAAATATACTTTGTTAATGTAAAAAGGGTGAGTTTGTTCCAAAGCTGGTTATTTCTGAATGGAAAGAATAAGGGACTTTCTGGCTACAGAAAGTTGCAGAAGGTTTGTGGAAGAGGAACACTGAGAAAATAATTTTGTATGTGGTCAGGACTTTCTAAGGTTGGATTAAATTTAATTAGGTAAATGGATTTTATTATGAGTAGGCTGATACAGGACTGGATTTGGTTTCTCTCTCTCAAAAGAGAACAAAGTTTTCCTGGAATGCTGTTTTTTTGATAACAGATTGTATGAGTTTCTGTGTCTTTAAGTGATCTGTATTTATTTTTGAAATCTTTTTTTTTCACCTTAGTCTAGGAATAATTGTTTCACAGCCACCTATGATTCTATCTGACCAGGTGTTTGTAAAGCTTTTTGAAATTTTTGACAGACATCCCAAATATCAAATTCTAATTAAAGTTCTTTTGACCCCCCCAGCTAACTTTGGGGTGCTTCAAAGGGCCCTTGGAGAATCCTAAAGAGAGATCCTAAACTAATTGGGTTCATTTTGTATGTTAAATTACATGGGAAACATTGTCCAAACTCGCTGTTCCTTGTGTCAGATGGAATCATCAGGCTTTGCCCAATTTTTATCACAGCCACCAAACAAATAAGAGATAGGGTTTTGGGTTCTTCTGCTGTCTAGTCTCTCACCTTACTCTATACACAAAAAATCCCCTGTGGGAATACTCCTACCTCTAGGCCCTCAGGTCCTGACCCCTGTGGCATTTTCCATTGTGCCCAACTCCAATTCCTCCAGGAGTTCCTTTTTGCACCTCTAGGACCCACTTCACTCTAAGCCTTGGCAGCCCATACCTCGTTACAGACTACCTATTGGGCTGGCCACTTCCAAGCAGCCCACATCCTTTAATAAGGCTTCACAGATGCTCAATCTCGAGGAATACACCCCAACATAGGAAAAATTGTTATAGGACATAAGCTTTATGGACACCAGATCTCCATCAAAGAGAGTCCTGTCAATGCACTGGCACTGGTTCAAACATCCTCTATAGGGGCCCCCTTGTGCGAGGGACTGGGTCAACCAGAGATGTCTGGTTAGGCGATGGGAGAATAGAGGGCCCTCAAAAACCCATTAGGTAAGATGAGAATTCGGAGGACACTCTAATCCCCTTCTGACAAAAGCCTCCTAGTAAATGTCTCTGAGATTACAGACTTCATTTCGAGGAGTGCTCTTGGTTGCAGGTTACTCAACATAGGAGGATCCTCTTCTAAGCCAGAAGAAACACCTCTGGAATATATTCTTAAAAATTGGAAATTTAAAAAAATAGAAGGGCTGGAAAGGGAAGAATTTTAACTCTATTAACACTGCCTGGCCTTTATGTAAGTTGGGGGATAGAGAAAAATGGCCTGAAAATGGGTCTCTAAATTACAGTACCATCTTGCAATTGGATCTTTACTCTCATAAGATGGGAAAATGGACTGAGGTTCCCTATATCCAAGCCTTCACAGTCCTTTACCAAAACCCCACTCTATGAGGCTCCTTAATCAAAACTCAGGGTAATCAGAAAACACTCCCAACATTTTAGATGATCTCCTTCTAATCTTCCCCAATTTTTAGGGAGGGGGGAAATCAAGTTTCCCCTGCTTCTCCAGAGCCACCTGATTCTCCAGAGCCACCTACTTCCCTGGAGGCACCTACTTCTTCAGATTTCTCTGACCAATCCCAAACTCCACCTCCTTATGTCCCTTTATACCCTCCATTACCCTAGGAGGGAGAGACAGGTCTCTCCAGGGTAACTCATAGTGGAACTTCCTATCACCCAGGATCAGGAAAAATAGGCCCTATTAGAGAAGTGGCAAATGGTTAAGGGACAATTAGAGTACATGTGCCCTTCTCTTTAACTGATTTAGCCCAAAGCAGAAGAGACTGGGCCAATTTTCTGAAGACTGTAGTATGTTTGCTGAAGGGTTTCAGGCCCTAACTCAGTCCTTTGATTTAACTTGGAAGGATGTCCAAATAGTCCTGTCTACTTGCTGTAACCCTGAGGAAAAACAGATTTGGGGCAGCAGCCCAGGGGCACGGTAGCCAGCTTGCCAATCTCAACATTTTGTTAAGGGTGGAGACGCAGTCCCAAATCAGGAGTCCTGTTGTAATTATAACTCCCGGGATGGAACAGAAGGCAGGAAGCACATGATCCAATGTGTATTAGAAGGGTTGAGAAAGTATATCAAAAAGCCAAAGGGTAAAGGAGTGACCCAAGAAGAAAAAGAAAATCCAGCCCTCCTTCAGGGATGGCTTGTGCAGGCTTTTTGAAAATTTACTAACATTGAACCATCCACTCCCCAGGGTCAGTCCCTGCTGGGAAAACATTTTATCAGCCAGTCTACCCCTGATACAAGGTGGAAACTCCAAAAGTTACAATTAGGCTCACAAACCCCAATGCCCCAACTTCTAGAGGTGGCCTTTGGGGTATTTAATAATCGAGATCTAGCTGAGGAAGAGGAGAGAACCTGACATGAAAACAAGCAGGCCAGGGCTCAAGCTAAACTGATGGCCATAGATGTCAGCCATGCCTTGAAACCTCAGGAGAACCCAAGGGGGCCAAGGAAGTTTAACCATCTTCCTGGAGGTAAAGCCAGCAAGGGGGGGATGCTTCAAATGTAAGCCAACTGACCACTGGGCCCAAAAGTGCCAACAAGAGCTCTCTGGCCCATGCCCAGTCTGCAAACAAACTGGTCATTGGAAGTGGGAATGCCCTCTGTCCTGAAGGGGAAGGGGGGTTCCCAGTTCCGAGATGGCCAAGTTGGATGACTGAGGTGGCTAGGGGATTCTGGTGACTCCCCACCATGAGATGTCTATCTCCATCAAGAAGCCCTGCATGGTCCTTGATGTGGCAGGTAAGAAAACCATTTTTTAATTGATATGGGAGCCACTTACTCTTTCCTGGTCTCTCATGATGGACCTCTTTTCTCCAAAAGCTGTACTGTGACTGATGTCAACAGAAAGCCTCGCACCCATTTCCTCACTGGGCCTCTCACTTGCCAATTTAAACAGCTTTTGATCTCACGTGGCTTTTTGATTGTGCCTGAGTGTCCTACCCCACTACTGAGGAGAGACGTTATGGGCTCCCTTGGGACCACATTACAATTAGGAGGCCCCAAGCAGTCCCTTTTCTTGACTCTGACCAAGACAAATCAGCTGGAAGAACAAGGGTCTATTCCCAACCATATTCTACACACAGTAAACCCGGCAATTTGGGACAAAGGAATCCCTGGGAAGGCTATAAATGCCTAACCTGTAAAAATTAGCCTTAAGCCAGAAGTCACTTATCCTAACAAGAGACAGTACCCCATAAAGTTGGAAGCAAAAAAAGTTTGCAACCTCTCATAGATAAATTCTTAAAATATGGCCTCTTAGTGCACTGTCAGTCTCCATGCAATAACCTTTATTCTGCCAGTTGTTAAGCCAAATGGGAAATATCAAATGGTACAAGACCTTAAATCAGTAAATGATGCAGTGGTCCCTATACATACCCTTGTGGTCAGTCCTTATAATATATTAGTCCAGATTCCTGGAGATGCCAAATGTTTTACTGTGCTTGACCTCAGGATGCCTTCTTTTGCATACCAGTTCATCCCTCATCACAGTATCTGTTTGCCTTCGAGTGGACTAACCCCCGCTATGGCCAAATGCAACAATATACCTGGATGGTATTGCCCCCAGGGATTTTAAGACAGCCCACACTTGTTCGTCCAGGCCCTAGGAAAAGAGCTAAAGGAAATACACCTAAAAGAAGGGCCATTCTACAATATGTAGACATATTAATATGTAGTCCCACCATGGAGGCCTCAGATCAGAATACCATTAAAGTCTTTAATTTCCTTGGGACCCAGGGTTACAGTGCCTCCCAGGGGGGGGGGGGGAAAGCACAAATCTCAAAACAACAAGTTATATATCTGGGATATATTATAAACCCTGGATGTAGACAGTTATCGCCAGTTAGAAAACAAGCTATATTAGGCCTAAGCTCCCAAAAGACAAAATAAAACTTTGTACTTTCTTAGGCATGGCAGGATTTTGAAGAATTTGGATTCCAGGATTCAGACTAATGGCTAAGCTTCTATACAAAGCCACTAAAGGCCCAAATACAGAACAATTACTTTGGACTGGAAAACAGGAAAAGGTTTTTAATAATATCAAACAGGCCCTCACCAGAGCTCCTGCTCTGGGTCTCCCCAATTTAAAAATAAAAGCCATTTGTGTTGTACATAGCTGAAGAACAGGGAACAGTTCTGGGGGTCCTTGTACAAAAGCTAGGAGAAGTTCCTCAGCCTATAGTCTATTTTTCCAAACAACTAGACTCCGTGGCCTGAGGTTGGCCTGGCTGCCTCTGGACAGTAGCTGCCACTGCTTTATTAGTGGAAGAAGCTAACAAGCTTACCTTTAAATAGCTGCTGGAAGTCCAGACCCCTCATCAAGTACAAGGGATTTGGAGATTAAAGGCCACCACTGGTTAACTGGAGGCTGCATTACTAAGTACTAGGCTTTACTCCTTGGCTGTCCAGAGGTAGCCCTCAAAACTTGCCACACCCTCAACCCAGCTACAGTAATGCCTGCAGAAAGCCCAGAACTAACACATTCCTGTCTTGAAACCCTTGACCTGGTTTATGCCTGCAGGCCTGATCAAACAGACCAGGCCATAGAAAACACTGAGGAAGAATAGCATATTGATGGCAGTAGTTTTGTTAAAGATGGAGTCAGGAAGGCAGGGTGTGCTATTGTGAGTGTTCATAGTGTTATGGAAGCAAAATGTTTGTCACCCAACACTTCTGCCTAGAGGGTTGAGCTTACAGCCCTAACTTGAGCCTTAACCTTAGGGAAAGGAAAATTATAAATATATATACAATATGCCTTCCTTGTTTTGCATGCCCATGGAGCTGTCTGGAAAGAAAGAGGACCTTAAAATGCAAAAATTCCCCTTTAAAATATGGGGCTGAGATTTTACATCTCATAGAAATGGCTCAAAACCCAGAACTAGTAGCAGTCATTCATTGCCATGTGCACCAAAAGGAAAATTCTCAAATTACCCAAGAGAACAACAGGGCAGATGGAGAGGCAAAGAAAGCAGCCCTGATGCACATACCATGTAGAAACCAACATTGACAAAATTCAACAACAAGCCACTTGGCTTCAGCAGACAATTAACCACCAATCCTCGCTAATCAATACAGGCAGGGAAATTGAAAACAGTTCTCTAGTTTGTTCTCTTGGAACCCACAAGGTTTAGAAAACTTTCTGACAAGAGGTTTTTATTTTCTTATTACCCTTTTCTTTTCAGTCATATTGATTTATGCCATATTTTTTCTAGTACTGCGTTGTCTTCCCTACTGTTGTAAACTTGTGACTAAGACTTTTTGGTCCAAGAAGTAGACCTGGGACCAATAGGTCCAGACCTTTCATTCTGAAAATAGAGAGACATATTCAACTTTTACCCTGAGATTAACAAAAATATATACCCAAGCAGAATGGCTTCTTGGCAGGAGTAACATCGTCTCCCCTGTCTTGTCAACAGTTAAGGAAGCCCTCCCAAAGTTAACCTGGTTCCTTCCTTTTCTAGGCCCTTTAATGGCTATTGTTGTTAGTCTTTTTTTTTTTTTTTATGGCTATGTGGCACAGCTTTTGGGATCTTAGTTCCCCAATCAAGGATCGAACGCAGGCTACCTGCAGTGGAAGCATGGAGTCCTAACCACAGGACTGCCAGGAAAGTCCCTTAAATGGCTGTTGCTGTTCTCCTTTCTAGCCATTGTTTTTAACCTTTTTATTGAGTTTGTGTCATCTAGGCTCCAACAGTTTGAAGTAAGGTTCGTGATGGCTCAAGGAATTCAGCCCATTCCAGCGGAGAGTGGCCCAGGTCCTTACAGGTCCTTGAGACAGTCAGAAAGGTACTTCTACACCTCTGGGGCTGGCTAGGTTCTGTGGCCCCTGTCCAGCAGGAAGAAGTGTCAGAAGAGACCTTCAGCCCCTTATTCCTTAAGAGTATGGGTGTAGAGTCTCTCAGGGGAGAATGAGACAGGCTGGGACCTGGGACCCTTTGCTGCAGTGCTGCAGTGCTTGCACCTGTACACATCTCTCCTCGAGCAACAAAATACAAAGAAACTGTATGGGACTAAAAATAACTATGTCCACGTGCAGCTGGGACAAATTCTAGACAAAAGAGACCAAAAAAACCCAACTGCCACTTTTGAAGAGCCTGGAGCAAAAGCAGGGGGTTGAGAGCAAAAGCAGGGTACAGCACATGCCCCCTGCACACAACACCACCTAAGGGGTGGGAAAACCACCTAAGCTACCCCTCCAGGCTGACCCCTGAACACATCCCTATCTTCACCCCATATAAGGAACAAGCTCACTCGCTCAGTGAGCAAGAAAGCAGGGGAACCTACTGTTTGTTTTCACTCCCCCTGATGCAGCAGGGGCTCCAATAAAGACTTGTCTGAATTTCTTGTCTGGCCTCTAGTCAATTTCTATTGATTGGGGAAGGCCAAGAACCCTGGTTAGTATCAAGTTCATAACTTAACCATAGATGGAGAAAAAAAACAAAGGACTTAGATTTCATAAATGATGTCATTTTGAGAGCAAAAGGAATATGTATTTTGAATCTGCCATCCACTCCCCCTTTATCTTTGTCCCCTTGTGGAAATTACCTTTGCTTTTCTCTTTTGTGACTTTGAGTGATGTTGCTTTCCAATGAATGGGATGGATTGGGAGCCTGGAAGGCATTTTCTGTAGACTACTTCCTTGAGAGTATTTGAAAATACAATGAAGAAACCATTAATGTCACAATAAGCTTTAACAGTTCTGAGAAAATTCCAATATGCAAACATCTAAACAACAGTAATGAACAATGAAATTAGGTAAAATGAAAAATACTTCTTGACTCCGGACTTATCCTTCTTATTATCATTTTAAAGAATCAACAAAGGACTCATATGCCGGAATCTTTGATGATTTAAAAACTGCTATTTTAAAGTAGAATCTTATGTTGTCAGTTCTGCTCTATTCCTTATTGTTTTTTTATAAACTAACAAGTGACTTCTGGGCTTTATGCTTAAGGAGGCTTTCAACACTCACAAAAATTTATCATGAAGAGTTATTTTAAGAATATACAAGATTGCTGTGTGGAAAAGGGTAGAAGACACCAGAAACATTTTATGTGTGATTTTATCCTTTTTTTAGAAGATCAATAACAACAAACAACATTATTGTCACAAGGAGTAACTTAAATATAGGAAGAAGAAAAGAGGGACTTAAAAAAGCCTCACAAGAGATGAAAGGTCAGTGTTTCAAAGTCTGTGATATCCTTAAATCTGAGGTCAATGAATAAAGACTTACTTTTTTCCAGTGACAAATGCTAACAGAAATGAAAGAAGCAGAATGATGGTGGTGAGGCTTATACACAATCAGTCAATACAGAGAAGCACAAGGGGAACAAGCCACAGTCTACAGGTTCAGGCTCTTTCTGCTTGGATTTCCATTAACCTTCCTTGATTAAGACTCTTCTAGCATGCAGTACACTGTGGGCTTTGTCTTTCTGAACTTATGCTGTTCTTCACTGTCAGTTACGCCACTCACCTTGCTAATCCACCAGTGGTATTCTGTTCACCATCTCTATCTCACCTCTTTGGAAAGCAATCAAGTGTTCCCAGACAAATCCCTCTTGTGATTCTAGCTCTATCGCTCCTTTCTAAGCTGTTAATGTTTTGGTATTTCCCTCTCTCATATTTTCCTTGTTCACCAAAATGTAACTTCGTCTCTTCTTCTCATTTACAATCAAAAGAGGAAAAAAAAAACCTAAGAGGCAATAAATTGTCACAGGGATAGTCCAATTTGCCAAATGTTATAGTTCTTTCCAAGGTCAAATTCCTTTGTTTCTGATTTTATCTTGAGTAGCATTGCATATAAATTGTTTAATAATATGTCTGTATCAAAAACAAGGTAAACAATGGTATTAATTATAATGTTTTTGCTATTATAACCATATACAACCCAAAATATACAAATATATAATTTTACATTATATCATAGTATAGTAAACTAATTTTGAGTGACATATTTTGGGACCTGTGCAAACACTTTACATAGATTATTCCATTTATTGTTAGGAGGCAGCCCTAAACATGCAATAAACACACCATTCATGTCCTTCTTCTTCACTCTGTCCCCCTGTCTCTCTCTGTCTCTTCCTTTGTCTTCTACTCTTTCAATTTCTCATCTCTCTTTGTCTTTCAGGCATCTCCACTCAGCAGAGAACATACCCACCAGCTGCTCTATGGTCACATTACGTAGCTAATTGGCTAACCAAAGAGAGAAGAAAGTTTCTCTCTCCGCTTCAGCTTTCAAACTCCCAAAGAAGAAATGTGATCAGCATACATCACATGGTCCTCTTTGTACCTTTCATTATTGCAGGGGGAGGGGGTAAGGGGTCATGACTTGAATGATTTGACACCCTGCAACCTACATGAGCACTTCTCAGAAAGAAGAGGGTGATATTTTGGACAGGTAAAACTGTCCAGTAAAATGGATATAAACATCTTTAAGCAGAGAAAAAATTGTAACTCATGGTCAGCCCCACAGTCAATAATGGTCATGCTAAACAAATTGTGGATCTTTTGCTTATATGTGTGTAGTGTTGGGACTTTTATTTTCTTCCCCAGGGTTATATGGAAAGAGAAGAATGTATGGAGACAGGAGCGAGTTTGGTGATAGAGCAGACATGCAGAAAAGGTTTCCAGTCTCTGATCTCGCCCTACACTTAACATGTTGTAAAATGGTGTGGTAGGCTGCTAATGCCCAGAGAGATGTCCATGTCCTAATCCCAGGAATCTATACATGTTCCTTCATTTGGAAAGAGGACTTTGCAGAAGTAATTAAGTACCTTTGAGATCAGGAGATTGTTCTTCATTACCTGAGTGGACCCTAAATATCATCACAAGTGCTTGACAGTGACAGAGGGAAATCACAGACACACACACACACAAAGCAGAATATGATGTGAGCAAGGATGCAGAGACTGGAGTGATGCAGAATGCTGGCGCCACCAGAAGCTGGAAGAAGCAAGGAAAGATTCCCCCCCAGAGTTTCTAGAGGAAATGAAACCCTACAGAGTTCTGGCCTCTAGAACTCTGAGAGAATGAAGTCCTATTGTTTGAAAACACCAAATCCACAAACTACCTTCCACAGGACATTGCTCATGGTTTTTACAAATCTTTGTAACTGATCATTGGAAGACTCTTTTCTTCAATGTCTCACCTGTTGTTAATAATCCCATACAGTTTTTCATCTTACATTTTGTAATTATCATATCTAGAAGTTTGATTTATTTCTTTTCTTGTATCTTTCATGTCTCCTCCTTACATTTTAAACAACTATAATTTAGTTATAACAATTGTTTTAGTGTCCTTATTTACAATTCTAACGTGTGAATTATGGGTAAGTTTTGATTAGTTATTCTCTTTTATTATGTGTCATGTTTTCCTACTTCTTTGCATACCTGGTATTTTGATTGGATGCCATGCATTGTGAATTTCACATTTTTAGATATTATGCATTTTTGGTTTTATATAAATACTCTAGAGCTTTGTTCTGGGATTTTAACTATATTAAAAGCATTTCTTTTTCTTTCCTCTTGCTTCTAGTATTTGTTAGGTGGGACTAGAGAAGTGCTCAGTGTAGGGCTCATTATTCCACATTACTAAGTAAGATCTTTGCATGTACTCTACTCAATGTCCCATGAATAATAAATTATGTTTTCCAGTATGCAAATTGGGAACAGGCACTATTCTTGTCCTGCTTCAATGTTGGCACTATTACCACTGATGCTTTTTTTTGTCCACATTGCACGCCATGCGGGATCTTAGTTCCCCGACCAGAGGTTGAACACAAACCCAGGACCTCAGCAGTGAAAACATGGAGTCTGAACCACTGGACTGCCAGGGAATTCCCGATCACTGATGCTTTTAGGTGGTGATCTTCTTCCCAAACTCAGTTATTTTTCTTTGCACATACATGTTAATAAATATCCTGTGGATCCTAGAATTCTCTGTGCATCTCTCTCCTGTCCAGTACTACTACAATCTCTGGCTGCCTTGGTCCCTCCAGACTTTCAGCTCTGTCTTCTCAGTTGAGGGAGTTTTCTGAGTTCCCCTGAGTCCCTTCTCACCATGTCACAGCCTGGAAACACTCGAACCGGGGCAAGTCAGGACTCAGCTTATTTTTTTCCCTATTTCTCAAAGATCACTGTCCTTCACTCCTTAATGTCCAGTGTCATGAAACTGTTGTTTCATATATTTTGTGTGCTTTTTGTTGTTTTAGATGAAAGAGTAAATGCAGTTCATGTGCACTCCAGCTGGCCATGAACATGTACTATCTGAACTACATTCTGCTTGTAAGTACAATCTTGTATCTCTCTTTCACAAGATCGTGAGTTTTGGCAGGTAGATTCTTTGTGGGTTTTCATCTTAATCTCTGCCCCTCATTGTTAACACAGTGTTTTGTATATATTAAGCATTTAATTAATATTTCCTGATTTTTGAACTGTTAAACAAAGCTCCAAATTGAGATTTGTTGAATGTTGTACATGTTTCCATAAATTACAAAGATGGAAATTTAGCTTCCCCCACCCCTTAGCCTCATTTTATAACTATGGCACATATGGCCCACAAGGGTTAATATCCTTTCTAATACTATTTAGAGTCCAACATAAAATGCAGTCTAGTGTTTGACTTTAAGAAAATTACTTAATCAGCCGGTGGTGGATGGTTTGCATCCATCTATAAAATGGGTATAATAATACTGGCTGTAAATAAATGACTGTTGTGTGGCTAAGATGAAGATTCAGTTTGTGGGTAATAGAGTACCCTCAGCAACTTTCTAAAATATTAATGAAAACAATAATTTTGCATATAAATAGTTTGAGCAAAGGATTCAAATGCTTTCAAAGAATTCAAAGGAAAAAGCATAAGAGAATAATCAGTATTTCTTGTTCAAATGGAAAACACAACTTTCTTAACTAAATATCTGCTGTATATGCAGGTCAGCAATGTTTATAACTATGATGATGATATAACCAACACAGCTAACACTGTTACCCCAAAAGACTCATACTCCCACACTGCTGTATCCATTTTTTGTGTGTAACTCCATCCGTTATGTGCTTCTTAAAAACACAAAAGTTAAAATGTTATGCCCATTCCTCTCATATAGTACTTTTCAAAATACATCACAAAAATAGCAGTTTTAATAATAATTCTTACCTTCTTTCAGCTCATAATTTAAAATATTATAAAAACACTATTAAAATGGACTTACTGTCCTAATTCTCTTTTTTCATTTTAGATAAGAATTTTGTTTAGTCTGCTAGTATTTACAGGTACCCCAAAAGTTAGCCAGCTCTCCTTCTAAGTACAGATGAAGTCGCTAAGCCACTTGCTCCAAGGTAGTAACTTCGGCATTTCTAAAACACCAAACTATTTTGGAAAGTATAAGAGCTCTTTCATTTCCCCTGGTAGCACACTTCAGCCTCAAGTTATGATAAACTGGCAGACAACAAATTAATGGGCATCATAATGTTAGGATTTGGCTAATCAACAAAAATTAAATGAACACAAGCAGCCTAAAGGAAGCAGAATGTGTGCAAAGGATTGTCATTTCAGTTTTAATTAACTTTGTCTTCACACAGATCATGCTGTCTTTTAAACCTGGCCAAACTCTTTAAAGGTCTGAGGATTTGGGCTGGCTCTAAATGGCAAACCTGATTTACTGGAGAAGATTTCATTTCACTTGCACTTGTTTACTTATTCAGAAAATAAGTTGAAAAAAAAAATGAACATAAATTTTTAAAAAGTCCTAATGTTGAACTTCATCTAAAAAATGATGAGCTATTTAAAATGCATGTTATATTATTTTTAATTGGAAAATTCAATTATACATGGTCTGCTTAAACATTCTGAAGTTATTATAGGTGAGAGAAATTCAATAAGTTTATACTTGTTTTTCTGAAAGCATTTGTATTGTTCCCTTAGAGAAAGTTTGTAAACAAGTGTGGAAACAACACAGAATAAAGCCTCAAACTGTTCTTGATACCAGTAAAACAGTACTCTGGAGAGGACGATTTCTGAAGGAAAAGTCATTACTCACAGAATAGAAAATCATAAGTTTTAGGACTATCCTATGACACTCCTGGTTTTAACTTATTTGATATGACACTCCTGGTTTTAACTTATTTGATATGGAAATAAGGAATCACAGAAATTTATGGAAAAGCAATAATTTGGCAGAGCACCTCCACAATAAGTATAAAAGCTAAATATGTTCTTTGAGAAGATAAACAAAACTGATAGACCATTAGCCAGCCTCATCAAGAAAAAAAGGGAGACGACTCAAATCAACAGAATTAGAAATGCAAAAGAAGTAACAACTGACACTGCAGAAATACAAGGGATCATGAGGCACCACTACAAGCAACTATATGCCAATAAATTGGACAACCTGGAAGAAATGAAAAAAATCTTACAAAAGCACCAACTTCCAAGACTGAACCAGGAAGGAATAGGAAATATTAATAGACCAATCACAGCACTGAAATTGAAACTGTGACTAAAATTTTTCCAACAAACAAAAGCCCAGGACCAGATGGCTTCACAGGTGAATTCTACTAAACAATTAGAGAACAGTTAACACCTATCCTTCTCAAACTCTTCCAAAATATAGCAGAGGGGAGAACACTCCCAAACATATTCTATGAGGCCACCATCATGGTGATAGCAAAACCAGACAAGGATGTCACAAAAAAGAGAAATATACAGGCCAAAATCACTGATAAACATACACGCAAAAATCCTCAACAAATACCATGCTCAAGTGGGGTTTATCCCAGGAATGCTAGGGTTCCTCAATTTATATAAGTCAATCAATTTGATAAACCATATTAACAAACTGAAGGATAAAAAACATATGATCATCTCAATAGATGCAGAAAGAGCTTTCAACAAAATTCAATACTGATTTATGATTAAAATCCTCAAGGAAGTAGGCATAGAGAGAACTTACCTCAACATAATAAAGGTCATATATGACACACCAACAGCAAACATCATTCTCAATGGTGAAAAACTGAAAGCATTTCCTCTAAGATCACGAACGAAACAAGGAAGTCCCCTCTCACCACTTATTCAACATAGTTTTGGAAGTCCTATCCACAGCAATCAGAAAAGAAAAAGAAATAAAATGAATACAAATTGGAAAAGAAGAAGTAAAACTGTCACTGTTTGCAGATGACATGATACTATACATAAAGAATCCTAAAGATGCCACCAGAAAACTACTAGAGCTAATCAATGAATTTGGTAAAGTAGCAGAATACAAAATTAATGCACAGAAATCTCTTGCATTCCTATACACTAATGATGAAAAATCTGAAAGAGAAATTAAAGAAACACTCCCATTTACCACTGCAACAAAAAGAATAAAAGACCGGGGATTAAACCTACACAAGGAGACAAAAGATCTATATGCAGAGAACTGTAAGATACTGATGAAAGAAATTAAAGACATTACAAACAGATGGAGATATATACCATGTACCTAGATTGGAAGAATCAACATTGTGAAAATGACCCACAGCAATCTGCAGATTCAATGCAATCCCTGTCAAACTACCAATGGCAATTTTCACAGAAGTAGAACAAAGAATTTCACAATTTGTATGGAAACACAAAAGACCTGGAATAGCCAAAGCAATCATGAGAAAGAAAAACGGAGCTGGAGGAATAAGTCTCCCTGCCTTCAGACTATACTACAAAGCTACAGTAATCTAGATAGTATGGTACTCACACAAAAACAGAAATATAGATAAATGGAACAGGATAGAAAGCCCAGAGATAAACCCACACACATATGGCCACCTTAACTTTGATAAAGGAGGGAAGAATATACAATGGAGAAAAAACAGCCTCTTCAATAAGTGGTGCTGGGAAAACTGGACAGCTACATGTAAAAGAATGAAATTAGAACACTTCCTAACACCATACACAAAAAGAAACTCGAAATGGATTAAAGACCTAAATGTAAGACCAGGCAGTATAAAATTCTTAGAGGAAACTATAGGAAGAACACTCTTTGACATAAATCACAGCAAGATCTTTTTTGACCCACCTCATAGAGAAATGGAAATAAAAATAAACAAATGGGACCTAATGAAACTTAAAATCTTCTGCACAGCAAAGGAAACCATAAACAAGACAAAAAGAAAACCCTCAGAATGGGAGAAAATATTTGCAAATGAAGCAACTGACAAAGAATTAATCTCCAAAATGTACAAGCAGCTCATACAGCTGAATATCAAATAATAATAATAATAATAATAAACAACCCAATCCAGAAATGGGCAGAAGACCTAAATAGATATTTCTCCAAAGAAAATATACAGATTGCCACAAACACATGAAAGGATCCTCAACATCACTAATCATTAGAGAAATGCAAATCAAAACTAGAATGAGTTATCTCCTCATACTAGTTAGAAGGCCATCATCAAAAAATCTACAAACAGTAAATGCTGTAGAGGGTGTGGAGAAAGGGAAACCCTCTTGCACAGTTGGTAGGAACGTAAATTGATACAGCCATTGTGGAGAACAGTATGGAGAGTCCTTAAAAAACTAAAATAGAACTACTACATGACCCAGCAATCCCACTACTAGGCAAATACCCCGAGAAAGCCATAATTCAAAAAGAGTCATGTACCACAATGTTCATTGCAGCTCTATTTACAATAGCCAGGACATGGAAGCAACCTAAGTGTCCATCAACTGATGAATGGATAAAGAAGATGTGGCACATATACACAATAGAATATCACCTCACCTTAGAAAGAAATGAAATTGAGTTATTTGTAGTGAGGTGGAGGGACATGGAGACTGTCACACAGAGTGAAGTAAGTCAGAAAGAGTAAAACATATACCATATGGTAACACATATATATGGAATTTAGAAAAAGAAAAAAACGGTTCTGAAGAACTTAGGGGCAGGACAGGAATAAGATGCTGACATAGAGAATGGACTCGAGGACCTGGGGAGGGGGAAGGGTAAGCTGGGACGAAGTGAGAGAGTGGCATGGACACATATACGCTACTAAATATAAAATAGATATCTAGTGGGAAGCAGCCACATACCATAGTGAGATCAGCTTGGTGCTTTGTGTCCACTTAGAGGGGTGGGATAGGGAGGGTGGGAGGCAGCTGCAAGAGAGAGGGGATATGGGGATAAATGTATATGTATAGCTGATTCACTTTGTTATACAGCAGAAACTAACACACCATTGTAAAGCAATTATACTCCAATAAAGATGTTAAAAACTATAGCACAAAGATATCTAGCTGAATATATTTTTTACCATAAAAAGAAGAAAAACTCAGTGTGCTGTGTCAGTGTTGCATTTGGGTAAGGCAAGAAGGAAATTGAGTGAAGGGGGAAATGTTTGTTGAGCCTGAGATGACATACCCTGCCACATACAGCACTACAGGATTCCCAGGTGCATAATAGCCCATCCCATGTGTCTGAGATGTGTATTATTTCACTTATTTTTAACAAAACCCAATAAAATAAGTATTCATATTTCCATTTTAAAATATTTTATTGAGGTATAGTTGATTTACAATGTGTTCATTTCTGCTCTATAGCAAAGTGATTCATATATATATATATGTATATGTAGATAGATAGATATAAATATATATTCTTTTACATATTTTCTTCCATTATGGTTTATCTAGCAGGGCCTTGTTTTTTATCCATCCTTTTATAATAGCTTGCATCTGCTTATCCTCAATTCCCAATCCTTCCCTCCCTCACCATTCCTCCTCTTCCTTGGCAACTTGTCTGTTTTCTATGCCTGTGAATCTCTTTCTTTTTTTTAGAAAAGTTCAATTGTGTCATGTTTTAGATTCCACATATAAGCAATATCATATGGTATTTGTCTTTCATTGACTTTGCTTAGTATGATAATCTCTATGTCCATCCATGTTCCTGCAAATGGCATTATTTCATTCTTTTTCATGGCTGAGTAATATTCTACTGTATATATAAATATATTCATTATATATATAAAGATATACAGTATATATATAAAGGTATACATTATGTGTATATATGTATGTGTATATGTGTGTGTGTGTGTGTGTGTGTGTGTGTGTGTGTGTGTATACCACATCTTTATCCATTCAGTGGATATTTAGGTTGTTTCCATGTCTTGGCTATTGTAAATAGTGCTGTTATGAACATAGGGGTGTATGTATCTTTTCAAATTATTTTCTGGATATACGCCCAGGAGTGGGATTGCTGGATCATACAGCAACTCTATTTTTAGTTTTTTGAGGAACCTCCACACTATTTTCCATAATAAACTGGCTGAACCAGTTTACATTCCCACCAACAGTGCAAGAGTGTTCCCTTTTATCCTCACTCCCTCCAGCATTTGTTATTTAACGATGGCCGTTCTGACCAGTGTGAGGTGACACCTCATTTGGTTTTGATTTGCATTTCTCTAGTAATTAGCACATATCTCCATTTTTATCCACAAGGATATATAGGCTCGGTGCCTTTTATTGCAAGAAATGAAAGAAGCATGAGCATGCCTGTTTATAAAGAAAAATGGTAACTGATCTTTAAGGTTCAATCATGTTCATTCCACACACATATTAAGGCAGTTGGCAAGCACTGGACATGTTCCCAAATATACTGTGTTCTTTCCTTTCCACTGCTGCTCTCTGACCTGTCTGTTTCATTTTAGGAAATGCCAAGTCCCTCCCTCACTTTTTAAACCTCATATGCATTATCTAACATTGCCCCATTTTAACATAATTTTATCCTAAGTAAGAACAGCTCAATGACCTCACAAAATAACCTGATGATAGCATGTCAGTAATGGACACACACACACACACACACATAACTACTTAAGATAGAAGTGCCTAAATTGGTAGAGGGGATTTCAGTCTTTTCCCTGAAATAAGAAATATCTCATGCCTTGAGTAGGGAAAGCATCTCCAGGCAAAGTGTTCATTTTGTAAAATTGAAATATAGCATTGTGTAAGTTTAGGGTATGCAACATGTTGATTTGATACATTTATATATTGCAGTATGATTACCTCCTTAGCATTAGTTGGCACCCCCATATCATCAAATAATTATCATTTCTTTTTTGTGGTGGGAACAATTAATGCCTAGTCTCTTAGCAACTTTGAAGTTTATAACACAGTACTGTTGACTATGATTATTATGCTCTGCATTGGCTCCCCAGGCCTTACATATCTACTACTTCTCAGTTTGTCCCCTTAAACAACCCATCCTCAATCCCCCACCCCCAGCCTCTGGTAACCACCATTCAGCTCTCTGTTCTTATGAGTTTGGCTCTCTTGATTATACATATTAAGTGATATCATACAGTATATGTCTTTCTCTGTCTGACATCTCACTTAGCATGAAGTCCTCAAGGTCTATCCATGTTGTTAGAAGTGGCAGGATTTCCTTTTTTCTTGTGGCTGAATAATATTCCATTGTGTAAATATACCACAACTTTCTAATCCGTTCATTCATTGATGGACATTTAGGTTATTTTCATGTCTTTACTGTAAATAATGCTGCAATAAACAAGGGAGTGTATATAGCTCTTCAAACTTCTGTTTTCATTTCCTTTGGATATATAGCCAGAAGTGGAACTGCTGGATCATATGGTAGTTTTATTTTTAATTTTTTTTGAGTAACCTCTATACTGTTTTCCATAGTCGCTGAACCAATTTACATTCCCACCAACAATGCTGCCCAAGTGTTCCCTTTTCTCCACATCCTTGCCAACACTTGTTAACTCTTGTCTTCTTGATGACTGCCATTCTAACAGGTGTGAGATAATATCTCACTGTGCTACATGTTGGCCATTTAGATGTCTTCTTTGAAAAAATGCCTATTTCGTTTCTCTGCCCATTTTTTTAAACCAGATTGCTTATTTTATTGTTATTGAATGGTATGAGATCTTTATATACTTTCTATATTAACCCCTTATCCAATACATGTTTTGCAAATATTTTCTCCCATTCTGTAGGTTGCTGTTTCATTTCTGTAGGTTGCTGCTTCTTCATCGTACCTTTTGCTATGAAGAAATTTTTAATTTAATGAAGTCTCACTTGTTGAGTTTTGCTTTTGTTGCCTGAGGTTTCTGGTGTCATATCTGGAAAATAATTGCCAGTCCAATATCAAGGATTTTCTTCACTGTTTTCTTCTAGGAGTTTCATGGTATCAGGTCTTATGTACAAGTCTTTAATCCATTTTGAGTTATTTTTTTGTGAGTGGTGTAAGATGGGGGTCTAATTTCATTTTTTTGTGTATGGTTATCCAGTATTCCCAACACCATTTGTTGAAGAGACTCTCCTTTCCCCACTGAGTGTTTTCTTGGCTTTTCACTTGTTGAACATACATGTGGAGGTTTAATCCTGGGCTCTTTATTCTGTTCCATTGGCCTTAAGGTCTACTTTTATCCTGTACCATATTGTTTTAATTACTATAGATTTGTAGTATACTAGTTTGAAATCAGGAAGTATTATGCCTTTGGCCCTGTTTTTTCTCAGGATTGCTTTGGCTTATTTGGGATCTTTTGTGTTTCTATACAAAATTTAGGATTGTGTTTTCTATATATGTGAAAAATGCTATTGGAATTTTTATAGGGATTGTATCAAATCAATAGATGGTTTTGGGTAGAACGGACACTTTACAATATTAATTCTTCTGATCCATGAACATGGTATACTTTTCCATTTGTTTGCATCTTTTCAATTTCTTACATCAAGGTCTTGTAAATTTTATTGTATAGATCTTTTATTCATTGGTTAAATTTGATCCTAAGTATTTTATTGCTTTTGATGCTGTTGTGAATGATTGATGAGATATATATATTTATTTTTTTTTTGCTGTTCCTTTGTTAGTGTATAAAACCACCACTGATTTCTGTATGTTGATTTCTTTTTTTTTTTTTAATAAACAGATCTCAAAGACAAAGTCTTCTTGACCTTATACGGACCTTCAC
This sequence comes from Hyperoodon ampullatus, assembly GCF_949752795.1. Taxonomy (NCBI): domain Eukaryota; kingdom Metazoa; phylum Chordata; class Mammalia; order Artiodactyla; family Ziphiidae; genus Hyperoodon; species Hyperoodon ampullatus. The sequence continues at coordinate 59,980,426 of NC_136923.1, forward strand.
TTCATGAAGATTTGTTTCAGATCTTTTATAAATTTATTTATTTAATTTTTGGCTGTGTTGGGTCTTCATTTCTGTGTGAGGGCTTTCTCTAGTTGTGGCAAGCGGGGACCACTCTTCATCGCAGTGAGCAGGCCTCTCACTGTCGTGGCCTCTCTTGTTGCGGAGCACAGTCTCCAGGTGCACAGGCTCAGTAGTTGTGGCTTATGGGCTTAGTTGCTCCACGGCTTGTGGGATCTTCCCAGACCAGGGCTTGAACTCGTGTCCCCTGCATTGGTAGGCAGATTCTCAACCACTGCGCCACCAGGGAAGCCCCATGTTGATTTTTATATCCAGCAACTTTACTGAATTCATTGATTAGTTTCAAGTGTTCTGGTTGAGTCTTTAGGATTTTCCATATATAAGATCATATCATTGCAAATAATGACAATTTTCCTTCTTGCTTCTCAATTTGGATTCCTTTTATTTCTTTTTCCCCCTAACTTCTCTAGCTAGGACTTCCAGTACTATGTTGAATAAGAGTGGGCATCCTGAGATTATTCCTGATCCTAGAGAAAAAGCTTTGAATTTTTCAACTTTGAATATAATGTTAGCTGTAGACTTATATATGGCCTTTATTATGTTGAGTATGTTCTTTCAATACACAATTTGTTGAGGGTCTTAATCATGAAAGAATATTTTATTTTTCCAAATGTTTTTTTTTTCTGTATCTGTGGAGATGATCATATGGTTTTTATCCTTTATTATTAATGTGGTATATCATATTGATTGATTTGCATATTTTGAACCATCCTTGCATCCAGTGATAAGTCTCCCTTGGCCATGATATATAACCCTTTTAATGTGTTGTTGAATTAGGTCTGCTAATATTTCTAAGAATGTTTACATCTATATTCATCAGGGACATTGGTCTATATTTTTACTGTAGTGTCCTTATCTGGATTTGGGATCAGGATAATCTGGCCTCACAAAATTAGTTTGGAAGTGCTCCTTCCTCTTCAATTTTGGAAGGGGTTGAGAGGAATTGGTGTTAATTCTTCCTTAAACACTTGGTGGAATTCACCAGTTAAGCTATGTGGACCTAGGTTTTTCTGTGTTGAGAGGTTTTTGATTACTGATTCAATCCCCTTCTTATTATTTGCTTATTGTGCTTTTCCTTTTCTTTTTGATTCAGTCTTGGTAGGTTGTATGTTTCTAGAAATTTATCTATTTCTTCTAGGTTATCCAATTATTTGACCTATAAGTATTCACAATAGTCTCTTAAGATTCTATGTATTTCTGGTCCCCTCCCCCTTCTGGGTATCTGGAAACCTTGGGCCCAGGAGCCAATGCTTGCAAGGGATGTGGGCCCAGGTGGCTGCAGGAAGCCAAAGATAGAGCATTACATTTAGTCTTCATGTCTCCATAGGCTCCTCTTGGCTGTGACAATTTCTCACACTTTCCTCATTTTTGAAAACCTTGACAATGTTGAGGAGTACTACCCAGTTCTAAAGGCTCAGAGTCTTCTGCTTCAGTTGACAGAAAGGGAAAGAGAAAGTGGAGGAGTCACTTCAGATTAATAAAAACCACACATTAGAGGTAAAGATCAAGATTCTCCATATGAATAGCTAATTACTTCTCTGCTGTTAGTTGAAAAGACTTTCCTTCCCTCCATTGAATTGAATTTTTGCTCTTGTCAGAAGTCTTTAGAACATATAAGGGAGCTGTCCATGCTTTCGTATTTCTGGTATGGAGCAAAGGAGATCTCCTCTAGCACCCAGTGCTAAGGCAGCATTTCCAATTTGACTATTCCATTGGTCAGGCTGCTGCAGGTGGCCTGGTTTAGGAAGACATGCCAGGTGGCAGGCAGAGTCTTGGTTCTCCATCCGGGTGTCAGGCCTGCACCTCTGAGGTGGCAGAGATGAGTTGAGGGCATTGTTCCACCAGAGACCTCCCGGCACCACATAATATCAAACGGCAAAAACTCTCTAAGAGATCCCATTCCCAAAGCTAAGACGAGGCTCACTCAATGACCAGCAAGCTACAGTGCTGGACACCCTATGCCAAAGAACTAGCAAGACAGGAACACAACCCCACCCATTAGCAGAGTGGCTGACTAAAATCATAATAAGTTCACAGACAGCCCAAAACACACCACTGGATGTGGTCCTGCCCACCACAAAGACAAAATGTAGCCTCACCCACCAGAACACAGGCACCAGTCCCCTGGAGCAGGAATCATACACAACCACTGAAACAACCATACCCACTGGAGGAAGACACCAAAAACAATGGGAATTATGAATGTGCAGCCTGAAGAAAGGAGACCCCAAATACAGTAAGTTAAGCAAAATGAGAAGACAGAAAAACACACAGCAGATGAAGGAGCAAGGTAAAACCCACCAGACCAAACAAATGAAGAGGAAATAAGCAGTCTACCCGACAAAGAATTCAGAGTAATGATAGTAAAGATAATCTAAAATCTTGGAAATAGAATGGAGAAAATGCAAGAAATGTTTAACAAGGACCAAAAAGAACTAAAGAGCAAACAAACAATGATGAACAACACAATAAATGAAATTAAAAATTCTCTATAAGGAACCAATAGCAGAATAACTGAGGGAGAAGAAGAGATAAGTGACCTGGAAGAAAAATAGTGGAAATAACTACTGTAGGGCAGAATAAATGAAAAAGAATGAAAAGAATTGAGGACCGTCTCAGAGACCTCTGGGACAACATTAAATGCACCAACATTCGAATTATAGGGGTCGCAGGAAAAGGAAAGGGTCTGAGAAAATATTTGAAGATATTATAGTTGCAAACTACCTAATATGGGAAAGGAAATAGTTAATCAAGTCCAGGAAGTGCAGAGTCCCAGACAGGATAAATCCAAGGAGAAACATAACAAGACACATATTAATCAAACTATCAAAAATTAAATACAAAAAATACATAATAAAAGCAGCCACAGGAAAGCAATAAATAACCTACAAGGGAATATCCATAAGGTTAACAGCTGACCTTTCAGCAGAAACTGCAATCCAGAAGGGAGTAGCAGGACATATTTAAAGTGATGAAAGGGAAAACACTACAATGAAGATTACTCTAAACATCAAGGATCTCAGTCAGATTCGATGGAGAAATGAAAACATTTAAAGACAAGCAAAAGCTAGGAGAATTCAGCACCACCAAACCAGCTTTACAACAAATGCTAAAGGAACTTCTCTAGGTGGGAAACACAAGAGAAGGAAAAGACCTACAATAACAAACCCCAAACAATTAGGAAAATGTACATAGGAACAGACATACTGATAACTGCCTTAAATGTAGATGGATTAAATGCTCTAACCAAAAGACACAGAGTGGCTGAATGGGTAAAAAAACAAGACCCATATATATGGTGTCTACAAGAGACCCGTTTCAGACCTAGGAACACATACAGACTGAAAGTGAGGAGATGGAAAAAGATATTCCATACAAATGGAAATCAAAAGAAAGCTGGAGTAGCAATTCTCATATCTGACAAAATAGACTTTAAAATAAAGACTACAAGAGACAAAGAAGGACACTACATAATGCTCAAGGGATCAATCCAAGAAGATATAACAATTGTAAATATTTATGTACCCAACATGGGAGCACATCAATACATAAGTCAAATGTTAACAGCCATAAAAGAGGAAATTGACAGTAACACAATCATAGTAGGGGACTTTAACACCCCACTTTCATCAATGGACAGATCATTCAAAATGAAAATAAAAAATGAAACAAAAGCTTTAAATGACACATTATATAAGATGGACTTAATTGATATTTACAGGACATTCTATCCAAAAACAACAGAACACAGTTTCTACTCAAGTGCTTATGGGACATTCTCCAGGATAGATCATATTTTGGGTCACAAATCAAGCCTTGGTAAATTTAAGAAAATTGAAATCACATCAAGTATCTTTTGTGACCACAATGCTATGAGACTAGATATCAATTACAGGAAAAAAAATCTGTGAAATATACAAACACGTGGAGGCTAATCAACACACTACTAAATAACCAGGAGATCACTGAAGAAATCAAAGAGGAAATCAAAAAATATCCAGAAAAAAAGTGACAATGAAAAAATGATGACTCAAAACCTATGGAATGCAGCAAAAGCAGTTCTAAGAGGGAAGTTTATAGCAATACAATCTTACCTCAAGAAACAAGAAATATCTAAAATAAACAACCTAACCTTACATCTAAAGCAATTGGAGAAAGAAGAACAAAAAACCCAGAGTTAGTAGAAGGAAAGAACTCAAAAAGATCAGATCAGAAATAAATGAGAAAGAAGTGAAGGAAACAAGAGCAAAGATCAATAAATCTAAAGGCTTGTTCTCTGAGAAGATAAACAAAACTGATAAAGGACTAGTCAGACACATCAAAAAAATAACGGAGAATACTCAAATCAATAAAATTAGAAATGAAAAAGTAGAACTAACAACTGACACTGCAGAAATACAAAGGATCATGAGGGATTACTACAAGTACTATATGCCAATAAGATGCACATCCTGGAATAAATGGACAAATTCTTGGAAAAGCACAACTTCCCGAGACTGAAACAGGAAGAAATAGAAAATATAAACAGACCAGTCACAAGCACTGAAATTGAGACTGTGATTAAAAATCTTCCAACAAATAAAGCTCAGGACCAGATGGCTTCATAGCAAATTCTACCAAATGTTTAGAGAAGAGCTAACATCTACCCTTCTCAAACTCTTCCAAAATATAGCAGATGAAGGAAAACTCCCAAACTAATTCAACAAGTCCACCATCGCCCTGATACCAAAATCAGACAAAGATGTCACAAAAAAAGAAAACTACAGAACAATATCACTGATGAACATAGATGCAAAAATCCAACAGCACAAGAAAATAGTAGCAAACAGAATCCAACAAAACATTAAAAGGATCATACAACATGATCAAGTGGGGTTTATCCCAGGAATGCAAGGATTCTTTAATACATGCAAATCAATCAATGTGATACACCATGTTAATAAATTGAGGGAGAAAAACCGTGTGATCATCTCAATAGATGCAGAGAAACTTTTGACAAAATTCAACACCGATTTATGATAAAATCCCTCCAGAGAGTAGGCATAGAGGGAACTTACCTCAACATAATAAAGACAATATATGACAAACCCACAGCTAGCATCATCTGCAATGGTGAAAAACTGAAATCATTTCCACTAAGATCAGAAACAAGACAAGGTTGCCCACTTATTCAACACAGTTTTGGAATTTTTAGCCACAGAAATCAGAGATGAAAAAGAAATAAAAGGAATCCAAATCGGAAAAGAAGTAAAGTTGTAACTGTTTGCAGATGACCGGATACTATACATAGAGAATCACAAGATGCTACCTGAAAACTACTAGAGCTGATCAATGAATTTGGTAAAGTAGCAGGATATGAAATTAATGCACAGTAATCTCTTACATTCCTATACACTAATGATGAAAAATCTGAAAAAGAAATTAAGGAGTCACTCCCATTTACCACTGCAACAAAAAGAATAAAAGACATAGGAATAAACCTACCTAAGCAGCCAAAAGACCTGTATGCAGAAAAATATGACACTGATGAAAGAAATTAAAGGTGATACAAACAGATGGAGAGATATTCCATTTTCTTGGATTGGAAGAATCAACAATGTGAAAATGACTTTACTACCCAAAGCATCTATACATCCAATGCAATCCCTATCAAACTACCAATGGCATTTTTCACAGAAGTAGAACAAAAAATTTCACAATTTGTATGGAAACACAAAAGACCCCGAATAGCCGAAGCAATCTTGAGAAAGAAAAAAGGAGCTTGAAGAATCAGGCTACCACACATCAGACTATACTACAAAGCTACAGTGATCAAGACATTATGGTACTGGCACAAAAACAGAAATATAGATAAAGGGATTATGATAGAAAGCCCAGAGATTAACTCACACACAAATGGTCACAGTATCTTTGGTAAAGGAGGTAAAAATATACAGTGTAGAAAGGACAGCCTCTTCAATAACTGGTGCTGGGAAAACTGAACAGCTACATGTAAAAGAATGAAATTAGAACACTTCCTAGCACCATACACAAAAATAAACTCAAAATGGATTAAGACCTAAATGTAAGGCCAGACACTATAAAACTCTTACAGGAACACTTAGGGGGAACACTTATGGAGAACACTTTATGACATACATCACAGCAAGAACCTTTTTGACCCACCTCCTAGAGAAATGGAAATAAAAACAAAAATAAACAAATGGAACTAATGAAACTTAAATGCTTTTGCACAGCAAAGGAAACCATAAACAAGACCAAAAGACAACCCTCAGAATGGGAGAAAATATTTGCAAATGAAGCAAGTGATAAAGGATTAATCTCCAAAATATACTAGCTGTTCATGCAGCTCAATATCAAAAAAACAAACAACCTAATGCAAAAATGAGGAGAAGACCTAAATAGACATTTCTCCAAAGAAGATATACAGATTGCCAACAAGGACATGAAAGGATGCTCAACATCACTAATCATTAGAGAAATGTAAATCAAGACTACAACGAGATATCACCTCACACCAGTCAGAATGGCCATCATCAAAAAATCTATAGACAGGGCCTCCCTGGTGGCGCAGTGGTTGAGAGTCCGCCTGCCGATGCAGGGGATACGGGTTCGTGCCCCGGTCTGGGAGGATCCCATATGCCGCGGAGCGGCTGGGCCCGTGAGCCATGGCTGCTAAGCCTGCGCATCCGGAGCCTGTGCTCCGCAACGGGAGAGGCCACAACAGTGAGAGGCCCGCATACCACAAAAAAAAAAAAAAAAAAAAAAAAAAAAAAAAAAAAAAAAAAAAAAAAAAAATCTATAGACAATAAAGTTTGGAGTGGGTGTGGAGAAAAGGGAACCCTCTTGCACTGTTGGTGGGAATGTAAATTGATACAGCCACTATGGAAAACAGTATGGAGGTTCCTTAAAAAACTAAAAATAGAACAACCATATGACCCAGCAATCCCACTACTAGGCATATACCCTGAAAAAAACATAATTCAAAAAGAGTCATGTACCACAAGGTTCATTGCAGCTCTATTTACAATAGCCAGAACATGGTAGCAATCTATGTGTCCACTGAGAGTTGAATGGGTTAAGAAGATGTGGCACATATATACAACGAAATATTACTCAGCCATAAAAAGAAACGAAATTGAGTTATTTGTAGTGAGGTAGATGGATTTGGAGTCTGTCATACAGAGTGAAATAAATCAGAAAGAGAAAAACAAGTACCATATGCTAACACATATATATGGAATCTTTAAAAAAAATTTTTTCCTGAAGAACCTAGGGATAGGACAGGAGTAAAGCTGCATACGTAGAAAATGGACCTGAGGACACAGGGAGGGAGAAGGGTAAGCTGGGACGAAGTGATAGAGTGGCATGGACATATATACACTACCAAATGTAAAATAGCTACCTAGTCAGAAGCAGCCGCATAGCACAGGGAGATCAGCTTTGCACTTTGTGTCCCCCTAGAGAAGTGAGATAGGGAGGGTGGGAGGGGGACGCAAGAGGGAGGTGACATGGGGATATATGTTTATGTATAGCTGATTCACTTTTTTATACAGCAGAAACTAACACACAATTGTAAATCAATTATACTACAATAAAGATGTTAAAAAAATTCTATGTGTTTCTGTAGTAAGAGTTGTAATGCATCCTCTTTCATTTCTGATTTTGAGTCTTCTCTTTTTTTCTTAGTTTATCTAAAGTTTTGTCACTTTTGATTTTATTTAAAAAGAAAACCCAACAGCTCTTAGATTTGTTGATTTTTTTGTATTGCTTTTTCTGGTCTCTAGTTCATTTATTTCTGCACAGATCTTTGTTATTTTATTCCGTCTGCTAAGTTAGGGGTTCATTTATTCTTTTGTTTCTAGTTCCTTGAGGTGTAAAGTTAGGTTTTTTAATGAGATCTAGTTTCTAATTACATGCATTTATCACTGTATACTTCCCTCTAAAAACTGCTGTTTGAGACAAAAACTTACGGGTTCTGTATGCTGTGTTTCCACTTTCATTGATTTTGAGATTTTTAAATTTTGCATTTTGATTTTTTCCCTTAATTCATTGGTTGTTCAGGAGAGTGTTAATTTCAACATATTTGTAGATTTTCCATCTTTCTTCTTGTTGATTTCTAGTTTCAGTCCATTGTAACTGGAAAAGATACTTGATATGATTTCAATTTTCTTTAATTTTGTAAGACTTGTTTCATGCCCTATTTTATGGTCAATCCTGGGGAATGTTCCAAGTGCACTTGAGAAAAAACTGTATTCTGCTTTTGTTGGATGGATTGTTCTAAAACTGTCTGTTGAATCCATTTGGTCCGCTGTATGGTTCAAGACCATCGTTTCCTTGTTGACTTTTTGTCTGGAAAATGATGTATCCATTGTTGATAATGGGTATTGAAGTCCCCTACTTTTACTATATCTTTGTTTTTTTCTCCCTTCACATCTGTTAGTGTTTACTTAGCATGTTTAGGTGCTTCTATGTTGGATGTATATATATTTAAAACTGTTATATCTTCTAGATGGATTGACCCCTTTATATTATATCATGACCTTCTCTGTCTCTTTATGCAGTTTTTGGCTTAAAGCTTAATTTTTCTGATATACGTATTACTATCCCTGCTTTCTTTGGGTTTTCAATTGCATGGCATATTTTTTTTTTACCCATTTCTTTGAGCTTATAAGTGAGTCTTTTGTAGGAATTATATATTTGGGTTTTGCTTATTGTCCCATCCAGCTGCTTTGTGCCTTTTGATTGGTGAATTCAATCCATTTCCATTGAGTTTCTATTGATATGGGAGGACTTACAAATGCCATTTTATTAATTGTTTTGTATTTTCATTGTTTCATATTTTCCCTCTGTTTCTGCTTGTCTTTGTAAATTGGTGATTTTCTGTGCTGGTATGATGTTTTTTCTTCCTTTATCTTCTGTTCATCTGTTCTAGGTTTTTGCTTTGTGTTACCATGAGGCTTACAGAAGATATCTTATGGATTAAACAGTCCATTGTAAGCTGGTAGCAACTTAACTTTGACTGGTTATAAAAGCTTTACCCTTTTAGCTGCTGGTCAGCTCTGGTCTAGTTGCTCGCAGGTCTGCAGGGCCTGAGGCCAGGTTCTAACCTATCAGTGACCTTCACACTGGACTGGCTGAGAGGTAAGGCAGAAGTTAATCAGGAGACAATCCAGCAGCTCCTGGAGGATAATGACTAGCTGTATCATGATACTGGCTGTATCATGATCTGCTGTATCATGGGGTATCAGAACAAGAGTCTGGTGAATGAGTGTGTCCAGTACCAATGTGTCTTACAAAGAAACCTCATTTATTTGGCTACCATCAAAGATACCAATCCAACCAGTGCTTCAAAAGCAATAGAATAATCTTCCAGTTGGCTGTTATGAGGAGTAATCGAATGTAATCTATTTCCTATGAAATGGGAACACATCTTTACCAACTCAGCTGCTTAGAACGTGAATGGAATATCTGTGACTCTCAGCATAAATATTTATTTTAATAACTAAGTGGATTCCCTCAATTAAGGTGACTCCAGGTGTCCTCCTTCCTGAAATAAGTGTGTTTGGATAGCAAGGACATCACACACATATTCAAGTCTACCTTTTTAGTTTCAACCTGAAGAGGAAACTGAGCAAGTATTGAGCAAGCCTCTTGACTGACACTGTCAAACGGACATGTAACTGTACTCCCTTCTACCAGTTTGTGGTTGTAGACTCCCAGACTGCTCTTTTCAGGTCGCTTTGGCTTACCTTTCCACAAAATAAAAAAAACTTCACCCTTTTACTCTGTCCCCCCATTTTTTTGATGTCTTATTTACCTCTTTTATATTGTGTATTCATTAACATATTATAGTAGCTATAAAAACTTTGAATACTCTTTTCTTTTGACCTTATACTACAGTTCAGTGGCCATTGTATTACAGATTTAGAGATTTCTACATCTGACTGTATGTTTATTTTTATCTGTGTGTTATAAACTTTCTTATATTTTCATGTTGCTTATTAGCATTGATCAATTTCAGCTTGAATCACTCCTTTTAGCATGTTTGCAGGCAGGTCTAGTGGTGATGAACTCCCTCGGCTTCTGTTTATCTAGAAAATATTTTATTTCTCCTTCATATCTGAAGGATAATTTAGTGAAATAGTGTATTCTTGGCGGGTAAATTTTTTTCTTTATTTCTGTACTTTGAATATGTTATTCCTCTTTCTCCAGGCTTGTAGGGTTTCTGTTGAGAAATCCACTGACAGCCTAATGGGGGCTCCTTTGTAGGTTACAAGATTTTTTTTTTAGTATTTTACATTTATCCTTGATTTTTGACAGTTTCATTATAACCTGTCTTGGAGAAGGTCTTTCTGCATTGAGATAATAGTGTGATCTACTGACTTTGCAAGTTAAGATGTCCAATTCTCTTCCCAGGTTTAGGAATTTAATAGGTATGATTTCTTTAAATACATTTTCTGTTCACTTCTCCATCTTTTCTCCTTCTGAAATCCCAATTATTCTAATGTTTTTTTAATTTAATTTTATTTTATTTTATTTATTTATTTATTTTTTAATTTTTTTTTTTTTAGTTTCTGCTTTATAACAAAGTGAATCAGTCATACATAAACATCCGTTCCCACATCCCTTCCCTCATGCATCTCCCTCCCTCCCACCCTCCCCATCCCACCCCTCCAGGCGGTCACAAAGCACCGAGCTGATCTCCCCGTGCTCTGCGTCTGCTTCCCACTATCTATCTACCTCACGTTTGGTAGTGTATACATGTCCATGCCTCTCTTTCGCTTTGTCATAGCTTACACTTCCCCCTCCCCATATCCTCAAGTCCATTCTCAAGTAGGTCTGTGTCTTTATTCCCGTTTTACCCCTAGGTTCTTCATGACTTTTTTTTTTTAATTCCATATATATGTGTTAGCATACGATATTTGTCTTTCTCTTTCTGACTTACTTCACTCTGTATGACAGACTCTAGGTCTATCCACCTCATTACAAATAGCTCAGTTTCGTTTCTTTTTATGGCTGAGTAATATTCCATTGTATATGGAATTTCATCAAAATTAAAAACATTAGAAGATGTGGCACATATTCTAATGTTTTTAATTTTGATGAAAATCCATAGATCATTTAGGCTTTTTTTATCCTTTTTCATTCTTTTTTTCTTTTTTTCTCTTCTAACTGGATTATTTCAAAACCCCTGCCCTCTATTTCACTTATTCTTTCTACCCTTTGCTCCGCTTTACTTCAGATTCTCTTTATTACATATTTTACTTTATTCATTGAGTTCTTCAACTCCAGAATCTCTGGTTCTTTTTTATGATTTCTATATCTTTGGGAAAATCTCATTTCAATCATGTATTTTCCCCCAAGATTTCATTGTACTGTCTTTCTGAGTTTTCTCATAGCTCATTGAGTTTCTACAAAACAGTTATTTTGAATTCTATCAGTGACATTACAAAGTTAGCATCTTTGAGTTTGGTTATTGGAGAAATATTATTTTCTCTTTGTGATGGCATGTTTCCTTAATTTTAAAAATTTTTCATAGTTTTGTGCTGCTACTTTCACATCTGAAGTAGCTGAACCCCTCTTAAATCTTTGCTTTTTGCCTTCAGATGGGGTATTCTATTTGGTGGTGTCTTTATTATATGGGGTTGTGCTCTACTATATAGGGTGTTGGTACACCTGTTCTACTATACTTTCTCTCTCTTTTGGCAGGATCCTTAAGTTTTTATGTCTTCTCTCGTTCTTACAAGTCACCAGGCAGTTTGGGCCTCACTTATGTTTCAGAAGATGGTTTCTCCCTTGCCCACAGACCATGGTCTGTTTCCGGTTGCACTCTCTGTCTACAGGAGCTCTTTTGCTGCTGCACTCAGGAAAGTATGCTAAGAGCCAGCAGCTGAATAGGGGGAAGGGCAGGGTTAGCCATCTGAACCTTGCCCACAGGCCTATGGAGTCAGTGGGGTGGTACCAGGCATGGTACTCCCAGAGGCTCATGGGTGGATGTCTTGCTGAGTACAGTCAGCAGGAAGGAAGTCCCTTATCTGCCTCTTTCCAGATCTCTTCCCTCCCCCCCCCACGTCATGGAGGTCCCGCCTCAATACTCTTGGTGCTGCTGGAAGGAAGTGGTTTTATCCAGCTGTGTCCTGCACACTGCAATAGCCAGGCAATCACTGACTGCTCTCCTCTTCCTCTGTCGAAGAGGTCAGTGCTGCTAGAGAGCAGTCCAGTGCAGTTTCCCTGGGAGAGAGCAGCACTGGGAACATTTCTCTTACTACTGCCTCTCCTGTGACCAAACTCACATTTTATTTCCTCCAGTGGTGTGCTGGAATCTCCCCTAAGGAAGGCTGGATTTCTGTAAATTCTCCATCATGTGGGTATCTGCCCAGGTCAGCACTCTCCAGGTTTTATTTTTCCCCAACCTGGATGAGAGGGCTCTGGACATGTTCACTCTCTCCCCTGGTTCCACACTTTGTACTGAGGTCTGTCTGCTTATTACTGGATGCATAAGTGAGTGAGACTCCTCCCAGGTCCCTTGGCATATATATGGTGCTAGATCCCACAACACCCACAAGGGCACTTTTGTTTGTGGGTGGATATCTATTTTGTTGTTAACAAAAGGGGGATAAAAAGGAAGAATGTCTTACATTGCCATGATGCTAATGTCATTCTCCAGAGTGGTCATTCTGACGCATCTCTATCACATTATTACAAGGCTATGTGCACAGCTCATTTTGCATATGAGTAGAAACATACAAATTCAGAAAAAAAGATCCCTGTACAATGTGAAATATTTGATCTTTATGTTTTCGAGCATGAAGGTGCTTAATCGGTTCTCTTATTAGCAAAACAGCAAAGAAGATACAAGGCCACATTTTATACCAGTGAAATTTGTTTAAAGCCATGTAACATCATTAGAAAAGAGTGATTAGTTATGGTTAGTTTGGTCAGAGAATAGTATAGTTAGTCCATAAGTATAAAACATAAATGTTTTTCAGTATGAATGCATTTTATATTGTCTGTTACAGTAATCAAAAAAACTACAGAACTTTATGACATTAGAATGAGTTCTAAATTGTAAATTTTACAGTTCTTCTACTTGGTACTGCAATCATGATAAAAACAAATAATTATCTTTTCTTTCTTATTATGTTAATGTCTTGGGTAATGAAGCATTTTAGCTTATTTAATATTTAAAAGATAAAATTGGAAACTATACTTTTATGGTTTTCAGTTATTATTCTGTAGTTTTACCTTAAACAAAAACTATACATTTTGAAGTATTATATACCTGCAGTGTATATAGACATATATTAATGTATGTATAAGACCAAAAAAAGGTATTCAATATATTTGTTTAAGTACATAGTCAATAGTTATAATGTTAATCTGTTAAAATTCACTGAAAATCAATAGAAGGATGAATTGACGATGAAGACTGTTACCTTACTCTCAATTTTTGTGGAATATTTGAAGCCATCAAAAATAGAGTCAAAGGACAAAGTGGAAAACTAATCTGTACTTGAAACGTTTTCTATGAGACTTGGTATTTTTTACTGGACTTTGCAGCATCAATCATGAATTATGGTACAGTAAGTTTTTAACACTACAGTATTTTGTTCCCAAAGTATCTTTTCCAAGACACTATACATTTTTTAGAAAGCATTAAATAAGCAGTCAGATATAAAAGGAGTCATAGATATAAGCTATACAAATGTTCCTTTTCCCTTTCTTTTCAACATTTTGAATATCTTGAGGGCTTTTCATTTCAGATTCCCACTGCTCTAAACCCCCCCCCCCAAAAAAAAAGACTTTTATTTCTCAGCTTACTAAGTATTTTTCTTTTTCATGGTTCATGGTTTTGTGAATAATGTATATATTAAATAAGATAATCAAGAGAGAGTACTATCATTACGACACCTTAAAGAAACAAAGCAGTGACTTAGAATTTCTAACATGAAATCAAACATTTTTTTAAGGCACATAATCACAAAACCTGTTTTGGTTGATTATCTTTCCATGAATTCCCTTCCAGTTACAGTTTCTCAAATAAATCTCTTGACATATAAATCCAAAGTGTTCATCAACACTACTATGATTCTATTTCTTTATACTTTTATATCCATTCAGGCATGGAATGTACTAATATAACATTAGAAGGAAAAAATAGTTGAATAGTCAGTAAAGATGGTTTTAGTATATAGTCCTTATTTTGTTCATCCCTCTACTTCCATCTCCTTCTCCTTTCAACACTTTATAATTCCATTGTGGCTCAATACTACTATGAAAATGTTAGTTATGAGTGTTGATTATTGCCTGTGGAGGTTATAAAGTAGTAATTTATGTGTATTAATAAAAACATATGAGTATCTAAGTTATGTGTATGCCAATATATACACACGCATCTCTAAGTAATAAGATTTCCTTTATAATATACCTATAAGAACGACAGCAAAAGGGCATTTTTAATATCCTGAACTCAAGTTCGGAATTGTGCTGATGCTGCTTGGACTTGTCCTAAAGAACTAGGACAAGTTCTTTATCCTAAGTCTCTAGGTTCTTTATCCTTTGAGATAAGAAACAGAGTTCTTGGTCCCTGATTAACCTTGGCAAAAACCTTTTACAAAGGGAATGATTAAGAGGTTAATTTAATGTTTTTGTAATTCAAATCCTATTCAGATGAACTGCACACAACTACATATTGTATTGTTATAATAGAAAGTCAAGTGATCTTGTCTAAAATTATGTTTTAAAGGCAGTTTCTCTCACCATTAATACAAGGAACTTCAGTGAGGTGATCACAACTGCTCCTTCCCACTGGGCCTTTTCTCCCCAGTTCCTTCCCAATGAGCAGCAAAGTAAATGCTACCTGTGTCTCAGAATCCTTATGTTCAAAATTAACCTGGTTCTACACTGTACAGTTATGGAATAGTAGTGTAGGCTGTACTGCATTCCCCTCCTTTAACATTAGTTTTAGTTGGAAAAAATTTTACTCTGCTGTGCTGCTTTCAGGACCCTCTTGATTCTGGACCTTTCTCAACTTAACAACTGGATCTACTAATTTCTTCAGATATGGGGCCCATCCTGGCTGTAGGTAGGGGACAGAGCTCTCATGTGTCCACCCTTGTTGCTGACCTAGGCATCTCTGTCCCACATTCTGGTGTGGAAGTTCATTTTTTAAATTGTTCACCCTTAGTATTGGGACACCATCTTTTTCTTGCCAGTCCCTCACACTTGGACAGCACTCCTGCTTCTAAACACCTGTGACTATGACCCTGTTTCCTGATGCAGATTGCTTTCATGGATATCTAAATATCATGAACTCCTAGATTCTGTTGCCATAGCACACTCAACTACCTGTTAAGACATCCTGGGTGCATGTGCTGGATTTCATTCATGTCAACTACTTGTCTGCAGGAGTGCATCTATTTAATAATTTCAGAGCATGTTTGCTCTACCAGGACATTTCCTGGGGATGATAGGCATTTGTTTTGTCCTTAAGGAGTCAAAATGCTACTTGGAGAACAAAATATGTTAAAAGCAGATGGTCCTAAAAGAATACAAGTGTTCCCGAATTAAGATGGGATAGAAGAAAGGAGAAAATGACAGTAGAGCTTGCTAGAGGAGGTGACCACACTTATGTAGACCATTAATGATTGAGTATTATTTTAAACAATGTCCAGTGGAATTATATCTGCCTCCATGATTCTCTACTTACACTGATAATTCAGAGACATTATATCTGATAAAGAAAGAACGTCAATGAACAGCTCTTTAGTCTTATTCAATTTGGCTGCATTTCAGCCAAAATTGATTTAAAGTGTCACTGCTCCCCCTCTTCTCTTGGTGATGATAACTGTGATGACAACAATGGTGATGATGATGAGTGTTCGTATATTCCAAGAAGTTTGCTAAATGGCTTTATAACCTTGCACACCAGATCCCATTTGGTCCTTGTAGTGGGTAAGATTCTAAGATGGTCCCTGATTCCTGGCTGCTGGTGTATACACAACTTCTCCCAATATTCAATCAAACACTAATCTCGGTACTGCCATGAAGGGATTTTGCAGCTGTAATTAAGGTTTCAAATCAGCTGATAGGGGTATTATTCAGGTGGGCCTGAATTAATCATATGAGTCCTTTTTAAATCTGATCAAAGACACAGGAAGCCAGAGAGATCCAAAGCATGAGGAGGATTCACTGCTGGCTTTGAGGAGCCACATGGTAAGGAAGTGGGTGGCCTCCAGGATCTGAGAGTGATTCCTGGATGATCATCAGCAAGGAATCAAGGGCCTCAGACTCTATTCAACTGAGAAACTAAATTCTTCCATGACCACATGAGCTTAAAAGAGGACTCTGAACTCCAAATGAGATCAGAGCCTGGCTGATACCATGGTTTTAGAATTGTGAGACTCTGAACAAAAAGCATAGTTGAGCCCATCCAGGCTTCTGACCTACAGAACTGTTAGATAAGAAATGGGTATTGTTTGTTTGTTTTTATTTTTTATTAGGGTATAGTTGTTTTACAATTTTGTGATAGTTTATACTGTACAGAGAAGTAAAGTAGAGTTCCCTGTGCTCTACAGCAGGTTCTCATTAGTTATCTATTTTATACATATTAGTGTATGTATGTCAATTCCAATCTCCCAATTCATTCCACCCCCTTTTTCCCACCTTGGTGTCCATATATCTGTTCTCTACATCTTTGTCTCTATTTCTGCCTTGCAAACAGGTTCACCTGTACCATTTTTCTAGATTCCACATATATGCATTAATACGATATTTGTTTTTCTCTTTCTGACTTACTTCATTCTGTATGACAATCTCTAGGTCCACGTGTACAATCCATGTCTCTACAAATGACCCAATTTCATTCTTTTTATGGCTGAGTAATATTCCATTGTATATATGTACCACATCTTCTTTATTCATTCATCTGTCGATGCACATTGTGTTTGCTTCCATGACCTGGCTATTGTAAATAGTGCTGCAAAGACACATGCACCACAATGTGCATTGGATATTGTCTTGAGCTACTAAGCTTGTCATGCAAAAATAGAAAACAGATACCATTGTCCTAACCAATAAATTAGTAGCATCATCTTACTAATTTTAAGATGAGAAAAGTGAAATTTTAGGACTTTACCTGTTTTGCTCATATTTACCATGTATCAGTATGGCTGATAATGCAAAACACAGAACTACAATATTGTGAAGATAATACTTTCAAATTACACTAGTTTTATTTTGATGTTATGACTAAGAATTTTTGCCTGCTAAATATATGCACAAGAAATTACAATCTTTTCACCCTAAGTCTAGTTCCAAACATGGACAAAGAAGTCTGAAATGACTTTTATGTCCTTAAGTGCAGAAGCAATATTTAGAAAATGCTCCAAATTTTATTTAAGGTGAGGAAATGTACTTTCTTCAGTATTTAATGTATAATTTTACACATTTTTCCAGGTACAGCTTGTAGCCACAGGATTCAAGATCTTTCTCCTTAACTAAGGCCTGGATGGGTCATGGAAGAGCAGCCTAAAGAGAGCCACGTTCATGCTTTCACCCTCCCCCATCTTGGAATGGCAGAAGAATGAGGAACAGATGGCAGGATGAATTGTGTTTGTGTGTGTGTGTGTGTGTGAGAGAGAGAGAAACAAGAGACAGAGAGAGAGAAATGGCAGAGACAGAAAGTTATGGCTCTCCACATCATGATAAAGAACACATGTAAAGATTTAAGGCAATTATCTCAAAAACATATAAGGGTAAAAAGGGAAATTAGAGAGGTTTCTTGGTTTGAGCTCTTTTGACTACAACACTGATTATTTAAATCCTGAATTTGTTTTCACAAATTTAAAATATATTTTTTGAATTATGGACTGAATCATGCTTCCCTGCTTCCACTTCCTCCTCCTCCTCCTCCTCATTCTTTAGTTGTTTTATACAATGGGAACTGAGAACAAAACAATTTGTCAATTGTTTGCAGACACAAAACCAAAACTCTTTTACAGGTAGTCCTGTTGTCTATGGAAATGATATTTATTAAGAAGCATAAGAATCAAGGTCAGGGGGACCTTCAAGATGGCGGAGGAGTAAGATGTGGAGATCACCTTCCTCCACACAAATACATCAGAAGTACATATACATGTGGAACAACTCTTACAGAACACACAGTGAATGCTGGCAGAAGACCTCAGACTTCCCAAAAGGCAAGAAATTCACCATGTACCTGGGTAGGGCAAAAGTAAAAAAGAAAAAAACAGAAACAAAAGAATAAGGATGGGACCTGCACCTCTGGGAGGGAGCTATGAAGGAGGAAAAGTTTCCACACACTAGGAAGCCCCTTCACTGGAGGAGACAGGGGGTTGCGAGGTGGAGGGAGCTTCAGAGCCATGGAGGAGAGAGCAGCAACAGGGGTTCAGAGGGCAAAGCGGGAAGATTCCTGCACAGAGGATCAGTGCCAACCAGCACTCACCAGCCTGAGATGCTTGTCTGCTCACCGGCTGGGGCGGGTGGGGGTTAGGAGCTGAGGCTCAAGCTTCTTTGGAGGTCAGATCCCAGGGAGAAGACTGGGGTTGGCTGCGTGAACACAGCCTGAAGGGGGCTAGTGCACCAAGCTAGCTGGGAGGGAGTCCAGGAAAAAGTCTGGAACTGCCTAAGAGGCAAGAGGCCATTGTTTCAGGGTGCACGAGGAGAGGGGATCCAGAACACTGCCTAAACAAGCTTCAGAGATGGGTGCAGGCGGCTATAAGCATGGACACTAGAGACGGGCATGAGATGCTAAGGCTGCTGCTGCTGCTAAGGCTGCTGCACCAAGGACCCTGTGTGCAAGCACAGGTCACTATCCACACCTCCCCTCCCAGGAGGCTGTGCAGCCCATCACTGCCAGGGTCTTGTGATCCAGGGACAACTTCCCCAGGAGAACACACAGCCCACCTCAGGCTGTTGCAACATCACACTGGTTTCTGCCACCACAAGCTCGCCCCACATTCCAATTATAACTGCTATACCCCTCCCTCCCCCTGGCCTGAGTGAGCCAGAGCCCCCTAATCAGCTGCTACTTTAACGTTATCTTCTATGGGTGGGAAACCCCCAGGTGACCTACACACACAGGTGGGGCCAAATCCAAAACTGAACCCCAGGAGCTGTGCAAACAAAGAAGAGAAAGGGAAATTTCTCCCAGCAGCCTCAGGAGCAGTGGATTAAAGCTCCACAATCAATTTGATGTACCCTGCATCTGTGGAATAAATGAATAGACAATGAATCATCCCAAAATTGAGGCACTGGACTTTGGGAGCAACTGTAGACTTAGGGTTTACTTTCTGCATGTAATTTGTTTCTAGTTTTATGTTTATGTTAGTTTAGTATTTAGAGCTTATTATCATTGGTAGATTTGTTTATTGATTTGGTTGCTCTCTTCCTTTATTTAAAAAAAAATATTTTTTTCCTTTTTCTCTTTTGGTGAGTGTGTATATGTATGTTTCTTTGTGTGATTTTGTCTGTATAGACTTGCTTTTACCATTTGAACTAGTGTTCTCTCTGTCTTTTTTTTTTCTGGTATAGATTTTAGCGCTTGTTATCATTAGTGGATTTGTTTTATTTTTGGTTTGGTTGCTCTCTTCTTTCTTTCTTTTTTTTACTTTTTAATTTTTAATAATATTTTATACATTTTTTATTTTAATAACTTTATTTTATTTTTTCGTTCTTTCCTTCTTTTTTTTTTCTTTCTCCCTTTTCCTCAGAGCCGTGTGGCTGACAGAGTCTTGCTGCTCCAGCCGGGTGTCAGGCCTGAGCCTCTGAGGTGGGAGAGCCAAGTTCAGTACCATGGTCCACCAGAGACCTCCCAGCCCCACATAATGTGAAATGGTGAAAGCTCTCCAGAGATCTCCATCTCAATGCTAAGACCCAGAACCCCTCAATGAACAACAAGCTACAGTGCTGGACACCCTATGTCAAACAACTAGCAAGAGAGGAACACAGCCCCATCCATTAGCAGAGAGGCTGCCTAAAATCATATTAACTTCACAGACACCCCAAAACACACCACTGACGTGGTCCTGCCTACCAGAAAGACAAGATCCGGCCTCAACCACCAGAACACAGGCACCAGTCCCCTCCCTTTTCTTCAGATCTGTGTGGTTGACAGGGTCATGGTGCTCCAGCCGGGTGTCAGACATGAGCCTCTGAGGTGGGAGAGCTGAGTTCAGGACACTGGCCCAACAGAGACTACCCAACCCCATGTAATATCAAATGGTGAAAACCCTCCTAGAGGTCTCCATCTCAATGCTAAGACCCAGCAGCACTCAATGACCAGCAACTACAGTGCTGGACACACTATGCCAAACAACTAACAATACAGGAACACAAACTCACCTATTAGCAGAGAGGCTGCCTAAAATCATAATAAGTTCACAGACATCCCCAAACACACCACTGGATGCGGTCCTGCTCACGAAAAGAAAAGACCCAGCCTCAACCACCAGAACACAGGCACCAGTCCTCTCCCCCAGGAAGCCTACACAACACACTGAAACAACCTTACCCACTGTGGGCACACACCAAAAACAATGGAAACTACAAACTTGCAGCCTGCAAAAAGGAGACCACATACACAGTAAGTTAAACAAAATAAGAAGACAAAAAACACGCAGCAGATGAAGGAGCAAGGTAAAAACCCACCAGGCCAAACAAGTGAACAGTAAATAGGCAGTCTACCTGAAAAAGAATTCAGAGTAATGATAGTAAACATGATTTAAAATCTTGGAAATACAATGGAGAAAATACAAGAAACATTTAACAAGGACCAAGAAGAACTAAAGAGCAAAAAACAAACATGATGAACAACATAATAAATGAAATTAAATCTCTGTAGAAGGAATCAACAGCAGAATAACTGAGGCAGAAGAACGGATAAGTGACCTGGAAGATAAAATAGTGGAATTAACTACCGCAGAGCAGAAAAAAGGAAAAAGAATTAAGGACAGTTTCAGAGGCTTCTGGGACAACATTAAACAAACCAACATTCAAATTATAGGGGTCCCCAAATAAGAAGAGAAAAAGAAAGTGTCTGAGAGAATATTTGAAGAGATTATAGTTGAATACTTCATAATATGGGACAGGAAATAATCAATCAAGTCCAGGAAGCACAGAGAGTCCCATACAGGATAAATCCAAGGAGAAACACACAAAGACACATATTAATTAAACTATCAAAAATTTCATACAAAGAAAAATAGTAAAAGCAGCAAGGAAAAGGCAACAAATAACTAAAAAATGGAATCCTGATAAGCTTAACAGCTGATCTTTCAGCAGAAACTCTGCAAGCCAGAAGGGAATAGCAAGACATATTTAAAGTGGATAAAAGAGAAAAACCTACAACCAAGATTACTCTACCCAGCAAGAATCTCATTCAGATTCGATGGAGAAATTAAAACCTTTAGAGAGAAGCAAAAGCTAAGAGAATACAGCACCACCAAACAAGCATTACAACAAATCTTAAAGGAACTTCTGTAAGCAGGAAATATAAGAGAAGGAAAAGACCTACAATAACAAACCCAGAACAATTAGGAAAATGGTAATAGGAACACACATATCGATGACTGCTTTAAATGTAAATGGATTAAATGCTCTAACCAAAAGACACAGACTGGCTGAATGGATACAAAAACAAGACCTATATATATGTTGTCTACAAGAGACCCACTTCAGACCTAGGGACATATACAGACTAAAAGTGAGGGGATGGAAAATGGTATTCCGTGCAAATGGAAATCAAAATAAAGCTAGAGTAGCAATTCTCATATCAGACAAAATAGACTTTAAAAAAAGGACTATTACAAGAGACAAAGGATACTACATAATAATCAAGGGATGTACCCAAGAAGAAGATACAACAATTGTAAATATTTATGCACACAACATAGGAGCACCTCAATACATAAGACAAATACTAACAGCCAAAAAAAGGAAAATTGACAGTAACACAATCATAGTAGGGTAATTAAACACCCATTTACACCAATGGACAGATCATTCAAACAGAAAAGAAAAAAGGAAACACAAGGTTTAAATGACACATTAGAACAGATAGACTTAATTGATATTTATTGGACATTCCATCTAAAAATAGCAGAATACACTTTCTTCTCAAATGCTCATGGAACACCCTCCAGGATAGATCATATCTAGGGTCACAAATCAAGCCTTGGTAAATTTAAGAAAATTGAAATTGCATTAGGTATGTTTTCCGACCACAATGCTGTGGGACTAGATATCAAATACAGGATAAAATCTGTGAAAAATACAAACACATGGAGGCTAAACAATACACTACTAAACAACCAAAAGATCACTGAATAATTCACAGAGGAAATAAAAAAAAAACCGTAAAACACATGACAATGTAAACACGACAGCTCAAAACCTATGGGATGCAGCAAAAGCCGTTGTAAGAGGGAAGTTTATAGCAATACAATCCTACCTCAAGAAACAAGAAACGTCTCAAGTAAACAACCTAGCCTTACACCTAAAGCAATTAGAGAAAGAAGAAAAAAAAACCCCTCAAA
This sequence comes from Hyperoodon ampullatus, assembly GCF_949752795.1. Lineage (NCBI taxonomy): Eukaryota > Metazoa > Chordata > Mammalia > Artiodactyla > Ziphiidae > Hyperoodon > Hyperoodon ampullatus. The sequence goes on from NC_136923.1 coordinate 60,003,063, forward strand.
GTTAGCATAAAGAAAGAAATCATAAAGTTCAGATCAGAAATACATGATAAAAAATGAAGGAAACAATAGCAAAGATCAATAAAACAAAGTGCTGGTCCTTTGAGAAGATACCAAATTGATAAACCATTAGCTAGACACTTCAAGAAAAAAAAGGGAACAGACTCAAATCACCAGAATTAGAAATGAAAAAGGAGAAGTAACAACTTCCACTGCAAAAATACAAAGGATCATGAGAGATGACTACAAGCAACTATATGCCAATAAAATGGACAATGTGAAGAATTGGACAAATTCTTAGAAAAGCACAACCTTCCTAGACTGAAACAGAAAGAAATAGAAAATATAAACAGACTAATCACAAGCACTGAAATTGAAACTGTGATTTAAAATCTTCCAACAAACAAAAACCCGGGGATAGACGGCTTCACAGCCAAATTCTATCAAACATTTAGAGAAGAGCTAACACCTATGCTTCTCAAACTCTTCCAAAATATAGCAGAGGGTGTAACACTCCCTCACTCATTTTATGAAGCCACCATCACCCTGATACCAAAACCAGATAAAGATGTCACAAAGAAAACTAGATGCCAATATCATTGATGAGCAAAGATGCAAAACTCCTCAACAAAATACTAGCAAACAGAATCCAACAACACATTAAAAGGATCAAACACCATGATCAAGTGGGGTTTTTCCCAGGAATGCAAGTTTTCTTCAATATACACAAAACAATCAATGTGATAGACCATATAAACAAATTGAAGGATAAGAACCATATGATCATCTTAAAATATGCAGAAAAATTTTGACTAAATTCAACAACAATTTATGATAAAAACACTCCAGAAAGTAGGCATAGAGCGAACCTACCTCAACATAGTAAAAGTCACATATGACAAACCCACCACCAACATCGTTCTGAATGGTGAAAAACTGAAACCATTTCCACTAGGATCAGGAACAGGACAAGGTTGACTACTCTCACAACTATTATTCAACATAGTTTTGGAAGTTTTAGCTATGGCAATCAGATAAGAAAAAGAAATGAAAGGAAGCCAAATCGGAAAAGAATAATTAAAACTGTCACTGTTTGCATATGACATGATACTATATAGAGAGAGTCCTAAACATGTTAGCAGAAAACTTCTACAGCTAATCAATGAATTTGGTAAAGTAGCAGGATACAACATTAACGCACAGAAATCTCTTGCATTCCTATACACTAAAAATCAAAAATCTGAAAGAGAAAGTAACAAAACACTCCCATTTACCACTGCATCCAAAAGAATAAAATACCCAGGAATAAACCTCCTAAGGAGACAAAAGATCTGTATGCAGAAAACTATAAGACACTGATGAAAGAAATTAAAGATGATACAAAGAGATGGAGAGATATTCCATGTCCTTGGATTGGAAGAATCAACATTGTGAAAATGACTTTACTACCCAAAGCATCTATACATTCAATGCAATCCCTAAAAAAACTACCAAAGGCGTTTTTCACAGAAGTAGAACAAAAAATTTCACAGTTTATATGGGAACACAAAAGACCCCGTATAGCCAAGGCAATATTGAGAAAGAAAAATGGAGCTGGAGGAATCAGACTCCCCGACTTCAGACTATACTACAAAGCTACAGTAATCTAGATAGTATGTTACTCACTCAAAAACAGAAATATAGGTCAATGGATAGAAAGGATAGGTCAACAGGATAGAAAGCCCAGAGATATACCCATGCACATATGGTACCATACCTTTGATAAAGGAGGCAAGAATATACAGTGTAGAAAAGACAGCCTCTTCAATAAGTGGTGCTGGGAAAACTGGACAGCTACATGTAAAAGAATGAAATTAGAGCACTCCTTAATACCATATACAAAAATAAAGTGAAAATGGATTAAAGAACTAAATGTAAGGCCAGACACTATAAAATTCTTAGAGAAAACTATAGGAAAAGCACTCTTTGACATAAGTCACAGCAAGATCATTTTTGACCCACCTCATAGAGAAATGGAAATAAAAACAAAGATAAACAAATGGGGCATAACTTAAGGAAACTTAAAAGCTTTTGCACAGCAAAGGAAACCATAAACAAGATGAAAAGACAACCCTCAGAATGGGAGAAAATATTTGCAAATGAAGCAACTGACAAAGGATTAATCTACAAAATATACAAACAACACATGCAGGTCAGTATCAAAAAAACAAAGAACAGAATCCAAAAATGGACAGAAGACCTAAACAGACATATCTCCAAAGAAGATACACAGATTGGCAACAAACACATGAAAGGATCAACATCACTAATCATTAGAGAAATGCAAATCAAATCTACAATGAGGTATCCCCTCACACTGGTCAGAATGGCCGTCATCAAAAAATCTACAAAAAATAAATTCTGGAGAGGTTGTGGAGAAAAGGGAACCCTCTTGCACTGTTGGTGGGAATGTATATTGATACAATCACTATGGAAACAGTATGGATTTTCTTAAAATCTAAAAATAGAACTACCATACAACCCAGCAATCCCAGTACTGGGCATATTACCCTAGGAAACCATAATTCAATAGAATCATGTACCACAATGTTCATTGCAGCTGTATTTACAATAGCCAGGACATGGAAGCAACCCAAGTGTCCATCAACAGATGAATGGATAAAGAAGATGTGGCACATATATGGAATGGAATATTGCTCAGCCCTGAAAAGAAACGAAATTGAGTTATTTGTAGTGAGGTGGATGGACCTAGAGACTGTCATATAGAGTGAAGTAAGTCAGAAAGAGAAAAAAATATACTGTATGCTAACACATATATATGGAATCTAAAAAAGAAAAAACATGGTTCTGAAGAACCTAGGGTCAAGCAAGGAATAAGATGCTGACATAGAGAATGGACTTGAGGACATGCAGAGGGGGATGGGTAAGCTGGGACGAAGTGAGAGGGTGGCATGGACTTATATACACTACCAAATGTAAAATAGATAGTGGGAAGCAGCTGCACAGCACAGGGAGATCAGCTTGGTGCTTTGTGTCCACCTAAAGAGGTGGGTTAGGGAGTGTGAGAGGGAGACACAAGAGGGAGGAGATATGGGGATATATGTATAGATATAGCTGTTTCAGTTTGTAATACAGCAGCAACTAACACAACATTGTAAAGCAATTATACTCCAATAAAGATGTTAAGAAAAAAAAAGAATCAAGATTATTCCCAGCACCCCTTCCAGAGAGGTCCTGAATACCTAAAACATCCTTGCAAGGAGCAATATTAAAAACCTGCTAACCCTGGAGCTACAATGCTGATTTAGACACACTACCTATTATCAAAAATACTACAGACAATAAATGCTTGAGAGGGTGTGGAGAAAAGGGAACCCTCTTGCACTGTTGGTGGGAAAGTAAATTTGATACAGCCACTATGGAAAACAGTTTGGAGGTTCCTTAGAAAACTAAAAATAGAATTACCATATGATCCAGCAATCCCACTACTGGGCATATACTAAGAGAAAACCATAACTCACAAAGACACATGCACCCCAATGTTCATTGCAGCACTATTTACAATAGCCAGGTCATGGAAGCAACCTAAATGCCCATCAACAAATGAATGGATAAAGAAGATGTGGTACTTATATACATTGGAATATTACTCAGCCATAAAAAGGAATGAAATTGCATCATTTGTAGAGACGCTGATGGACCTAGAGACTGTCATACAGAGTGAAGTAAGTTAGAAAGAGAAAAACAAATATTGTATATTAATGTGTATATGTGGAATATAGAAAATGGTACAGATGAACCTGTTTGCAAGGCATAAATAGAGATACAGATGTAGAGAACAAATCTATGGACACCAAGGGTGAAAAGGGGGGTGGGATGAATTGGGAGATTGGGACTGACATACAAACACTAATATGTATAAAATAGATAACTAATGAGAACCTGCTGTATAGCACAGAGGACTCCACTTCGCTGTACAGTAGAAACAAACACAGCATTTTAAAACAACTTTACCCCAATTAAAAAAAAATACTACAGACTCATATATGTTGATACTTTCAAGCTTACTTGGAAAAATAAAGTTGAATAATTATAATAGCAGCCACTTAATTGTGCTTACTATATGCCAGGCACCTGCTCATGGTAATTGTACACATATCATCTCATTTAGTCTTCATAACAACATTATTGTGTAGGCATAACTACACCCCGTTTTAGATATTGAGGCAGTGTGGTTCAATTTGTGCATGGTCATGCTGGTAGTTACTGCTGGAGCTGGGAACACAAACCCAAGTAGTCAGGCTTCAGAAACTGTGCTCTAACCACTGATGCTGACAGAATTTATTTTCCAAAGATGTTTGCAACAATATTCCATGTGCAACTTATTTTTCTTACAAAGCACTATTGGCATACTTCCCCTTAGCCTATGCTACTTTTTCTTAAATCTGAGCTTTCCTGATTCTCTGTTGAGTTATACACTTTTGGAGCCCTGAGATGCCATGTAAACAGTCTGACATCTCTGGGGTCAACACGGTGTGAAGAAGCCCAATTTCATCAAGATGAGAGACTATGGAGAGACCCTGAGCCTTCGTGAAGATGGAGAGATGCTCAGGAAGCCTCCAGTGGCTTCAGTATCTGCACTACTGTGGCTCCAGCCACCATCTGAATTCAAACCTATGTGAGGTCTGAGGCAGAACTGCCTGGGCCAACCATTTCCAAATTTCTAACCCCAAAAGCCTGAGACAATGAAACAATTGTTGTTTGAAGACATAACATTTAGGGTGACTTGTTACGTATCAATAATGATGGAAACACACTTTCTATATGAGGTAAGTGGACTCAGTTAAAAATTAAGCACTGGTAATTACTATATATACCACTTAAAAATGTGTTTTAATTGTAAGTTTACATCTTGGTATATGTACTGGTTTCTCAAATAGAAATAGTCTTACTATGATATTAATTTTAAATTAATAGTATTAAAAATTTTATTTTATATTGGAGTATATTTGATTAACAATGTTGTGGTAGTTTCAGCTGTACAGCAAAGTAATTCAGTTATACACATACATGTATCTATTCTTTTTCAAATTCTTTTCCCATTAATTTGTTACAGAATATTGAGCAGAGTTCCCTGTGCTATACAGTAGGTCCTTATTGGTATAAGTAGTGTGTAAAACTTGTGTGGAGACACAAAATACCCTGAGTAGCCAAAAGCAATCTTGAGAAAAGAAAAATGGAGTTGGAGGAATCAGGCTCCCTAACTTCAGACTATACTACAAAGCTATAGTCATCAAAACAGTATGATATGGACACAAAAACATAAATATAAATCAATGGAACAGGATAGAAAGCCCAAAAATAAATGCATGCACCTATGGTCAATTAATCTATGACAAAGGAGACAAGACTATACAATGGAGAAAAGACAGTTTCTTCAATAAATGGTACTGGGAAAACTGGACAGCTACATGTAAAAGAATACAATTAGAATACTCTCTAACATCATACACAAAAATAAACTCAAAATAGATTAAACACTTAAATGTAAGACCTGATACTATGAAACTCCTAGAGGAAAACATAGGCAGATCACACTTTGACATAAACTGCAGCAACACCTTTTTCAATCCGTCTCCTAGAGTAGAGGAAATAAAAACAAAAATAAACAAATAGGACCCAATTAAGCTCAGAATCTTTTTGCATGGAAAAGGCAGCCATAAACAAAATGAAAAGACAACCCACAGAATGGGAGAAGATATTTGGAAATGATGTGACTGACAAGGGATTAATATCCAAACTTTACACACAGCTTATGCAGCTCAATAAAAAAAAAAAAAAATCAAAAAATGGACAGAAGGCCTAAATAGACATTTCTCCAAAGAAGACATACAGTTGGCCAACAGGCACATGAAAAGATGCTCAACATTGCTAATTATTAGGAAAAAAATACAATGAGATATCACCTCTCATGGGTCAGAATTACCATTATCAAAAAGTCTACAAACAATAAACGCTGGAGAAGGTGTGGAGAAAGAGGAAACCTCTTACACTGTTGGTGGGAATGTGAGTTGGTAAAGCCATGATGGAGTTTCCTTAAGAAACTAAAATAGAGTTACCATGATCTAGGAATCCCACTCCTGGGCATATATCTGGAGAAAAACATGGTTCAAAAGGATACATGCACCCCAATGTTCATAGCAGCACTATTTACAATAGCCAAGACATGGAAACAACCTAATTGCCCATCAATGGAGGAATTGATAAAATAGATGTGGTACATATATGCAGTGGGATATTAATCACCCATAAAAAAAAAGAATGAAATAATGCCATTTGCAGCAACATGGATGGACCTGGAGATTATCATACTAAGTGAAGTAAGTCAGACAGAGAAAGACAAATATGATATTGCTTATATGCAGAATCTAAAAAAAAGAGATACAAATTAATTTATTTATAAAACAGAAACAGACTCACAGACCAAAGGGGAAAAGTGGGCAGCAGGGATATGATATCATTTGAATCTCAAAAGTTGATTTGATCCAATTTCCAGTTTTGTTTTGTCATCTATAGTAGCTAGATTCTAACAGTTCCACCAAATTTAAAAATAAATATAATTTACCTACTCTCTTTCCTATGTTCAAATCATTTATTCAGGATGAAAGTACTCTACATACCTGAAAAATAACTCTTTTTGGTGAAACATATTCTATTTTATGAATAAGATAACACAGATCACTATAAATAATCCAGCCAGAAGACTCCTACTGGATAACAATATTAAATCAAGTGTCCTATTAAGGGGAGATTTGAAAAACAAATTAAATTCCCATTCAGTCACTCAAATAAAAAAACTGCTTGAATGCTCACCCAGTAGGCATCATCGCATCACTCTGTGGGCATCTTATTTGAGAAGGAATATTACACTGGCAAACCTATTTACTTCACGACTTTAAATATATATGTCAAGTAAATTGTGGGAACATGAGTAGTTTGATTCATCTTAAATATTTGAGGATAGAATTCTTTCCAGGGGACAATCACATTAAGTGCCTAGTTTTGGTGTATGCTTGGTAGAAAGGTACAGAGAGTGGTATTAATACATTAATATGAACTTGGAGTATTCAAATGGGCCCTGAAATAAAATATACCACTGAGATTTTACATGATGTTAGTTATAAACATGAAACAACATCTAGAATTCCAGTTCTAGTTCCATTAAACAAGTTTTTATACTAGAAGTCAATGTAATTACAGTTTCTAAAGAAGTACTGACCAAAGGGTAAATGTGATTTAGCTCAGTGACATGATCTATTTTCTCCTAAATGTAACTGTAAAATGGCACCAAAGGAGCCATTGTCAGATTCAGATCTTTGGAGTGTGTGTACTCATTAAGGATAAAACACTGAACAAACATAAATGAGAAATGCAATCTTTGCAAGATTATGTTGGATATGAATTACTGTTTAAATTTCTATATTTCAGTTAGTGTAAGTCTAACTAGGGAAAAATAGGATATTTTAGGGTTTGAAATGAGGTAAGAGATTACAGGAATGTGAAAAAATATCCAGATTGCCATTTTAAGCTCTTTTTCTAATTAAATTCTACTTTTTCTCTTTTGATGTTATCTATATAGATTCAAGCAACATTACAAATTCCTCTTTTCTAAAAGGAATGAAGGATCAGATGAATGGATAAAGAAGATGTGGCACATATATACAATGGAATATTACTCAGCCATAAAAAGAAACGAATTTGAGCTATTTGTAATGAGGTGGATGGACCTAGAGTCTGTCATACAGAGTGAAGTAAGTCAGAAAGAGAAAGACAAATACTGTATGCTGACACATATATATGGAATTTAAGAAAAAAAATGTCATGAAGAACATAGGGGTAAGACAGGAATAAAGACACAGATCTACTAGAGAATGGACTTGAGGATATGGGGAGGGGGAAGGGTAAGCTGTGACAAAGCGAAAGAGCGGCATGGACATATATACACTACCAAACGTAAGGTAGATAGCTAGTGGGAAGCAGCCGCATAGCACAGGGAGATCAGCTCGGTGCTTTGTGACTGCCTGGAGGGGTGGGATAGGGAGGGTGGGAGGGAGATGCAAAAGGGAGGGAATATGGGAACATATGTATATGTATAACTGATTAAATTTGTTAAATAAAAAAAATGATAAAAAAGTACAAAGAAAAAAAAGGGAATGAAGGAAAGAAAAAGTAGAAAATTAAATAAAATTTAATTAAATTTGGCATAAAAACAACTTGTTAAATGCAACATCTATTTCTTCATTTCCAGGATTGAAATAAAAATAACAATTTAATAATGATTTCCTGAATATGTTTCTTATCTAAGTTATAGCTAGTAGACTCCACTGGGGAAAAAGGTAAACTATTAAGCAACTGTGTCACATTTAATCACTAGCCTCTGTTTATTATATTTGCATAAGTCAAAATGTACTAATAACAGACAAATGTTCTGGAGTCCCTTCATGTAGTTGGTGGCAGAGCAGGCATAAAAATCAATAGAACAAATTGTCACAGAGGTAATGTGGCTTCTGTTGTTCTGCTTTTTATTAAAGACAGTGGCAATTGAAGAAAAGCTATTACTGCATCCAGAATTTTTAATGAAGTTTGTTACCAATTAGTTTACTGCCCAACTATATGCTTTGACATTTGCTTAGCTAGAAACGTGGACAACTTTTCATGCAAAAAAATATTACTGCACATAAGCCTGAAATACTTAGCTATTCTAATGTCTGAGCCAGTTATAGAATAACTACCTGCAAAATATCTTAAGGAAACATTGACAATCAAACTCTGCTTTCTTCTGAGCTGATGTCAAATGAGTAAAGAAACTTAAAGCCAACGTTATATTGATACCTGAACTAATATGGTTTGCAAAAAAAAAAAAAATTACTAAGGTTTGCAAACAAATTTCAGGTTAAGCTTTTGTACCCAGAAAATGTCAGCCTCAAAAAATTGTCTAACAAATGTGATGGAGCTTCTTTGACACATTCTCATAAAAACCCTACTCTGATACCTGCATCTTTCCAAATAATTGTATCAATTTTTATGCTGTAACTAGGATTTTAGCTGTGTAAATCATGGGGGAAATCCTGAGTGTATTGGTCATTGAATACTTTTAGTTTTATCATTATAAAGAAAGATTTGTAATGTAAAGAAAATTTTTTAAAATATCATAGAGAAAAACCTATAACTTATGGATCTCAAAAAATCACGTTAAAATGAATACTTATGCTCATATACATGAGCCTTTAGATAGATTATTAAAAAGATACTGTTTATTACAAATTTAAATAAAACATAAAGGAATGGCAAAAATACTGACTAAAGAAGAAAAAACTTCTAAAATATTTAGAGTGTTTGAGAGTTAGATAAAATAAGCTACTTCAGAGGTTGCTTTGTGGAAGAGGGGCTGGAAGAAGTTGCTGCTGCAGGCAGCTTGGCTTTAGGAAGACCAGACATGCAGAGCAACAAAAAACTTGAGTAGCCTGACATGGATGTTTCCAGATGAGGTTGAACAAGGTGATGCTTTGCCTTCTTATTTTATCTCTCATATGGTAAATAATTTTACCATCTAAATTTATATTCCTGAGAGACCTTCAAGATGATGGAGGAGTAAGACATGGAGATCATCTTCCTCTCCACAAATACATCAAAAATACATCTACATGTGGAACAAATCCTACAGAACACCTACTCAATGCTGGCAGAAGACCTCAGACTTCCCAAAAGGCAAGAAAATCCCCATGTTCATGGGTATGGCAAAGGAAGAAGAAAAAAAAAAGAGACAAAAGAATAGGGATGGGACCTGCATCTCTGGGAGGGAGCTGTGAAGGAGGAAAAGTTTTGAAACGCTAGGGAGCACCTTCACTTGTGGGGACAGGGGTTGGGTGGGAGGGAAGCTTTGGAGCCACGGAGGAGAGTACAGCCACAGGGGTGCAGAGGGCAAAGTGGAGAGATTCCTGCACAGAGGATTGGTGCTGACCAGTGCTCACCAACCTGAAAAACTTGTCTGTTCACCCACCAGGGTGGGTGGGGGCTAGGAGCTAAGACTCAGGCTTCAGAGGTCAGAACACAGGGAGAGGTCTGGGGTTGGCTGCGTGAAGACAGCCCGAAGGGGGTTAGTGTGCCACAGCTAGCTTAAAGGGAGTCTGGGAAAACGTTCGGACTCACCGGAGAGGCAAGAGAACATTGTTTCAGGGTGCTTGAAGAGAGGGGATTCCTGCTCCGTGTCCCCACAGAAAACAGAACACCACTTAAGCAAGCTCCAGAGACAGGCGTGAGCCATGGCTATCAGCTCAGACCCCAGAGTTGAGCATGAACTGCTAATGCTGCCACTGCTGCCACCAAGAATCCTGTGTGCAAATGCAGGTAACTACCCACACACCATGAGAGCCTGTGCAACACACTACTGCCAGGGTCCTGTCATCCAGGGGCAGCTTCCCCGGGAGAACACATGGCCCACGTCAGGCTGTTGCAATGTCATGCTGGCCCCTGAAGTTGCAGGCTCGACCCACATTCCAAATCTGACTACCATACCCCTACCTCTCCCCAGTGTGAGTGAGCAAGAGAGCCCTAATAGGATACTACTTTAACCACCTCCTGTCTGGGTGGGAATCAGATGCTTGAGGGTGGCCAAAATGCAGGGGTGGGTCCAAAACCAAAGCTGAACCCCAGGAGCTGTGCGAACAAAGAAGAGAAAGGGAAAGCTCTCCATGCAGCCTCAGGAGCAGCAGATTAAATCCCCACAATCAACTTGATAAACCCAGCAGCTGTGGAATACCTGACTAGACAACAAATGTTCCCAAAATTGAGATGGTGGACTTCGGGAGCAACTGTAGAATTGGGGTTTGCTTTCTGCATCTAATTTGTTTCTGGTCTTATGTTTATCTTAGTTTAGTATTTAGAGTTTATCACCATTGGTATATTTGTTTATTGATTTGGTTGCTCTCTTCCTTTTTTAAAAATGTATATATATATATATATATATATTTTCCTTTTTCTCTTTTTGTGAGTGTGTATGTGTATGTTTCTTTGTGTGATTTTGTCTGTTTAGGTTTGCTTTTACCATTTGTCATAGGGTTATGTTTGTTCGTGTTTTTGTTGGTGTTGTTTGTTTTTTCTTTTTATGAGTGCATGTATGTTTCATTGTGTGATTTTGTCTGTTTATCTTTGCTTTTGCCATTTGGTTTGGGGTTCTATCTATCTTTTTTTCCCCCTACTTTTTCTTCCAAGCCGTGTGGCTGGCAGGGTCTTGGTGCTCCAGATGGGTGTCAGGCCTGAGGCTCTGAGGTGGCAGAGCCGAGTCCAGGAATTTGGACAATCAGAGGCCTTCCAGCCCCAAAGAATATCAATCAGCAAGAGCTCTCCAGATATCTCTGTCTCAACACTAAGATCCAGCTCCACCCAAGGGCCAGGAAGGTCCAGTGCTGGATGCCCCACGTCAAACAACTAGCAGGACAGGAACACAACCCACCCATTAGCAGAGAGGCTGCCTAATGCCATAGTAAGTCCACAGACACCCCCAAACACAGCACCGGAGGTGGCCCTTCCCACCAGAAGGACAAGATCCAGCCCCACCCACCAGACAACAAGCACCATTCCCCTCCAATAGGAAGCCTACAAAAGCAACTGAACCAACCACACCCACTGGGGACAGACACCAAATATAACGGGAACTACAAACCTGCAGCCTGCGAAAAGGAGACCCCAAACACAGTAAGTTAAACAAAATGAGAAGACAGAGAAATAAGCAGCAGTTGAAGGAGCAAGGTAAAAACCCACCAGACCAAACAAATGAAGAGGAAATAGGTACTCTACCTGAAAAAAAATTCAGAGTAATGATAGTAAAGATGATCCCAAATCTCAGAAATAGAATGGAGAAAGTATAAGAAATGCTTAACAAGGACCTAGGAGAACTAAAGAGCAAACAATGATGAACAAGACAATAAATGAAATTTTAAAATACACTAGAAGGAATCAATAGCAGAATAACTGAGGCAGAAGAACGGATAAGTGACCTGGAAGATAAAATAGTGGAAATAACTGCTGCAGAGCTGAATAAAGAAAAAAGAATGAAAAGAATTGAGGACAGTCTCAGAGACTTCTGGGACAACATTAAATGCACTAACATTCATATGAAAGGGGTCCCAGAAGAAGAAGAGAAAAAGAAAGGGACTGAGAAAATATTTGAAGAGATTATAGTCAAAAATTTCCTAACATGGGAAAGGAAATAGTCAGTCAAGTCCAGGAAGCACAGAGAGTCCCATACAGGATAAATCCAGGGAGAAATATGCCAAAACACATATTAATCAAACTATCAAAAATTAAATACAAAGAAAAAATATTAAAAACAGCAAGTGAAAAGCAAAAAATAACATACAAAGGAATGCTCAGAAGGTTAAGAGCTGAACTTTCTGCAGAAACAATGCAAGCCAGAAGGGAGTGACAGGACATATTTAAAGTGAAGAAAGGGAAAAACCTACAACCAAGATTACTCTCCCTAGCAAGGATTTCATTCAGATTTGACAGAGAAATCAAAAGCTTTACAGGCAGGCAAAAGTTAAGAGAATTCAGCACCACCAAACCAGCTTTACAACAAATGCTAAAGGAACTTCTCTAGGTGAGAAACACAAAAGACGAAAAGACCCACAAAAACAAACCAAAAACAAATAAGAAAATGGTAATTGGAACACACATATCAATAATTAGCTTAAATGTAAATGGGTTAAATGCTCCAACCAAAAGACACAGACTGGCTGAATTGATACAAACATAAGACCCGTTTATATGCTGTCTACAATAGACCCACTTCAGACCTAGGGACGTATACAAACTGAAAGTGAGGGGGTGGAAAAAGGAATTCCAAGCATGCAAATCAAAAGAAACCTTTACTAGCAATACTCATATCAGAATAAATAGAGTTTAAAATAAAGACAATTACAAGAGATAAAGAAGGACACTACAACATGATCAAGGGATCAATCAAGAAGAAGATATAACAATTGTAAATATTTATGTACCCAACATAGGAGCACATCAATACATAGGCAAATGCTAACAGCCATAAAAGGGAAAATTGACAGTAACAAAATAATAGTAGGGGACATTAACACCCCATTTTCACCAAATGACAGATCATTCAAAATGAAAATAAATAAACACAAGATTTAAATGACAGAATACACCAGATAGACTTAATTGATATTTATAGGACATTCAATCCAAAAACAACAGAATAACTTTCTTCTCAAGTATTCATGGAACATTCTCCAGTATAGATCATATCTTGGGTCACAAATCAATCCTCAGTAAATTTAAGGAAATTGAAATCATATCAAGTATCTTTTTCGACCACAATGCTATGAGACTGGATATCAGTTACAGGAAAAAAAACTGTAAAAATACAAACAAATGGAAGCTAAACAATATGCTACTAAATAACCAATAGATCACTGAAGATATCAAAGAGGAAATCAAAAATACCTAGAAACAACTGACAATGAAAACATGACCACCCAAAATCTAGGGGATGCAGCAAAAGCAGTTCTAAGAGAGAAGATTATAGCAATACAATCTTACCTCAAGAAACAAGAAAAATCTCAAATAAACGACCTAACATTATGCCTAAAGTAACTAGAGAAAGAAGAACCAAATTCTCAAAGTTAGCAGAAGGAAAGAAATCACAAAGATGAAATGAGAAATAAATGAAAAAGAAACGAAGAAAATAATACCAATGATCAATAAAACTAAAAGCTGGTTCCTTGAAAAGGTAAACAAAATTGATAAACCATTAACCAGACTCATCAGGAAAAAAGAGAGAAGATTCAAATCAACAGAATTAGAAATGAAAAAGGAGAAGTAAAACTGGCACTGCAGAAATACAAAGGATCACGAGAGACTACTACAAGAAACTACATGCCAAAAAATGGACAACCAGGAAGAAATGGACAAATTCTTAGAAAAATACAATCTCCAATACTGAATTAGAAAGAAATAGAAAACTTGAACAGACCAATCATACGCACTGAAATTGAAACTGTGATTTAAAATCTTCCAACACAAAAAGCCCAGGGCCAGATGTCTTCACAGGCAAATTTTATCAAACAGTTAGGGAACAGCTAACACCTATCCTTCTCAAACTCTTCCAAAATATAGCAGAGGGAGGAACACTCCAAAACTCATTCTTCGAGGCCACCATCACCCTGACACCAAAACCAGACAAGGATGTCACAAAAAAAGTAAATTACAGGTCAGTATCACTGATGAACATAGATGCAAAAATCCTCAAAAAAATACTAGCAAACAGAATCCACCAGCACATTAAAAGGATCATGCACCATGATCAAGTGGGGTTAATGTCAGGATTGCAAGATTTCTTCAATATACAAAAATCAATCAATGTGATACACCATATTAACACATTGAAGGATAAAAACAATATGATCATCTCAATGGATGCAGAAAAAGCTTTTGAGAAAATTCAACATGCATTTATTATATAAACTCCTCCGAAGGTGTGCATAGAGGAAACCTATCACAAGATAATAAAAGCCATACATGACAAAACCACAGACATCATTCTCAATGGTGAAAAACTGAAACCATTTCCTCTGAGATCAAGAAAAAGACAAGGTTGCCCAAACTCACCACTATTACTCAACATAGTTTTGGAAGTTTTAGCCACAGAAAGCAAAGAAGAAAAAGAAATAAAAGGAATCCATATCAGAAGAGAAGTAAAGATATCACTGTTTGCAAAATGACATGATACTATACATAGAGAATCCTAAAGATGTTACGAGAAAACTCTTAGAGCTAATGAGGGAATTTGGTAAAGTAGCATGATACAAAATTAATGCACAGAAATCCCTTGCATTTCTATACACTAAAAATGAAAAATCTGAAAGAGAAATTAAGGAAATACTCTCATTTACCATGGGAAAAAAAAAGAATAAAACACTGAGGAATAAACTTACCTAAGGAGAGAAAAGACCTGTATGCAGTAAACTATAAGACACTGATGAAAGAAATTAAAGATGGTACAAACAGTTGGAGAGATAAACCATGTTCTTGGATTGGAAGAATCAACATTGTGAAAATGAATATACTACCCAAAGCAATGTATAGATTCAATGCAATCCCTGTCAAACTACCAATGGCATTTTCACAGAACTAGATCAAAATATTTCACAGTTTGTATGGAGACACAAAAGACCCTGAATAGCCAAAGCAATCTTGAGAAAGAAAAACGGAGCTGGAGGAATCAGGCTCCCAGACTTCAGATTTTACTACAAAGCTACAGTAATCAAGACAACAGAGTAGTTGCACAAAAACAGAAATGTAGATCAATGGAACAGGATAGAAAGCCCAGAGATAAACCCATGCACATATGGTCACCTTATTTTTGATAAAGGAGGCAAGAATATACAATGGAGAAAAGACAGCCTCTTCAATAAGTAGTGATGGGAACACTGGACAGCTACATGTAAAAGAATGAAATTAGAGCACTCCTTAACACCATACACAAAAATAAAGTGAAAATCGCTTAAAGAACTAAATGTAAGGCCAGACACTGTAAACTCTTAGAGGAAAACATAGGCAGAACACTCTGTGACATAAATCACAGCAAGATCCTTTTGGACCTACCTCCTAGAGAAATGGAAATAAAAACAAATGGGACCTAATGAAACTTAAAAGCTTTTGCACAGAAAACGGAACCATAAACAAGATGAAAAGACAACCCTCAGAATGGAGAATATATTTGTAAACGAAGCAACTGACAAAGAATCTCCAAATTTTACAAGCAGCTCATGCAGCTCAATGTGAAAAAGACAAACAACCCAATCCAAAAATGGGCTGAAGACCTAAATAGACATTTCTCCAAAGAAGATATACAGATTGCCAACAAATACATGAAAGGATGCTCAACCTCAGCAATCATTAGAGAATTGCAAATCAAAACTACAATGAGGTATCACCTCACACCAGTCAGAATGGCCATCATCAAAAAATCTACAGACAATAAATGCTGGAGAGAGTTTGGAGAACAGGGAATACTCTTGCACTGTTGGTGGGAATGTAAATTGATACAGCGACTGTGAAAAACAGTATGGAGGTTCCTTAAGAAACTAAAAAGAGAACTACCATATGACCCAGCCATCCCACTACTGGACATCCCTGAGAAAACCATAATTCAAAAAGAGTCATGTACCACACTGTTCATTGTAGCTCTATTTACAATAGCCAGGACATGGAAACAACCTAAGTGTCCAACCGACAGATGAATGGATAAAGAAGATGTGGTACATATATACAATGGAATATTACTCAGCCATATAAAAGAATGAAATTGAGTTATTTGTAGTGAGGTGGATGGACCTAGAGACAATCATACAGAGTGAGGTAAGTCAGAAAGAGAAAAATAAATACCATATGCTAACACCTATATATGGAATCTAAGAAAAAAAAAAAGGGTTCCAAAAATCCTAGGGGCAGGACTGGAATAAAGACAGAGATGTAGAGAATGGACTTGAGGACACCAGGAGGGTGAAGGGCAAGCTGGGATGAAGTGAGAGTGGCATGGACGTATATATACTACCAAATGTAAAATAGATAGCTAGTGGGAAGCAGCTGCATAGCACAGGGAGATCAGCTCGGTGCTTTTTGACCACCTAGAGGGGTGGGATAGGGAGGGTGGGAGGGAGACAGAGAGGGAGGAGTTATGGGGATATATGTAAATATATAGCTTATTCACTTTGTTATAAAGAAGAAACTAAGACACCATTGTAAAGCAATTATACTCCAATAAAAATGTAAAAAAAAAAAAACAAAAAAAAACACCTGACATCATTTGCAATCAGTAGTGCTTAAATCCCTGGTAAAACATTTTATGGCTATCATCAAATATCATATGTGCATATAACTTTACTTGGGTGAATTTTGTTTGTAATCAAATATTAATGTAAAAGGAAAGAAGTGAAAATTACAAGAAAATAAAATCCGGAAATAAATGAAGAATTTAGAACTGAAAAGACATGATATTTTGAGAATGGCATAAAGGAGGAAACGAAAGATGTTCCAAGATGAGTAGGCTGGAGTTACTTAAGTTAATGAGGCAGATACTACTCAGATGAAATACTCTTTCACTGTGTGACAGTATTTTGCTAATAATTATCCTTGCCATTATATTATGAAAGCCTATGATAGTAGGCATTGAACTGTAGTCAACCAAATTAGGTTCATTAAGCTTGTTGTTGTAATGGTCACTACATAACTAGGAAAGCCATTGAACTGGCAAGTATTAGAATTTGTAAACTAATGAATTACTAAAACCACATGAGTGTGAGAAGTTAGTTTTCAGTCATTTTTGAATCTGAATGAGCTGATTTAAAAGATTTTGATCTTTTATAGTTTGTCTTCCATGTCATTATTTGGTACAATTTAATCTGTTTTGAAAATCATAGTTCAATCTTTCAAGGTGGTTTCTATTTGAATTCTTAGTCTCCTACTCACCACCTAGCTACTAGCAAAACTGCTTTTACTTTATTAATGAAAGAAAGCACTGAATTTATTTAATATTTTTATGGACATCTGGCTGAAAATTTACACAAGCAGACCTTCAAGTTCCATTCAAATGAGAATTTCTATGATTCTTTGAAGCCTGTGGCAAAATATGTCAAATGGATTCTTCAGGGTGAAACTGTTGTTTACTTATTCAACAAAAATCAGAACTTTGAACTGCTATTGCTTTCTATAATAATATAACAATCCACCATGATTGCAATTAAAATAAATGACTATACTCCAGTCCATAGGCTAAAGTAAATGGGAACTATTAAGAATTGTATGCATAATGCTAGTACAATTTAGCCTTACCTAAAATTTGGAATCATAAGTATTTGTTCAAGAGACTGTGGTGGAGAGTGAGCATAAATAACATGATGAAGCCTCCAAGTGCCATTAGTTGTCCGTAAGTAGCTAATTACTTTAACTTGTAATTTTAACAAAGGTTATGGATTCTTGCTGATATATTTACAGTGGCCTCATGACTCTGCATTTGCAAGAGGTTGCCTGGCATTATCCCCAGGGTCAATGGCCACGGACATGAGAGAAAGTATCTGGTCCCCAGGGTGACAAATTCCATGACCTTTTTATTACTAGAAGACTGGTGTGGACTTGATATCCATAGACATTTCTGTCCCTGAAGTAATTATTGAGGAAAATTTTTTCTCTTGCTTTTAATGAGAAAACGGGAAATCAATCTACTCAACCATGTAAATGAGATCTGCACTCTCACTTTAGGGGCCTTCTTCCTCCTTGGCCAGTTTACATAAATTCTAGGCTTTGTAAGACTTGCCCTGCATACCCACCCTGAAACCTTATCTGATGATAACCAACACCTTGAAAATTCCTGCTAAATGTATTTTTAATATGTTCTAGTAGAATATTTGTTCATCAAAATCAATAAACCAAACACAGATTTTACTATAAGAAGGACTTTTCAACCATGCTCTTCAATTAAGCAGAGTTCTCAGAAATATTGAAACTTCCTCAGTGAACCAAAATCTCACCTTCCCCCACTTAAATTCAAGATGATGAAATAATGTATCTTTCAGATTTCTTATCACCTGCCATAACAATAAATGAATTTCAGTTAAATAATTATACTTAAAGCTTCTGGTTTGGAAAACACTGCCACAAAACAGTTGTTGTGGGTTGAATTTTGTTCCCTCAAAAGATATGTTGAAAATCTCATCCCTGGAAACTGTAAATGTGACCTTATTTGGAAATAGGGTCTTTTCAGATGTCATCAATGTAAGATGAAGTCATTAGGGTAGGAACTATTCCAATATGGTTATAAAAGAATCCACAGGGAGAATTCCATGTGTCCACAGAAGAAGAGATAGAAGTGATGTGGCTGCAAACCAAGGAAAGCCAAGGACTTACAGGCACTGCCAGAAGCTAGGAAGAGGTGAGGAAGGATTCTTGCCAGAGTCTCAGAGGAAGCACAGCCCTGCTGACTCCTTGATTTCAGACTTCTAGACTCCAGAACTATGAGAGAATAAATTTCTATTGTATAGGGCACTCAGTTTGTGGTATAATCAAATTTGCCAAAGAAAGACTAGTTTGCTCTTGAAGAATAAATCTAGTAAAATGTGGAATGCCATGATCTTGTTTAATGAAATATAATTAACTCAGCATATTCATAAGAAAAACATTTAGAACCCTCCCACATGAATTTTTAATAAAATATTTTTATGTGCAAATATTCTTCTTCAATCTATGCAAGTTGTCCTAAATTAATCACATATTTTCTACAACTGATATCATAGCCAGAAGTTAGTAGATTTCAATTTTTGTGCTACTACTTAAGACAATTTACCTGATATTTCTTTCATGGTCTCCAGAAACAAGGATCATGGAAGTGGCTTCTGAGATGCTAAGTAGAGGCATAGGGGTATGAAAAACGTATTTATCCCTGAGGATAATATGCACCTTTTCTGAAAAAATTTACTAAACATGAGTTCTCTTGTTTCTCTACAAAGAATATAAATGTTGCCCCCTTAATGTTGACTCTACTGCAAAGTGATGAAGATATTTCTTGAGAATTACATTTAACAGTAATGAAAACCAGCATTACTGGTGATGGTGGTAAGTTTTTAAAAAAGACACTTACTTTGGTGAACGATAAGATGAAAATCAGGACTTAATGATTTTCTTGTGCCTGCATAGCAGTCCAGAACTATCTTTATGCACATTAGCCTTCTTTATACCCTACTTGTCACTTCTATTGTCAAATATTGCATTAAGTGCATCGTGATAGCACAGAAGAATGACAATTACAGAAATTCTAAGCACTATACTAAAAATTTCACAGTGTGTCAAATATCCATTGGTATATAGATTTTTTTTTTCTTTGCTATAGAAAAAATCTAAATAGGTCTTCTGGAAGAAAAAAAATACATCGTGGTGGGGAGGAGGAAGATAGTGGAAGAGTAAGATGTGGAGAGAACTTCCTCCCTAGAGATACATCAGAAATACATCTATGCATGGAACTGCTCCTATAGAACACCCACTGAACACTGGGAGAAGACCTCAGACCTCCCAAAAGGCAAGAAGCTCCCCACATACCTGCGTAGGGCAAAAGAAAAAAGAAAAAACAGAGACAAAACAATAGGGACAGGACCTGCACCAGTGGGAGAGAGCTGTAAAGGAGGAAAGGTTTCCACACACTAGGAAGCCCCTTCACAGGCAGAGACTGTGGGTGGCAGAGGGGGGAAGTTTCAGAGCTACAGAGGAGAGCGCAGCAACAGGGGTACGGAGGGCAAAGCAGAGAGATTCCCGCACAGAGGTTTGGTGCCGACCAGCACTCACCAGCCCGAGAAAATTGTCTGCTCAGGTGCCAGGGCGGGCGGGGCTGGGAGCTGAGGCTTGGGCTTCAGTTGGATCACAGCGTGAACACAGCCTGAAGGGGTTAGTGCACCACTGCTACCGGGACGGAGTCCGGGAAAAAGTCTGGAATTGCAGAAGAGGCAAGAGACTTTATCTTCCCTCTTTGTTTCCTGGTGCACGAGGAGAGGGGATTAAAAGTGCCACTTAAAGGAGCTCCAGAGACGGGCATGAGCCGAGGCTAACAGCGTGGACCAAAAAGACGGGCATGAGAGACACTAAGGCTGCTGCTGCAGCCACTAAGAAGCCTGTGTGTGAGCACAGGTCACTATCCACACCTCCCCTCCCAGGAGGCTGTGCAGCCTGCCACTGCCACGGTCCCAGGATCAAGGGACAACTTCCACAGAAGAACACATGGCACGCCTCAGGCTGGTGCAACATCATGCCAGCCTCTGCCGATGCAAGCTCACCACGCCTCTGTACCCCTCCCTCCCCCTGGGCTGAGTGAGCCAGAGCCGCTGAATCAGCGGCTCCTTTAACCCCGTCCTGTCTGAGCGAAGAACAGACGCCCTCAGGCGACCGACATGCAGAGACGGGGCCAAATCCAATGCTGAACCCCTGGAGCTGTGTGAACAAAGAAGAGAAAGGGAAATTTCTCCCAGCAGCCTCAGGAGCAGCGGATTAAATCTCCACAATCAACCTGATATACCCTGCATTTGTGGAATACCTAAATAGAAAACAAATCTTCCCAAATTGAGGAGGTGGACTTTGAGAACAAGATACACTATTTTTTTCCCTTTTTCCTCTTTTTGTGAGTGTGTATGTGCATGCTTCTATGTGAGATTTTGTCTGTATAGCTTTGCTTTCACCATTTGTCCTAGGGTTCTGACCATTCTTTTTTTTTTTTTTTTTTTACTTAATTTTTTTTCTTAATTATTTTTATTTTTAATAACTTTATTTTATCTTACTTTGTTTTATTTTATCTCTTTCTTTCTTTCTTTCTTTCTTCCTTCCTTCCTTCCTTCCTTCCTTTCTTTCTTTCTTTCACTTTTCTCCCTTTTATTCTGAGCCGAGTGGATGAAAGGCTCTTGGAACTGCAACCAGGAGTCAGTGCTCTGTCTCTGAGGTGGGAGAGCCAACTTCAGGACACTGTTCCACAAGAGACCTCCCAGCTGCCCATAATATCAAATAGTGAAAAACTCCCAGAGATCTCCATCTCAACGCCAAGACCCAGCTTCACTCAATGACCAGCAAGCTACAGTGCTGAACACCCTATGCCAAACAACGAGCAAGAGAGGATCACAGCCCCATCCATTAACAAAAAGCCTGCCTAAAATCATAATAAGGCCACAGACACCCCTAAACAAACCACCAGACGTGGACCGGCCCAACAGAAAAACAAGATCCAGCCTCATCCACCAGAACACAGGCACTAGTCCCCTCCACCAGGAAGCCACACTGAGCCAACCTCAACCACTGGGGACAGACACCAAAAACAATGGGAACTACGAACCTGCAGCCTGTAAAAAGGAGACCCCAAACACGGTAAGATAAGCAAAATGAGAACACAGAAAAACACACAGCAGATGAAGGAGTAAGGTAAAAACCCAACAGACCTAAAAAATGAAGAGGAAATAGGCAGTCTACCTGAAAAAGAATTCAGAATAATGATAGGAAAGAAAAGATCCAAAATCTTGGAAATAGAATAGAGAAAATGCAAGAAATATTTAACAAGGACTTAGAAGAACTAAAGAGGAAACAAGCAATGATGAACAACACAATCAATGAAATTAAAAATACTCTGGAAGGGATCAATAGAAGAATAACTGAGGCAGAAGAACAGATAAGTGACCTGGAAGATAAAGTAGTGGAAATAACTACTGCAGAGCAGAATAAAGAAAAAAGAATGAAAAGAACTGAGGACAGTCCCAGAGAAATCTGGGACAACATTAAACGCTCCAATATTCAAATGATAGGACTCCCAGAAGAAGAAGAGAAAAAGAAAGGGACTGAGAAAATATTTGAAGAGATTATAGTTGACAACTTCCTTAATATGGGAAAGGAAATATTTAATCAAGTCCAGGAAGCACAGAGAGTCCCACACAGGATAAATCCAAGGAGAAACACACCAAGACACGTATTAATCAAACTATCCAAAATTAAATACAAAGAAAATATATTAAAAGCAGCAAAGGAAAAACAACAAATAACACACAAGGGAATCACCATAAGGTTAACAGCTGAACTTTCAGCAGCAACTCTGCAAGCCAGAAGAGAGTGGCAGGACATATTTAAAGTGATGAAGGAGAAAAACCTACAACCAAGATTACTCTACAGAGAAAGGATCTCATTCAGATTTGGTGGAGAAATTAAAACCTTCACAGACAAGAAAAAGCTGAGAGAGTTCAGCACCACCAAACCAGCTTTACAACAAATGCTAAAGGAACTTCTCTAAGCAAGAAACACAAGAGAAGGAAAAGACCTACAATAACAAACCCAAAACAATTAAGAAAATTGGAATAGGAACATACATATTGATAATTACCTTAAATGAAAATGGATTAAAAGCTCCCATCAAAATACACAGACTGACAGAATGGATACAAAAACAAGACCCTTATATATGCTGTCTACAAGAGACCCACTTCAGACCTAGAGACACATACAGACTGAAACTGAGGGGATGGAAAAATGTATTCCATGCAAATGGAAATCAAAATAAAGCTGGAGTAGCAATTCTCATATCAGACAAAATAGACTTTAAAATAAAGTCTATTACAACAGACAAAGAAGGACACTACATAATGATCAAGGGATCCATCCAAGAAGAAGATGTAACAGTTGCAAATATTTGTGCACCCAACATACTAGCACATCAATACAGAAGGTAAATACTAACAGCCATTAAAGGGGAAATAGACAGTAACATTCATAGTAGGGGACTTTAAAACCCCACTTTTAACAATGGACAGATCATCCAAAATGAAAATAAATAAGGAAAAACAAGCTTTAAACGATACATTAAACAAGATGGACTTAATTGATATTTATAGGACATTCCATCCAAAAACAACAGAATACACATTTTTCTCAAGTTCTAATGGAACATCCTCCAGGATAGATCATATCTTGGGTCACAAATCAAGCCTTGTTAAATTTAAGAAAATTGAAATTGTATCAAGTATCTTTTCCTACCAGAAAAATATGAGACTAGATATCAATTACAGGAAAAGATCTGTAAAAAATACAAACACATGGAAGCTAAAAAATACACTACTTAATAGCAAAGTGATCACTGAAGAAATCAAAGAGGAAATCAAAAAAATACCTGGAAACAAATGACAATGAATACACGATGAACCAAAACCTAGGGATGCAGCAAAAGCAGTTCTAAGAGGGAAGTTTATAGCAATACAACACTACCTTAAGAAACAGGAAACATCACAAATAAACAACATAAACTTGCACCTAAAGCAATTAGAGAAACAAGAACAAAAAACTCCAAAGTTAGCAGAAGGAAAGAAATAATAAATATCAGATCAGAAATAAATGAAAAAGAAATGAAGGAAACCATAGCAAAGATCAATAAAACTAAAAGCTGGTTCTTTGAGAAGATAAACAAAATTGATAAACCATTAGCCAGACTCATCAAGAAAAAAAGAGAGAAGACTCAAATCAATACAATTAGAAATGAAAAAGGAGAAGTAACAACTGACACTGCAGAAATACAAAAGATCATGAGAGGTTATTACAAGCAAATCTATGCCAGTAAAATGGACAACCTGGAAGAAATGGACAAATTCTTAGAAATGCACAAACTGCCAAGACTGAATCAGGAAGAAATAGAAAATATGAACAGACCAATCACAAGCACTGAAATTGAAACTGTGATTAAATATCTTCCAACAAACAAAAGCCGAGGACCAGATGGCTTCACAGGATAATTCTATCAAACATTGAGAGAAGAGCTAACACCTAGCCTTCTCAAACTCTTCCAAAGTACAGCAGAGGGAGGAACACTACCAAACTCATTCTATGGTGCCACCATCACCCTGATACCAAAAGCAGAGAAAGATGTCACAAAGAAAGAAAACAGGCTAATATCACTGATGTACATACATGCAAAAATCCTCAACAAAATGCTAGCAAACAGAATTCAACAGCACATGAAAAGGATGATACACCATGATCAAGTGGGGTTTATTCCAGGAATGCAAGGATTCTTCAATATACGCAAATCAATCAACGTGATACACCATATTAACAAACAGAAGGAGAAAAACCATATGATCATCTCAATAGATGCAGAGAAAGCTTTTGACAAAATTCAACACGTATTTATGATAAAAACCCTGCAGAAAGTAGGCATAGAGGGATATTTCCTCAACATAATAAAGGACATATATGACAAACCCAGAGCCAACATCATCCTCAATGGTGAAAAACTGAAACCATTTGCACTAAGATCAGGAACAAGACATGGTTGCCCACTCTTACCACTCTTGTTCAACAGTTTTGGAAGTTTTAGCCACAGAAATCAGAGAAGAATTGGAAATAAAAGGAATCCATATCAGAAAAGAAGAAGTAAAATTGTCACTGTTTGCAGGTGACATGATACTATACATAGAGAATCCTAAAGATGCTACCAGAAAACTATTAGTACTAATCAATGATTTTGGTAAAGTAGCAGGATACAAAATTAATGCACAGAAATCTCTGGCATTCCTATACACTAATGATGAAAAACCTGAACGTGAAATTTAGAAAACACTCCCATTTACCATTGCAACAGGAAGAATAAAATATCTAGGAATAAACCTACCTAAGGAGACAAAAGACCTGTATGCAGAAAATTATAAGACACTGATGAAAGAAATTAAAGATGATACGAATAGATGGAGAGATATATCATGTTCTTGGATTGGAAGAATCAACATTTTGAAAATGACTCTACTACCCAAAGCAATCTACAGATTCAATGTAATCCCTGTCAAAGTACCACTGGCATTTTTTACAGAACAAGAACGAAAACTTTCACAATTTGTATGGAAATATAAAAGGCCCCGAATAGACAAAGCAATCTTGAGAATGAAACATGGAGCTGGAGGAATCAGGCTCCCTGACTTCAGACTATACTACAAAGCTACAGTAATCAAGACAGTATGATACCAGCACAAAAACAGAAATATAGATCAATGGAAAAGCACAGAAATCCGAGAGATACATCCACGCACATATGGTCACCTTATCTTTGATAAAGGAGGCAAGAACATACAGTGGAGAAAAGACAGCTTGTTCATTAAATGGTTCTGGGAAAACTGGACAAGTAACTGTAAAAGTATGAGATTAGAACACTCCCTAACACCACAAATAAAAATCAGCTCAAAATGGATTAAAGACCTAAATGTAAGGCCAGAAACTCTCAAACTCTTAGAGGAACACATAGGCAGAACACTCTATGACATAAATCACAGAAAGATCCTTTTTGACCCACCTTCTAGAGAAATGGAAATAAAAACAAAAATAAACAAATGGGACCTAATGAAACTTAAAACCTTTTGCACAGCGAAGGAAAGTGTAAACAAGACCATAAGACAACCTTCAGGATTGGAGAAAATATTTGTAATTGAAGCAACTAACAAAGGATTAATCTCCAACATTTCCAAGCAGCTCATACAGCTCAATAACAAAAAAACAAACCACACAATCCAAAAATGGGCAGAAGACTTAAACAGACATTTCTCCAAAGAAGATATACAGATTGCCAACAAACACATGAAAGAATGTTCAACATCATTAATCATTAGAGAAATGCAAATCAAAACTACAATGAGGTATCATCTCACACTGGTCAGAATGGTCATCATCAAAAAATCTAGAAACAATAAATGCTGGAGAGGGTGTGGAGAAAAGGAAACACTCTTGCACTGGTGGTGGGAATGTAAATTGATACAGCCACTATGGAGAACAGTATGGAGGTTCCTTAAGAAACTACAAATAGAACTTCCATATGACCCAGCAATCCCACTACTCGGCATATACCCTGAGAAAACCATAATTCAAAAAGAGTCATGTACCAAAATGTTCATTGCAGCTCTATTTACAATAGCCGGGAAATGGCAGCAACCTAAGTGTCCATCAACAGATGAATGGATAAAGAAGATATGGCACATACATACAATGGAATATTACTCAGCCATAAAAAGAAACAATATTGAGTTATTTTTAGTGAGGTGGATGAACCTATAGTCTGTCATACAGAGTGAAGTAAGTCAGAAAGAGAAAAACAAATACCGTATGCTAACACACACACACACACACACACACACACACACACATATATATATATATATATGCATATATATATAGTATCTAAGAAAAAAAATAATGTCATGAAGAACCTACGGGTAATACAGGAATAAAGACACAGACCTACTAGAGAATGGACTTGAGGATATGGGGACAGGGAAGGGTAAGCTGTGACAAAGTGAGAGAGTGGCATGGACATATATACACTACCAAACGTAAAATAGATAACTAGTGGGAAGAAGCCGCGTAGCACAGCTAGATCAGCTCAGTGTTTTGTGACCACCTAGAGAGGTGGGATAGTGAGGGTGGGAGGGAGGGAGATTCAAGAGGGAAGAGATATGGGAACATATGTATATGTATAACTGATTCACTTTGTTATAAAGCAGAAACTAACACACCATTGTAAAGCAATTATATTCCAATAAAGATGTTAAAAAATACATCAGATTTGAAAAATAAAAAGCTATGATTTTAGATAATAATAAATACATATGGTTTGGGAGAAATTGCTGTTTAGAAAACCTCTCTTTATTTTTACCAGGAAATGTGGCTTTCCATATATATTAGTACCAAGTCAAAGCTGTGGTTTTGTGCACAACACCCTGAATGCTCACCCTACTAACCTTTACATAGACTATAAGACACTGGTGCATAATACGTATGGCTTCCACTTAATGAAGCTAGAACTCTATATTTTTAACACTCATTTGGAAAACCAATTAACTCTAGCTCTGTTGAACAAATTGAATAGCAAATAAATCAAGTGTTAAAACATTGGTGATGAACCAGACTTTCTGTAGTTAGAGTGCTGATATGCCTAAGGATGGAGTTCTATATTTTGATTGACACTTTCCACAGACTAAAGGTATTAATTTTTTTTAATACACTGCTTCTATGCCCCATCTTGGAACCCAGACACCTGAATTACAGGAAAAGAAAATTCCAAAAATGCCACACGATTTACAACAGGAATTTCACTTACTATTTCATAAACATCTGGCCAAGATAATATCTACTGTGATAATTAAAATGCAACTGTTCTCATATCAGTACCAATTCAGAAATGACATTTTGCTGCCTGGTTTATAAGACATTCCCATTGTTAAAATCAGAATATTAGGCAGGGAAATCATGTTGAAGTAAAAGAACGAGACAGCAGGCAACAGAAAGATAAGGGATGAAGAAAAGGATGAAAGAAAGAAGGATTTTGGGGACACTTAACAAGGTGTTAAAAATTGGCATAAGATGGGAAGAAGGATGACTAAACAGAGAAGTGCAAGTTCCAACAATAAGAACAAGGGAATGTGAACTCTGCACTGCTCTTGAGAGTGTGAGTAACCAGCATCCAGCAGATGGAGGCCCACAGTCTCTGGATGGGTGTACATGGCTTGGGATAAATGCATATGGTTTTATCAGTCTCTAGATGAAATACACTTCAAGACTGTATACCTAATTTTGCTGGTGTTCCATCTTCACCAGATGATTTTGACACTGGACAATGGAAATGATGTAATGATCATTGAAAATGTATGCCTCCTTTTGTAAAGTACTAAATTGACACTTATATGTTCAGTCCTTTATTGTGGGTTTTATTATTCTAAGCTAGTTCTCTAGAACATGGTAAGTAATAGAAGGGTAGTAAAACTGGGCTTGTAGATGCACAAAGTGAGCAAAATAAGCATAAAACATTGTACCATGCAGTGTTGTCTCCTTCTAATAATTTTTCCTGTTTTTTTTTAGCAATAGTTGTCTAAGATAATGTCCCTATAGTCTCAAAGAAAATATACATTGTTATACATGTTACTATGAATTCCTTTACTGAACCCCATAAGGTTTGGGGAAATCTATAATATCCTTCATAGTAAATTTAGTACATAATTGAATTAACTTCCTCTAAATTTCTCCCTTAATTTTTCGCAATATCTTTTTCTTTTAAAGATGTTTATTTTAGCTCTAATATTTTAATGCATTTTAACAATTGAGAAACCTTTAGCCCTTTTCTAAGCCAGGCAGTATTTAATTTGTAAAATGTAAAATGATGGTTTTATTCATACAAATGATGTGAGGGAAACAAATGTGATCGATGAGGCCATTAGAGAGCATAAGGTAATAAGGAATTGAAGGCAGACTTTTCTCATCCTGTTTTCATGGGTCATTTAAATAAAAACTCTTAAATATTAATTCTTCAAAATATTGTCTAATACAGTGTAACTTAAGCAAATAAAACAAAATCCTGGAGCTCACTTTGTCCCTACTGTGATTTTCTTCCTCTTTCTCTCTCCTTCTTGAGAGATATCCAAAATTCTGGGTTTGATATGTCTCCTCTTCCATGTTTATGCTAGATACAGATATATCTATAAATAATATCAACATTGTTTTTTCAACATTTTGTTTTGGTTTTCCTGATTAGTAACTGAGGGTACTGCTTTTCTGTGGATTAAATGAGATCCACAAACACTCTTCTTTATTCCAAATAGGACTTCACAGTAAATTTGACTCCTGCCTGTCAGTACTATTTTTGGTATTAGGAAAAGCAAAGCTTCTACTCCCCTAGGACTTAGGTGAAGAAATATAGGAAAATAAACAAACGAACATGACATTTACTGATGAGGTAAATAAGCAGACTGGTGAGGGAAGATATTTCTGAGGGGCTGACTTCCAACTGAGACCAAATGATAAGGAGAAGATGGCCAAGCTAAGATCTAGGAATTAACACTCATGGTAAAAGAAACAGCACGGGCCAAAGTCCTGAAGAATGAACAAACGTGAGCTTTTTAAGAAACAGAAAGTATTCCCAAACTCCTCTGAAGTACATTCCATTTTATCATTTATTTTCAGGTGAGGTGCAGGGAGGTTCATTAACTTGCCCAAGCTAGAAAATGGTAAATCCTAGAAAATGCAAGCCTAAATAATCCACCTCCAGAAACTTGCAATTAATACACATACAGCTAATAGGCTGTATGTGCAAGCTGTAGGCTGTATGTAATAGCAAGCAAGATAATTAATGGACACTTGTAGGAAAGGTAGCAGAAGGCCTTGATTTTCTGGGAAAGGATATTGTATTTTGTTTGTTTTTTTCAAATTGCAAGGGGAAGATATTGAAGAGTTATAAACAATTGAGCTATATCTGATTTAGGTTTGAGAAGAATGATCCCTGCTTCTGGGAAAAATGAATTATTGGAACAGGTTAAGAGTGAAAGCCATTAGAAGACTTTTATGGAATTGTAGGCAAGAAATGATGATGGCTCAGATCAGGCTACACAGACGGGTGTGGAGGGAGATGGGGAGGTTCAGGATGTTTTGTAAGTGTAACCAACACAACCTTCTGATAGGTTTGATGTGGGAGGTGAAAAAAAAAAAGAAAATATATGGAGACTACTTTTTGGCTTAAGAAATGGGTGAATGAAGTTACTATACAGAAGATGAAGAATACTGGAAAAGGGATAGGTTTGACAGGGCTTGAGGTTGTACAAGATAAATTCTAAATTAGCTATTTTGACCAGGAAGTTAGAGTAACAAGTCTGGATCTTGGGGAGTGTTTAAGTTTGGAAAGTCAATTTAGGTTTGATGAAAGAGAAACTATTTAGAGGGTCAAACCAATCTATGCTTCCTGTCAGGAGTTATTTTTGTCCTTATGGACTCTCTGGCATTCACATTTGTATCTGTAACTGTTTGGATAGAAATGTGTGTATCACAAACTTACACAATCCATTTATGCAGAGGGATGATCTTTCTTTCTTTCTTCATTGAAGTATACTTGCTTTAAAATGTTGTGTTAGTTTCAGGCGTACAGCATAGTGGTTCAGTATTTTTGCAGATAATATTCCATTATAGGTTATTATAAGATAATGGGTATAATTCCCTGTGCTATAGTAAACAATTGTTGCTTACCTATTTTATATATAGCAGTTTGTATATGTTAATCCCACACTTGTAATTTTTTTCTCCCCCATCTTTTTTCCCTTTGGAAACCACAAGTTTATTTTCTATTTCTGAGTATAATTCTGTTTTATATATTCATTTATTTGTATTACTTTTTAGATTCAACATACAAGAGATATCATATATTTGTCTTTGTCTGGCTTATTTCACTTAGTATGATAACATCTAGGTCCATACATGTTGCTGCAAATGGCAGTACTTCATTCTTTTTTTATGGATGAATAATAATCCATTGCATATATATTCCACATCTTCTTATTCCAGTTGCCTGTTCATTGGCACCTGGGTTGCTCCCATGTTTTGGTCATTGTAAACAGTGCTGCTATGAACATTGGGGCATGTGTCTTTTCAAATTAGAGGTTTCATTTTGTCCAGATATAGACCCAGGTGTGGAGTTGCTGGACATTATGGCAGTTCCATTTTTAGTTTTTTAAGGAATCCATAATGTTTTCCATAGTGGCTGCACCAATTTACATTCTCACCACAGTATACAAGGCTTCCTTTTTCTCCACTCTCTCTCCAGCATTTATTTTTTTGTAGATTTTTTTTTGTAGATGTTTTGATGATGGCCATTCTGACCCATGTAAGTTGATACCTCATTGTAGTTTTGATCTGCATTTCTCTAAGAATTGGCAATGCTGAGCATATTTTCATGTGCCTGTTAGCCATCTGTATGTCTTCTTTGGGAAAATGTCTAGTCAAGTCTTCTGCCCATTTTTTTTGATTGGATTGTTTGTTTGTTTGTTTTTTGATATTGGGTTGTGTGAGCCATTTGTATATTTTGGATATTAACCCTTGTCTATTGCATCATTTGCAAATGTTTTCTCCCATTACATAGAGTTGTCTCTTCATTTTGTCAATGGTTTCCTTTGCTGTGTAATAGTTTTTAAGTTTAATTAAACCCCTTTTGTTTATTTTTGGTCTTATTTATTTTGCCTTAGGAGACATATCCAAAATAATATTGCTACAATTTATGTCAAAGACTGATCTGCCTATGTTCTCTTCTAGGAGTTTTATGGTTTCAGTTCTTTCATTTAGGTCTTTAAACCCCTTTGAATTTATTTTTGTATATGGTAGGAGGGAATGTTCTAATCTCATTGTTTTGCATGTAGCTGGCCAGGTTTCCCAACACTACTTATTGAAGAGACTGTGTTTTCTTCATTGTATATTATTGCCTCCTTTGTCATATGTTAATTGACCATAGAGGCATGGGTTTATTTCTGGACTCTCTATTTTGTTCCATTGATCTATGTCTGTTTTGGGGCCAATATCATGCTGTATTGATTATTGTAGCTTTGTAGCATGGTCTGAAGTCTGGGAGTGTTATACCTCCAGGTTTGTTCATTTTTCTCAGAATTTCTTTGGAAATTCTCAGTCTTTTGTGGTTCCATATAAATATTAAGACTATTTGTTCTAGTTCTATAAAAAATGTCATGGATATTTTGATAGAAATTGCATTAAGCCTATAGATTGTTTTGGGTAGTGTGGCAATTTTAATAACATTAATTCTTCCAATCCAATAGCATGGGATACCTTTCCAATTCTTTGAATTGGCTTTCTGCGTGTACCAGGTTGGTAATGAATTTTTTTTTTACAACTTTATTGGAATATAATTGCTTCACAATGGTGTGTTAGTTTCTGCTTTATAACAAAGTGAATCAGTTATACATATACCTCTGTTCCCATATTCCTTCCCTCCTGCATCTCCCTCTCTCCCAACATCCCTATCCACCCCTCCAGGTGGTCACAAAGCACCGAGCTGATATCCCTGTGCTATGCGGCTGCTTCTACTAGCTATCTACCTTACGTTTGGTAGTGTATATAAGTCCATGCCTCTCTCTCGCTTTGTCACAGCTTACCCTTCCCCCTCCCCATATCCTCAACTCCATTCTCAAGTACGTCTGTGTCTTTATTCCTGTTTTACCCCTAGGTTCTTCATGACAATTTTCTTTTTTTCCTTAAATTCCATATATATGTGCTAGCATACGGAATTTGTCTTTCTCTTTCTGACTTACTTCACTCTGTATGACAGACTCTAGGTCTATCCACCTCATTACAAATAGCTCAATTTCATTTCTTTTAATGGCTCAGTAATATTCCATTGTATATATGTGCCACATCTTCTTTATCCATTCATCTGATGATGGACACTTAGGCTGTTTCCATCTCCAGGCTATTGTAAATAGAGCTGCAATGAACATTTTGGTACATGACTTTCTTCAATTACGGTTTTCTCAGGGTATATGCCCAGTAGTGGGATTGCTGGGTGATATGGTATATCTATTTGTAGTTTTTATAAGGAACCTCCATACTGTTCTCCATAGTGGCTGCACCAATTCACATTCCCACTAGCAGTGCAAGAGTTTTCCCTTTTCTCCACACCTTCTCCAGCGCTTATTGTTTCTAGACTTTTTGATGATGGCCATACTGACCAGGGTGAGATGATATCTCATTGTAGTTTTGATTTGCAATTCTTTAATGATTAATGATGTTATACATTCTTTCATGTGTTTGTTGGCAGTCTGTATACCTTCTTTGGAGGGATGTCTATTTAGGTCTTCTGCCCATTTATGGATTGGGTTGTTTGTTTTTTTGTTATTGAGCTGCATGAGCTGCTTGAAAATTTTGGAGATTAATCCTTTGTCAGTTGCTTCATTTGCAAATATTTTGTCCCATTCTTAGGGTTGTATTTTGGTCTTGTTTATGGTTTCCTTTGCTGTGCAAAAGCTTTGAAGTTTCATTAGGTCCCATTTGTTTATTTTTGTTTTTATTTCCATTTCTCTAGGAGGTGTGTCAAAAAGGATCTTGCTGTAATTTATGTCATAGAGTGTTCTGCCTATGTTTTCCTCTAAGAGTTTGAGAGTTTCTGGCCTTACATTTAGGTCTTTAATCCATTTTGAGCTTATTTTTGTGTATGGTGTTAGGGGGTGATCTAATCTCATACTTGTACATGTCCCTGTCTAGTTATCCCAGCACTAATTATAGAAGAGGCTGTCCTTTCTGCATTGTACATTCCTGCCTCCTTTTTAAAAGATAAGGTGACCATATGTGCCTGGGTTTATCTCTGGGCTTTCTGTCCTGTTCCACTGATATACATTTCTCTTTTTGTGCCAGTACCATACTGTTGTGATTACTGTAGCTTTGTAGTATAGTCTGAAGTCAGGGAGCCTGATTCCTCCAGCTCCGTTTTTCATTCTCAAGATAGCTTTTGCTATTCGGGGTCTTTTATGTTTCCATACAAATTGTGAATTTTTTGTTCTAGTTCTGTGAAAAACGCCAGTGGTAGTTTGATAGTGATTGCATTGAATCTGTAGATGGCTTTGGGTAGTAGAGACATTCTCACAATGTTGAATCTTCCAATCCAAGAATATGGTATATATCTCCATCTATTTGTGTCATCTTTAATTTCTTTCATCAGTGTCTTATAGTTTTCTGCATACAGGTCTTTTGTCTCCTTAGGTAGGTTTATTCCTAGATATTTTATTCTTTTGTTGCAATGGTAAAGGGGAGTGTTTTCTTGATTTCACTTTCAGATTTTTCATCATTAGTGTATAGGAATGACAGAGATTTCTGTGCATTAATTTTACATCCTGCTACTTTACCAAATTCATTGATTAGCTCTAGTAGTTTTCTGGTAACATCTTTAGGATTCTCTGTTTATAGTATCATGTCATCTGCAAACAGTTACAGCTTTACTTATTCTTTTAGGAATTGAATTCCTTTTATTTCCAATTCTTCTCTGATTTCTGTGCCTAAAACTTCCAAAACTATGTTGAAAAAGAGTGTTAAGAGTGGGCAACCATGTCTTGTTCCTGATCTTAGTGGAAATGGTTTCAGTTTTTCACCATTGAGGACGATGTTGGCTCTGGGTTTGTCATATATGGCCTTTATTATGTTGAGGAAAGTTCCGTCTATACCTACTTTCTGCAGGGTTTTTATCATAGATGGGTGTTGAGTTTTGGCAAAAGCTTTCTCTGCATCTATTGAGATGATCATATGGTTTTTCTCCTTCAATTTGTTAGTATGGTGTAACACATTGATTGATTTGCGTATATTGAAGAATCCTTGCATTCCTGGAATAAACCCCACTTGATCATGGTGTATCATCCTTTTAATGTGCTGTTGGATTCTCTTTGCTAGTATTTTGTTGAGGATTTTTGCATGTATGTACATCAGTGATATTCGCCTGTAGTTTTCTTTCTTTGTGACATCCTTGTCTGGTTTTGGTACCAAGGTGATGGTGGCCCCGTAGAATGAGTTTGATAGTGTTCCTCCCTCTGTTATATTTTGGAAGAGTTTGAGAAGGATAGGTGTTAGCTCTTCTCTAAATGTTTGATAGAATTCACCTATGAATCCATCTGGTCCTGGGCTTTTGTTTGTTGGAAGATTTTTATTCACTGTTTCAATTTCAGGGCTTGTGATTTGTCCGTTCATATTTTCTATTTCTTCCTGATTCAGTCTTGGCCGGTTGTACGTTTCTAAGAATGTGTCCATTTCTTCCATGTTGTCCATTTTATTGGCATAGAGTTGCTTGTTGTGATCTCTCATGATCTTTTGTATTTCTGCAGTGTCAGTTGTTACTTCTCCTTTTTCATTTCTAATTCTATTCATTTAAGTCTTCTCCCTCATTTTCTTGATGAGTCTGGCTAATGGTTTATCAGTTTTGTTTATCTTCTCAAAGAACCAACTTTTAGTTTTATTGATCTTTGCTATTGTTTCCTTCATTTCTTTGTCATTTATTTGTGATCTGATTTTTATGATTTCTTTCCTTCTGCTAACTTTGTGTTTTTTTTATTCTTCTTTCTTAATTGCTTTAGGCGCAATGTCAGGTTGTTAATTCGACATGTTTCCTGTTTCTTAAGGTAGGATTCTGTTGCTATAAACTTCCCCCTTAGAACTGCTTTTGCTGCATCCCATAGGTTTTGGGTCTTCGTGTCTCCATTGTCATTTGTTTCTAGGTATTTTTTGATTTCCTCTTTGATTTCTTCAGTGATCACTTCGTTATTAAGTACTGTATTGTTTATCCTCCATGTGTTTGTATTTTTTACAGATCTTTTCCTGTAATTGATATCTAGTCGCATAGCATTGTAGTCAGAAATGATACTTGATACAATTTCAATTTTCTTAAATTTACTAAGGCTTGATTTGTGACCCAAGATATGATCTCTCCTGGAGAATGTTCCATGAGCACTTGAGAAAAATGTGTATTCTGTCATTTTTGGATGGAATATGCTGTAAATATCAATTAGGTCATCTTGTTTAATGTATCATTTAAAGCTTGTGTTTCCTTATTTATTTTCAGTTTTGATGATCCGTCCATTGGTGAAAGTGGGGTGTTAAAGTCCCCTACTATGAATGTGTTACTGTTGGTTTCCCCTTTTATGGCTATTGGTATTTGCCTTATGTATTGAGGTGCTCCTATGTTGGGTGCATAAATATTTACCATTGTTATATGTTCTTCTTGGTTTGATCCCTTTATCATTATGTAGTGTCCTTCTTTGTCTCTTCTAATAGTCTTTATTTTAAAGTCTATTTTGTCTGATATGAGAATTACTAGTCCAGCTTTCTTTTCATTTCCATTTACATGGAATATCTTTTTTCCATCCCCTTACTTTCAGTCTGTATGTGTCTCTATTTCTGAAGTGGGTCTCTTGTAGACAGCATATATATGGATCTTGTTTTTGTATCCATTCAGCCAATCTGTGTCTTTTTGTGGGAGCATTTAGTCCATTTACATTTAAGGTAATAATCGATATGTATGTTCCTGTTCCCATTTTGTTGTTTTTGGTTCGTTATTGTAGGTCTTTTCCTTCTATTGTGTTTTCTTTAGCATTTAGTTCCTTTAGCATTTGTTGTAAAGCTGGTTTGGTGGTGATGAACTCTCTCAGCTTTTGCTTGTCTGTAAATATTTTAATTTCTCCATCAAATCTGAATGAGATCCTTGCTTGGTAGAGTAACCTTGTTTCCAGGTTTTTCTCCTTCATCACTGTAAATATGTCCTGCCAGTCCCTGGTAATGAATTCTTATGGAGAATTGCTCTCTCATTCAGACTCTATCTTCATCCTCCAATATATGACAGGGGCTTTAATCCCAACCTGCAATGTTCCCTTTCCTATTATCTAAGAGTTCAATATCTCTTTCTATGTATCCATGAGAGCTTTTGTTGTTTCCATTGCAATCCTTGAAACAGTCTACTATAATTAGCTCTTTGTGTAACTCTGTATTCCACCAGTTGGTCAGCTGCATGAGGACAGGCACTATTCCTATTTATTTTTTAACTTTTTCACTGTCGTATCTCTGGTGACTGAAATCATGACTAAGTTAAAATATATGTGCTGAATGGGTTTACTGAGCTGAGGTAGATTCTAAGTCTCTAATGAGTAAGCAGTTGCAGTTGGCAAAGGGGCGATGAGAATGGTTAGCCATGTCCGCCATGGATAAGAAGGTAGCAGTAGTGAGACATCCACCACACAGTTGCCACCCCATAGCTCCCACTAAGGGTTCCTAACAGCTCCCTAGGGAGAAGAAATTAGGAAATTATATTAGAATACTCCATGAGTGGGACTTCCATGATTGTGCAGTGGATAAGACTCTGCGCTCCCAATGCAGGGGGCCTGGCTTTGATCCCTGATCAGGGAACTAGATCCCACATGCATGCCGCAACTAAGTTTGCATGCCACAACTAAGAAGCCTGCCTGACATAACTAAGGAAACCGCCTGTCACAACTAACACCCAGCGCTACCAAATAAATAAATAAATATTAAGAAAAGAATCATCCATGAGTTGTATATAACTTTTGATATTAAACTAAACTATTTTAAATAATTTTTGATAAAGCATGTGAGTTCAGTCTTCATCATTGTTATTCTTTATAAAAGTTTTATTTTAAAAACACTTTTCTAGATGTAGAGATTGGTTAGAACTTCTCTGATGGTTACACATAACAGCCCAATGCTCCAAGAGAGCAAACTCAGAAACAAAATGTCCCTTCCAAAATGCTGTCCTAACAAAGGTCATTCTCTCAGCATGTGATGCACATTAGAAGCAAACTAATTAAATGATTGTATTCATTCACCATTGTGTCAAAATTGTTTTCCATTACTTCTTTCCCTGACTAATGAGAGTTATCTATGAAAAGACACTTCCTCATGACACAGTTTGCTTCCAGAGTATTTATATGTGTTTTCGTTGACTTTGTGTTGGATGTAGCTGTTCCAATACAAAAATAAGTGGCTACTACAAAATCTGGAGATTACAAATTAAAACTGAGAAATTTGGGGCTAGGAAAACATGTATATGGGTCTCTTAATGAAGAAATGGTTCCAAATGTCAGATCCATAATCCAATTTAAATCATGTAGATATGTTTACTTTCAATCCTTTCTTAATTTGGTGATATGAAAAGCATTCAGTTTTATCTTCAAAGTTTTCCCAGAAAGATTTTTTCCTCCTTATTTTAATAATACAAGAGATGCATGACTTTAGAAGTCCAAAGAGTATTTTAAGAGAATCAAGCACATGGGTTTATGGCAATAAAGTTCAGAACTGAGAAAAGCTTATGCTCCTATTTTTACTTATCTTGTCTAAGCAACTATTGGAAGCATAGGACTCCACTTCATACTAAAATCTGAGCACTGGAAGATATGCATTTTAGAAATTCTACTTTCAGATATATCAGGAAAATTAAGGTGCCTGAAAATTCATACAACAGATGTAACTGGGAAGGATACCTGATTTTGAGTTTTAATAGTAAGACGTTAAATCATTTATGTTTTTTTCTCATTAATATTAAATACTTTAAATTTTGATTGTTTACCAATATATATCTTTAAATTTATATTCAAATAAAATCACATTTTATGATAAAAATAGCTTTCTAACATCATTACTAAATGGAACAACTGGGATAATTTCAGTTCAATTACATTCAAAATGGACAAATTCTAATACATCTCTATAATTCAACTAACCTAATATATAGCTTTTAAATTAGTGTTTGTTATTGCATACAATGTTGTAAATGCATTAATGAAAATAATGGAAACATTATAAAGTATTGAAGGTTGCAAGATATATTATCAAACCATTACAGATGGATTAAATAGTAATTTTATGTGCTACAAATGGCAAAATGCTAATAAAAACAATTGTATTTCCTTAAGCCAAATCATTACTAAAGTTCTGCAAGCAAGAATTAAATATATTGTTTTAATGGTGCTGATTATCTTTAGATTTGTAGCTTCCCCCTAATGATAAGAACAATATGCATGACATCTTTCAATAATAATTATACAAATACTACTAATTATTACTAACATATATTAAGTGGTATGCCAGACCCAGCACTAAGTATTTTATATTTAATCTAATTCTAATTTAATCTAATTCTCACAATAACCATATAAGATAGGCACCATTATTTAATGCATTTTTCTTTGAACTTTATTTAATTTATTTTTTTATACAGCAGTTTCTTATTAGTTATCTATTTTATACATATTAGTGTATATATATCAATTCCAATCTCCCAGTTCATCCCACCACCGCCACCACCCCCACCCCACTTTCCCCCCTTCATCTCCATACGTTTGTTCTCTGCATCTGTGTCTCTATTTCTGCCTTGCAAATCGGTTGATCTGTACCATTTTTCTAGATTCCATATATATGCATTAATAGACAATATTTGTTTTCCTCTTTCTGACTTACTTCACTGTATGACAGTCTCTAGGTCCATCCATTATGTTTGCTTTAAGTGATACTATGATGTGGTCCAAATTCAATTGTTTAGATTGTCTGCAAATGACTGCTTATGTAAATTGCTAGACCTTTACTGGAAACCTACACTTCCTAAAAATAAATTTACTACCTATTTTTAAAATGAGGTTGATGCATTAATCATAGTCATGTCATTCAAATGGTTGATTTTCCACTTTGCCAATATCAAAACTAGGCAGATTTATTGTGCTGGGGATTTTAAATCTATAGTTTCATAGTTCTTATTTGGAAAAAATTCATACAGACTCATTATTTTATTATAAATTTAAATCAGTGTTCACTTTAATATTCATTTTATTTTAGTTGAAATCAAAGGATAAATTATTTCATTAGCCAAGAGCATGTGGAAACAGATATAACTTATGTTCTGAAAACTGAATTTATTTATGTTAAAGGGTATTTTTATAAAATGTCATTGAGGTCTTTAAAAATTATATTTGTCAATAATTTTCATATGACAATGCTAGCATTTTCTTTCTTATGAAAATCAACAAATTATCAACACAAATAGTGTTTCCATAGTGGGAAACACATTCTGAGTCTTTGGGATTGACGACATACATGTTGGATTTGGTCATATTAATAGCTTCTATACCTCTGAAAATTATGAAAAGGGGAACACTCACTGGTAAAGGCAAAAACAATAAAGGTAGAATAGCATACGAACTACTAGGAAGGTTCAAAGACAAAAGTAGTAAAATCATCTTTATCCATAATCAGTCAGGGGTTACACAAAAAATTAGATGTAAAATATGATATCAAAACCAGTAGTTGTGAGAGGAGGAGAGTAGAGGATGTTTAAAATGCATTTGAAATTAAGAGACCAACAACTTAAAGCAATAATGTATATGTATATACTGCTATATCAAAACCTCATGGTAACTGAAATGAAAAATCTATAATAGATACACACGCAAATAAGAAAAAGGAATTCAAACAAAACACTAAAGAAGGTCAACAAATCACAAGAGAAGAGAACAAAAGGGGAAAGGAAGAAAAAAACCTGCAAAAACAAATCCAAAACAATTAACAAATTGGTAATAAGAACATACATATCAATAATTACCTTAAATATAGATGGATTAAATGTTCCAGCCAAGAGACATACACTGGTTGAATAGATATAAAAACAAGGCCTGTATATATACTATCTAGAAGAGACCCACTTCAAATCTAGAGACACATACAGACTGAAAGTGAGAGGATAGAAAAAGGTTATTCCATGACAATGGAAATCAAAAGAAAGCTGGAGTAGCAAGACTTATATCAGAAAAAACGTAGACTTTAAAATAAAGACTGTTATAAGAGACAAAAAAGGACACTACATGATGATCAAGAGATCAATCCAAGAAGAAGATATAACAATTGTAAATATATATGCATCCAACATAGGAGCTCCTCAATATATAAGGCAAATACTAACAGACATAAGAAATTGACACAACAATAGTGGGGAAATTAACACCCCACTTACATCAATGGACAGATCATCCAGACCAAAAAATAAATAAATAAATAAATAAGGACACACAAGCCTTAAATGATATGTTAGACCAGATGGACTTAATTGATATTTATAGAGCATTCCATCCAAAAGCACTGAACACACATTCTTCTCAAGTGCACATCGAACATTATCCAGGAGAGATCATGTGCTGGGCACAAAGTAGCCTCAATAAATTTAAGGGAACTGAAATCATATCAAGCATCTTTTCTGACCGCAATGCCATGAGATTAGAAATCAACTACAAGGGAAAAAAAAAAAAGGCAAAACCCACAAACACATGGAGCTACTAAACAACCAATGGATCACTGAAGAAATCAAAGAGGAAATCAAAAATACCAAGAGACAAATGAAAATGAAAATGATGATCCCAAAGCTATGGGATGCAGCAAAAGCAGTTCTAAGAGAGAAGTTTATAGCAATACAAACTTACCTTAGGAGACAAGAAAAATCTCAAATAAACAACCTAACCTTACACCTAAAGCAACTAGAGAAAGAAGGACCAAATAAAACCCAAAGTAGAAGTTAAGAAATCATAAAAATCAGAGCAAAAATAGAGATAAAAAAGTAGAAAAGATCAATGAAACTAAAAGTTGGTTCTTTGAAAAGGTAAACAAAATTGATAAACTTTTAGCCAGATTTATCAAGAAAAAAAGAGAGAGGGCCCAAATCAACAAAATCCAAAACAAAAAAAGGAAAAATTACACCTGACACCACAAAAATACAAAGGACTCTAAGAGACTACTATGAACAACTATATGTGAATAAAATGGACAACATAGAAGAATTGGACAAATTCTTAGAAAGGAACCATCTCCCAAGACTGAAGTGGGAAGAATTAGAAAATATGAACAGACCAATTACCAGTACTGAAATTGAGTCAGTAATTTAAAAACCCCCAACAAACAAAAGTCCAGGACCAGATAGTTTCACAGGTGAATTCTACCAAACATTTAGAGAAGAGTTAACACCTATCCTTCTGAAACTATTCTAAGCAATTGCAGAGGAAGGAACACTTCCCAACTCATTCTATGAGGCCACCATCACCCTGATATCAAAATCAGAAAAAGATACTACAAGAAAAAAAAGAAAGAAAGAACAAAAGAAAATTACAGGCCAATATCACTGATGAACATAGATGCAAAAATCCTCAACAAAATACTAGCAAACTCACTGCAACAATACATTAAAAGCATCATACACCATGATCAAGTGGGATTTATCCCAGGGATGCCAAGACTTTTCAATATTTGCAAATCACTCAGTGTGATACAATGAATTGAAGAATAAAAATGTTATGAATTTATTTTATTTATTTATTTTTGACTGTGTTGGGTCTTTTTTGCCTCGTGCGGTCTTTCTCTAGTTGCGTCAAGCAGGGGCTGCTCTTCATTCCACAGACTTCTCACTTCAGTGGCTTCTCTTGTTGCAGAGCACAGGCTCTAGGCTCGTGGGCTTCAGTAGTTGTGGCTTGTGGGCTCTAGAGTGCAGGATCAGTAGTTTCAGTGCACAGGCTTAGTTGCTCCATGGCATGTGGGATCTTCCTGGACCAGGGATCAAACCCGTGTCCCCTGCATTGGCAGGCAGATTCTTAATCACTGCACCACCAGGGAAGCCCCGAAGAATAAAAACCTTATGATCATCTCAACAGATACAAAAAAATAGATTATGCTATAATTCAACATCCATTTATCATAAAAACTCTCCAGAAAGTGGTCATAGAGGGAACATAACTCAACATAATAAAGGCCATATATGACAAACACACAGCTAACATCATAATCAATGGTGAAAAACTGAAAGCATTTCTTCTAAGACCAGGAACAAGACAAAGATGTCCACTCTCACTACTTTTATTCAACATAGATTTGGAAGTCCTAGCCATAGCAATAAAAGGAGAAAAAGAAATAATAGGAATCCAAATTGGAAAATAAGTAGTAAGACAGTCACTGTTTGCAGGAGACATGATACTATACACAGAAAATCCTAAAGATGGTACCAGAAAATACTAGAGATCATCAATTAATTCAGTAAAGTTGCAGGATACAAAATTAATACATATAAATCTATAGCATTTTTCTACTCTAACAACAAAATATCAGAAAGAGAATTTAATGAA
This sequence comes from Hyperoodon ampullatus, assembly GCF_949752795.1. Lineage (NCBI taxonomy): Eukaryota > Metazoa > Chordata > Mammalia > Artiodactyla > Ziphiidae > Hyperoodon > Hyperoodon ampullatus. The sequence goes on from NC_136923.1 coordinate 60,046,133, forward strand.
ACAATCCCATTTACCATTGTATTAAAAAAGAATAAAATGCCTAGGAATAAACCTACCTTAGGAGGCAAAAGAACTGTACTCTGAATACTGTAAGATGCTAATGAAAGAAATTGAATATGGTACAATCAGGTGGAAAACTATACAGTGGTCTTGAACTGGAAGAATGAATATTTTTAAAATGACCATACCACCCAAGCAATCTACAGGTTCAATGCAATCCCTATCAAATTACCAATGACATTTTCACAGAACTAGAACAAAAAATTTAAAATTTGAATGGAAACACAAAAGACCCTGAAAAGCCAAAGCAATCTTGAGAAAGAAAAATGGAGCTGGAGGAATCAGGCTCCCTGACTTCAGACTATACTACAAAGCTACAGTCATCAAAACAGTATGGTACTGCACAAAAACAGAATTATAGATAAATGGAACAGGATAGAAAACCCTGAAATAAACCCACTCACTTATGGTTAATTAATCTATGAAAAGGAGGTAAGACTATATAATGGAGAAAAGACAGTTTCTTCAATAAGTAGTGCTGGGAAAAGTAGACAGCTACATGTAAAAGAATAAAATTAGAACATTCTCTAACACCATATACAAAAATAAACTCAAAGTGGATTAAAGACCTAAATGCAAGACTGGATACTATAAAACTCCCAGATGAAAAGATAGGCAGAACACTCTTTGACATAATTGCAGCAATATTTTTTTAGGATCCATCTCCTAGAGTAATGAAAATAAAAACAAAAATTTAAAAATGACATAATTAATTTTAAAAACATTGGCACTGCAAAGGAAACCATCAACAAAACAAAAAGACAACCTAAAAAATGGGAGAAAATAATTGCAAATAATGTGAACACCAAGGTATTGATTTCCAAAATATAAAACCAGCTCATACAGCTCAATAAAATTTAAAAAAAATCAAAAAATGGGCAGAACATCTAAATAGACATTTCTCCAAAGACAACATGCAGGTGGCCAACAGGCACATGATAAAATGCTCAACATGACTAATTATTAGAAAAATGCAATCAAAACTACCATGAGGTATCACCTCACGTGGTCAGAATGGCCATCATCAAAATGTCTACAAATAATATATACTGGAAACGGTGTGGAGAAAAGTGAACCCTCTTACACTGTGGGCAGGAATGTAAATTGATACCGCCAATATGGAAAACAGTATGGGGGTTACTTTAATAACTAAGAATAGAACTACCATATGATCCAACAGTCCCACTCCTGGGCATATATTTGGAAAAACCATAACTTGAAAAAATGCATGCACTCCAGTGTTCATTGCAGCATTATTTACAATAGCCAGGACATGAAAGCAACCCAGTGGCCATTGACAGATGAATGGATAAAGAAGATGTGGTACCTATATACAATGGGCTATTACTCAGTCATGAAAAAGAATGAAAAAATGCCATTTGCAGCAACATGGATGGACCTAGCAATTATCATACTAAGTGACAGAAAAAGACAAATATCATGATATCACTTACAAGTGGAATATTAAAAAAATACAAATGAACTTATTTACAACACAGAAATAAACTCACAGACTTAGAAAACAAATTAAAGTTAGTAAAGAGAAAAGGGGAGGAAGGGATAAATTAGGAGTTTGGGGTTAACATATGCACACTACTATATATAAAATAAACAACAAGGACCTACTTTATAGTACAGGGAACTATGCTCAATATCTTGTAATAACCTATAAGGGAAAAGAACCTGAAAAAGAATATATATATATATATATATATATATAACTGAATCACTTCGCTGTACACCTGAAACCAACACATTGTAAATCAATTATACCTCAATAAAAATATTAAAAAATACAGTTTGAAAGCTAAAAAAAGAAAGCTGCCATACCTCTGCGTCTAATCACACTTAATCCTCCAATGTGTTTCTAAAATCTGTAGCTTTGACAAACAGCAACCGATTTGTGCATACTTACATCAAAATATTCTTGAATAGGTTTTGTACTTGGTTTGACTGTGAGTAGAAAATGCATCTTCTCTAAAGTTCCTACAAACAAGTCATTATGGTAGAGAGGGTTGCAAAAATTCATGGTCAAAAAATCACCACCTCTGATCTGTTGATATGGTCATCCATTTATAATTTATTTGTACTGGGAGTTAGGTCATGGAACAAGTCCCCCAAAAAACACTGTGGGGTTTAGGAACATGGACACTGGAGCCCAGAGCTGTTTAAGGGGCAGCTCCACCAACTCCTGTCTGTGTGAACTTAGCAAGCACTTCATTTCTTTGGGTCTAAGTGTCCTCAGATACTGAATGAGGACATGTTGCATTACCATATGAGGATTAAATTAAATAAGTCAGTATTTGCAAAAAAATTTAGAGCAGCACCAGTCACATAATAAGCACTGTAAAATCAATTGTAAATTAAATTTTAAAGAAATAGTGCTAGATTAGGATGTCACTAATTAAAAGATTTCTCTCCCTTCCAAAAATAGGAGACAGGACATCCTTAACCTGACAAAATAATGTAAAAAGCATGCAAACAATGAAAGAGGGATTTTTTTCCCAAATGTTCTGCTTATTTTCCAAATGATCCTAACTTATCTTCAGACTTGGCCCCAATCTTCATATAAAGAATTCTGGCATTTTTAGGGTTATTCTGACAGTTATTTTTGTTTGCCTTCCCATACCACTACTTTTCCCTTCTTCATTCTGTTCTGTGCCCCAGGAGGCTGACCTGTACAGGCTGTGTCCCACAGGCTTTCTTGCAACCTGGTTTTCTCTTGGGTTAGGCCCAGGGGAAGCACTCACAAGAAATCAGAGGACAGAAAAAGAAAGAAATGAGGATGTTCATCCCCGTACCCTGTTCTCTTCTGCTGGACTAAGGTTTGACAGTGGTTCCTGTAGGAAGCCCCTTTCACATTGTGTGACTGCTTTCATAGATTCCATCACAGTGTCTTCTATTTACCCCTTCAGGGTAGGGTTTTGAAGACTTCAAGCTGTTACACACTGAACCCTTGGCGGCTTCACCATCCCTAGTTGAAGTAGTCCCTTCATTGTGTTCTCTTGAATTACCTCTGTGAGTGTGTCATCTGGCCAATACTGGCAACCTGGCCCATGCAGGCAGTATTCATACATTAGTTATAAATTTTCCCTTTCTAGCTTTTAAAGAAATTCTTGTTGAATTTTCAAAGTAATTGAACAATCTGCATCGAAATGCTTATTTACATAAAAATTCAGTGGTTCTTTGTGGTGATATTTTCTACCTTTTTACAACATTTAACTTAAAATTTGGAAAGATTTTTGAAAGCAGAATAATTTCACAATTTTTCTAGTGTGAGTCACAGAACCCAAAGTAATTCTAAAAGTCTTTACTTAAAAAAATAAACAGAATCAAGGAAAGATAAATTGAAGAAGCTTAGAAATCAAAAAGATCAGATGAAAGAAAATACATTAATCATATTTATTAAAAAGCATTTACCTATGGGTCTATTAAGCACTGTGGCAAACAGTTATATCGTTATATTATAGGTAAGGGCAGAAGCAAAGTAGAAAATGGTCCACATAAAACTTTGCAGGTAGAAGAGAGTGGCATGATGTATTCATAGTCGTGAAAGGGAAAAACCTGGAACCTAAGGTATGGTACCCAAAAAGAATATAATTTCAAATAGAGAGATAAAAAAATATTTCAGACAAAGAAAGACTAAAAGAATTTAGCAATTCTAAACCTACCTTAAATGAAATATTGAAGGATTTTCTCTCAATAGAAAATAAGAATCTATAGGAAAGAGAACATCTCAATAGGAAGGGCAAATATATAAAAGGATTGAAGGGCACTTTAAAAAGCCAGTAAACAGATTAAAACAATAAAAAATTGTAAAAGTGATTTTAAGTACAATTAACAGCAAAAGAATAAGCATGGAGATGTAAAATAGGACATCAAAAATCACAAAATGTGGGGGAGGAAATATAAAAATGTAGGTCTTTTATAATATGTTTGAACTTGTCTGACCATCAGTTTAAAATAAGTATATATAGTTATGGGTCAACATACTTGGACTCCACAAATCAAAATCAACAAGAGATTCACACACACACACACACACACACACACACACACACAAAAAAAAAAAAAAAAAAACCAGAAAAAGGAATTCAAGCAAACTCCAAAAGAAAATTATCAGACCACAAAAGAAAAACAGAAGAAATGAACAAAGAAGAACTACAAAAACAACTGCAAAACAAGCTTTAAAATGACAATAAGTACATACCCATCAATAATTACTTTAAATGTCAGTGGACCAATAGAATAATTGCTCCAGTCAAAAGACATAGAGTAGCAAATTGGATTAAGAAAAAACAAGAAGCTACAATATTCTGCCTACAACAGACTCACTTCAGAGCAAAAGACACACACAGATTGAAAGTGTGGGGATGGAAAGAGATTTTTCTCATGCAAATGGAAATGAGAAGAAAGTGGGGATAGCAACACACATATCAGACAAAATAGACTTTAAAACAAAGGGCATAAAGGAAGACAAAGAAGGACATTGTATAATGATAAAGGGATCAATAAAAGAAGAGGATATTACACTCGTTAGCATATATGCACCCAATATAGGAGCACTTGAGTATATATAAAACAAATACTAACAGATGCAAAGGGAGAAATGGACAATAGTACAATAATAATAGGAGACTTTAACACCCCACTGACATCAGTGGACAGATCTTTCAGACAGAAAATCAATATGGTCACCAAGGTCCTAAATGACACAATAGGCCAGTTGGACTTAATTGATATTTTCAGGATACTACATCCAAAAAACCCCTCAGAATACACATTATTTTCAGGTGCACATGGAACATTCTCTAGGATAAGACCACATACTAGGGTCACAAACCAATTCTCAAAAAATTTAAGAAGATAGAACTCACTTCAAGCAACTTTTCTGACCACATGGTATGAAACTGCAAATCAACCACAGAAAGAGAAACAGGAAAAGAACAAACACTTGAAGACTAAACAACATGCTACTAAAACACCAGGGGGTCAATGATGATATCAAAGAAGAAATCAGAAAATACCTCAAGACAAACGAAAATGAAATCACAACCTTACAAAATCTATGGGATACAGCAAATCAGTTCTAAGAGGGAAGTTCATAGCAATACAGCTCTTCTTCAAGAAACAAGAAAAACCTCAAATAAACAACCTAACCTACCACCTAAAAGAATCAGAAAGAGAAGAACAAACAAAACACAGAGTCAGCAGTAGGGAAATAATAAAGATCAGAGAGGAAATTAATAAAATAGAGATCAAATATTACAATAGAAATGAGCAAGAAAATCAAGAGCAGGTTCTTTGAAAAGATAAGCAAAATAGACAAACCTCTAGCCAGGCTCACCAGAAAAAAAAGAGAGAAGACCCAAGTAAATAAGATAAGAAATGAAAGAGAGGAAATAACAACGAATTCTGCAGAAATACAAAAAATCATTAGAGAATACTATGAACATTTACATGCCAAAAATTTTGACAATCTAGAAGAAATGGAGAACTTTCTAGAAACATACAGCCTGCCAACACTGAGTCAAGAAGAAACAGATACTTTTAAGAGACTGATCTCTAGAATCTGTAATAAAAAATTAATTAATTAAAAAGAAAAAAAAATGTTGCTCCAAACAAAAGTGCAGGTGTAGATGGCCTCACTGAGGAATTCTACCAAACATACAAAGAAGAACCAATACCTATCCTGCTCAGATTATTCCAAAGAAGTGAAGAAGAGGGAACACTCTCAAATTCATTCTATGAAGTCACCATAACCATGATACCCAAACAAGACAAAGACACTACCAAAAAAGAAAATTACAGGCCAATGTCTTCGATGAATATAAATGCAAAAATTCTCAATGAATCATTAGCAAACAGAATCCAACAATGCCTAAAAAAGATCATACATTATGATCAGGTTGGATTCAGCCCAGGGTCACAAGGATGGTTCGAGGTACACAAATCAATGTGATACACCACACTAACAAAAGGAAAGACAGGGCTTCCCTGGTGGCGCAGTGGTTGAGGGTCCACCTGCCGATGCAGGGGACGCGGGTTCGTGCCCTGGTCCAGGAGGATCCCTCATGCCGCAGAGCGGCTGGGCCCGTGAGCCATGGCCACTGAGCCTGCACGTCCGGAGCCTGTGTTCTGCAACGGGAGAGGCCACAACAATGAGAGGCCCACGTACCACAAAAAAAAAAAAAAAAAAAAAAAAAAAAAGGGAAGACAAAAAACATATGATCATCTCATTAGATGCAGAAAAAGCATTTGACAAAATTCAACATCTACCCATGATAAAAAACTTCTCATCAAAGTGGGTATAGAGGGAACATATCTCAACATAATAAAAGCCACTTACAATAGTACCACAGAGAACATACTATTCAATGGTGAAAAGCTGAAAGCCTTTCCACTAAATTCAGGAACAAGACAAGGATGCCTACTTTCACCACTTCTATTCAAATAGTTTGGAAGTCCTAGACACAGCAATCAGACAACAGAAAGAAATAAAAGTTATCCAAATTAGAAAGGGAGATGTTAAAACTTTCACTATTTGCAAATGACGGGATATTCTATGTAGAGAACCTTGAAGTTTCCACACAAAAAACTATTAGAACTAATAAATGAATTCAGCAAGGTAGCAGGATACAAGATTAATATGCAGAACTCTGTTGCATTATTTTAAAATAATAATGAAATAGAAAGAGAAAGTAAAAAAAAATATCCCATTTAAAATTGCATAAAAAAATAAAATAAAATACCAAGGAATAAACTTAACCAAGGAGTTGAAAGACCTATATGCTGAAAACTATAAAGTATTGATAAAGGAAATTGAAGATGATTCCAAGAAATGGAAAGACATCTCATGTTCTTGGATTGGAATAATTAATATTGTTAAAATAACCATAATACCCAAATTTAATGTAATTAAAAATTTAAAGATTTAAAGATTACAGATTTAATGCAATCCCTAGCAAAATACCCATGACATTTTTCACAGAACTAGAACAAATAATCCTAAAATTTATATGGAACAATAAAAGACCCAGAATTGCCAAAGCAATCCTGAGGAAAAAGAACAAACCTGGAGGTATAACACTCCAAGACTTCATACTATACTACAAAGCTACAGCAATCAAAACAACACAGAACTGGCACAAAAACAGACATATAGATTGATGGAATAGAAGAGAGAGCTCAGAAATAAACTTACACAACTACTGTCCATTAATCTATGACAAAAGTGGAAGAATATACAATGGAGAAAACACAGTCTCTTTAACAAGTGGTGTTGGGAAAGCTGGTAGCTGCATGTAAATCAATGAAATTAGTATATTCCCTAGCATCATATAGGAAAGTAAACTCAAAATGGTTTAAAGACATAAATATAGGACATGACACCATAAAACTCCTGGAAGAGAACACAGGGAAAACTTTTTCTGACAAATCATAGCAGTATATTCTTAGCTCAGTCTCCCAAGACAGAAGAAAGAAAAGCAAAAATAAACAAATGGGACCTAATCAAACATGAAACTTCTGCACATCAAAGAAAACTATCAACAAAACAAGCAGATAACTTAAGGACTGAGAGAAAATACGTGTTAATGATGCAATCAAAAAGGGGTTAATATCCAAACTATACAAACAGCTCATACAACTCAATATCAAAAATGAAAATAAAAAAATGTGCAGAAGACCTAAATAGACATTTTCCCAAAGCCATACAGATGTCTAACAGGCATATGAAAAAACGTTTAGCATTGCTAATTATTAAAGAAATGCAAATCAAAACTACAATGAGGTATCACCTCACACTGGTCAGAATGGCCATGATTAAAACGTCTAAAAATAATAAATGCTGGAGAGGGTGTGGAGAAAAGGGAACCCTCTTACACTGTTGAAGGGACTGCAAATTGTTGCAGCCACTATGGAGAACATCATGGGGTTTCTTCAAAAAACTAAAAATACACCTACCATATGATCCAGCAATACCACTCCTGGGATATATATAATGGAATATTATTCAGTCATAAAAAATAATGAAATATTGCCATTTGTAGCAACATTGATAGACCTAGAGAATATTAGTGAAGTGAGTCAGACAGAGAAAGACAAATATTATATGATATCATTTATATGTGTTATCTACAAAATAATACAAATCAATCTATATACAGAACAGAAACAGACTCACAGACATAGAAAAAAAAAAAAAAACTTATGGTTACCAAAGGGGAAAGGGAAGGGGGTATGGACAAATTAGGAGTATGAGATTAACAGAAACACGCTATTGTTCATAAAATAGATAAACAACAGTGACTTACTGTATAACACAGGAAATTATATCAATATCTTATAATAACCTAAAATGGAAAATAATCTGAAAATATATATATCTATAACTGTGTCACTTTGCTATACACCTTAAACTAACACAGTATTGTAAATCAACTAAAATTCAAAAACAGAAAATGATCTCTATAAACTTACATACCAAGTCACTTTATTAAGAGTCCATAGCAATGCATCAATTTACAACTGGAGTCATACATGATATACTCAATGTTTAGTTCAATTAAAAATTGTCAGAGCAAACATTCAACCCATAGTTTGGGATCTTAGAGAGATTTCAGCCAGAGTGAAAGAAAAAAAAGTTGCTGGGACTGGATGAGCCCAGCTGGGCAGCAACGTGGAAGTTAGGACCCAAATTTTAACATCTGCTTTAATCTTTTAATTCCTATGCCCACTCACAAATTCCAGAGAAATTGCAAGGGGATTTCTTACAATTTCTACTTAAGTTGACTCCTAGTCTGACTCTCCTCTGGGTAAGTGGGGAAAAAAAAGACATGTTTATGCTGCATATAGATAACATCTTAAGAAGTTTGAAGGACAAGAAACATGGAATATATGCAATGAGAAAACACACTTACCAAGTCCTTTCTAATTAAATTATTGAAGCAGATAATACAAGAAGCTTGAGTGTATATTTGTGAGTGTGGAGCCGGTTCTTAGGATATAGGAATGTGGACTCTACCTCAGCCTAGACAGGTTTTGAGTAGTTTCTCTTTTTTTTTTTTCCTTAGGGAAAGTCCACAGTGAAGTACAGGAATGATATACTGAGAGCAATAATTTCAGGAGTTGTTGTTAGAGATCTGCTCTAACACCTATACAAGTCCTCTCCAAATTTGCCCTTCCCCAACTCACTTTTTGAAAGGAAATTGAAAGGAATATTTGGTGAGCAATAGAGAATTTTGGCAGCCTATCTGCAATTTTTCCCTAAAGTGATGGAGAGATATATGAATGTTGAAATCTCCATTTATTATTGAATTCTGCATTTCTGTATCCTGTATAGAATTTATTTTTTGAAGCTTTTAATTCTGTTCCCTCTCTCTTCTTGTTGACATAGAAGCTGGCAGTACAGCCTTTTCTCATCAGTCTGTCTGCTTTAACTTGGCACTTGTGGCCCTAGCTTCTCATTTGCAGGTCTAATGTCATGACCTGCGTCCCCGTTAAAGTTTGTTTGCCATTCAACCTCTGAGCCAAAGGGTAACTAGGAGTTGAAGTATATGCTTATTAAGTTGAAATATATGCTTATTAATTAGTGACAATATACTCTAAAGGCTTGTTATTAGTTTCATTTCATTTCATTAGTTTGTTTCATTTCATTAAATAAATGTAAGGTAGTTATAAGATAGATCATAATTTTATGTACCATTAAGGAAGAAAAAAATGCTCCAACTCTTGACTCTAAGATGAACCTCTTTTCCAGGGATATTAGAACATGAAAAATATGCATCTGAAAATTTGAGCAAAACTGTAGTTGGATCAGATAATTTTTTTCTTAACATACTTAAAAAAATGCACTGAACACAATGACAGGTCAGAGGTTCAGTGATTTCCCTCTTTTTAAATTTGGTAAACCTCTTTTATTAGCCTAAGATTCCTTAAACCATTGTATGACATGTTCTGTAGTTTCACTGAATGAGTTCTTAGCCTTAAAGAACATCTAGCAATATCATTTTGTTGTTTTGATTCTGGAAGATTATCAAATTACTGGCTTGTAATTAGTATCTTACTACATTACAGACTAAAAAAACACAAATAATCAACAAAAGTGACATACCTGTTTACATTTAACTTATCACCAGTTGTGCAATTCCTGAAGGCAAAAGGAAGGAAAAATATGTGTGTGTACATTAAGGATTAGAATGTACCCCTAGTTTTAATTTACAAAATATTATAGGTTTCTACCAATTATTATTTATTTTGTTTCCTTCATCTATACTGTGACTTAAGAGACCCTTGAAAGGTATCCTGAGATCCTAGCCAATATTTCTGATATTTATCAAAGAGAAGTTGAATTCCAAGCAACTGATTAATCCAAGAAACTTTGTAATATAACTCAATTAAAAGCTGGGAAATTCCTGTATTTTTATGAATGTAATTAATAGATCAGTGCACATCATATGTATATAATATGGTCAATAGATTTATCTATAATTTCTCAAATATCTTTTAAAATCTTATAGTGTTGATATAGTTTTGTTAACAAAAAATTCCTTATTGTCAAACCCAAATGAAATTTTATAGCTATTCAAAATATGTCAAAATAAAATAACTTAAGGAATAATTTTATTATATAATAATTTTCCATACAATTTCCAAGGGCAATCTTAATCATAATCAACTATAAACATATTCTAAGCATAATTAGGGATAATAAGTCAATATATGAAGTGAATATATTTGTACACTAATAAAGTGGGAAAATATTAAATGTTTTTAATTATTTCTAAATATTATGAATAGATACTTCACTCAGGGCTGGCTTTAGAAATAAGGCCACTTAAATCATGATTTGGAGTGTGTCATGAATGCCTTCTTATTTAAAAGTCTCCTCCCTCTTGTCTTCTTTGCGTGTCTCAAATCCTCAAATAGCTTCAAAAATGTTAATAATACGATAAAGTAAATAATGGCTACAATTTGACATCAGGAAATCTGAATTCAGCTGTCATTTCTCCATTGGAAAACATCCAGATTTGTTTTTCTCAAACCAGATAATTAGAATACTCATCTCAAAGTATTGCTAGGAGGAACAGAGGAGAAAACGTTTACAAGAGCCTGTTTTAAACTACAAAGTGTCATGATCAGCAACTAGCACTTTGTAAGAGATTAGGGGCAGCTGATGATAACCAAGCTCCATCAGAATGATTCCAATCCAGAGAGTCATGAACTGGCTGCTGCTGACCCTTGGTATATTTGCAACCTAAAAGACCTGTGGGACAGAATGGGAGTCCCACAGTCTTCTGTAGCTAAATGGTTTTGTATGATTGAATCGTAACATTTTTGGATTTAAGTCTATAGCAAAGAATATAATTCTTAAATGTTTTTGAAGATCAGATTTAGGTTCCATATTTTTATCTTTAAAATAACAATTTGAAATTAATAGCAATTTAAAATTAGTAAATTAGTAAATAGTAGGTTGAAATTAAATTTTGTTCATAATAAATTATAAACATCTAGATCAGATATATGCAATATATGCTGATCCTCATTTATATACACTAGTCACAACTTAACAGTTTCTTTTTGTTACCACTTTCCAATAGAGCACCATCTCTTCTTTAATATTTCAATGGATTTACCAGAATAGATGCTTAAAGGACAAAATGGGCAAGCCGTTTGTATTAGATATCTTGGTATACCTATGAAATTACGGTTTGTGGGGCTATTATTGACATTAGTATGAATGATGCTTGTAGCACAACCACGAAAATTTGTTACCAATTCTTTCTGGCCTGAGAGACATTTTTTACATTATCTACATTCTTTATCCTGGAGTCTTTTCAAAGCTCTTACTGTTGATTAAATTCTAGGCCAGGCAATTGCTAACATCTCCAAAATGTAATATTTCTGAAATAGTTTTGAAAATGCTATTTCATTCACACATTCTGGAAGAGCTTCTTTTTCTATATAATACCATATGTTCAGCTTCTATCATATATTACCAATTCAAAAAACCTACTGTCTTATGATGTGTCATATCAATCAACAAGGTGTTTATTTGGAAGATATTTGGTCGTGAACTATAACATTCCTTCCAGATACAAATTAAATGAAACCAAGCATACAGCTCTCCATCATTTGTCATTGGAGGTAGTTGGACAAAGCAGGCTTTAATGACTTGAAAAGCTCTTCCAAGGGCAAGTGCAGCTCTAAACATTTCGGTGTGAAAAACACTATGGCTACACTGAACTTGTGCCCAGTTTCTCTCCAGTAAAATATATTTCTGGGACTTTTTGAGAAAACTATTGAAAGAACAGAATATCCTGAGCAACTCTCAATTTCTTTAAAAGTAAAAAGAAAACCCTCTCCATCTCTCTCTTTCTTCTGGCCTCCCTCCCTCCCTCTCTATTTTTCTTTCTCACCTCCCTCTTTTCCTCTACTCTTCATTTTAACTTTTTCAAATGATTGTTACAAGTGTTTCTATACAACAACCATTGTTTGGCTGAAGATTATACATGGACATAAAATAGAAATGGACAAACATCTGATAAATACCGATGACTTGATTTATACCTGTTGGTAGATTTTATAAATGGAAAATCATTTTACTTTTCTGTGCAAGCAAGCTTTTGCCTATACTGCCACTAATCTCAGGAGTATTTCTGTTTTGCTTTTGTTTACCAGTCATATTATTTCTGTATATATTACTAAACATTAGTAGCTTTGAAAAAAGAAATGCTCTGTGGTAGAATTAATCAAAGATTACGTGCAACCAAATGTATTCTCCTAGATTTTGGAACTGAAAAGTTTTTTGATATTGTTATTTAAAAACAAAAATATGTGCTTAATCAGCATATGAAATATAAGATACAGTGAAACTATGTAATGAAGAGAACATGTAAATGTAATTCACTTAGCACCACAAAACTAATTAACAATAGAGAGGATGAGATTTTTTCACCTTTGGTAATTCTGATTCTGTTTTAATTTTCTTTATCATAATTGCTGTAAAGAATATTCTCCAAAGTTAATTCCTTTTGGTTTAAGGGCATCTATTGTGTTTGCATTCTTTATGTCTATTACTCTAGTTGCAGATACAAATATGTTACTATGTTAACATCTTAGCAGATGAGAATCATAAGGTAGAGTTGCCTTCTCAGGATTGTTAGTAGAGTTTACCATTCAATCCTTCTTATTAGGAAGAGTATACTGAAAACAAGTCTAGTTGATTCAATCTCGGTGCATATGCGTCTTTTTGTAAAAAAAATTAATAGAAAAAGTACAATTCTATTCTATGTTTACTTATAAATTTTATTCATATTTACTTATCACAATTACTGATCAGAGTCATATTCCTTCCTTCCTTCCTCCATCTCTCACTCTCTCTCCCTCTTTTTTTCAGTCTTCCTTCCTTTCTTTCAAACATTAAGCTTCCACAATGAGGAAAGCAAAGGGATGCAAACTGCCTCTTTATTTAACAAGGCCTCTAACTGGAATTCTTTTTGCCAGAATAATGCCTTCACTATCACAGATTTTACTCTCATCAGATTTTTAAATTTGCCAATTTGATTAGGAAAGTGAGGAAAGCTTGAGCTTCATCTTTTGAATATTTGAGCTTTTAAGTCTGTAGAGATACAGCTAAAATACACTGCTGACATTTTGCCTAAGGCAGATGGAGATAACAACTTCAGACTGTATCAGTTGCAGAAGGTTCTCTAAAAACACTCCTTTTATGCCTGCATATGACTTCCATATTAAACGTTTCTTATTAAAGTGTTTTAGATGCAAGAGCAGTGAGGTGTAAGAAGAGTCGTTGAGTAAGTGTCAGGGTCTTTTACTAATCAGTTGTGGTGTGAACCCTGGACACAACTCATTAATCACCGTGCTGCATTTCCCCCATGGCACAGAGACATTACCATCAGCTAAGCTCTCTCACAGTGTCATTACCAGGATCTACTGAGATAATGAATATGCAAAAGCTTTGAACGGGACAGCAAACTGTAGAAAGACAAAGACTTATTATTTCAATAAGAGTATATATGTGTGCAGATTGTATGTGTACATGTAAACCACATCTCCCCTTAGAATAAAATAACATTTGTATTGAATCATTTCTATATTCTAAAAATATAGATGTAAATGTCAGTCACTGCACGTAATATATATAATACTTCTAAGACAAAGCCTATTAGGAACAGTTAATGCACTAAGAAAATTAAGAATATACTGCAGCCTTATCAATGAATTAGTCAGTTTTGCAAATCTAATGACCATCATTTATTTCCTAAGCCCTTCATGCACATACTGAGAACTTGTTTATCTCATTATTTTTTCCCAGAATAACAACATTGATTGTGAGGAACCATCTATGTTAATCTGTGCCCAGGTCTAAAGTGGTCATCCTGAGGTTCATGAAGGATTAAGTGCTACACACAAGGTCACCTGACTCAGTGAGAGTAGAGCTGGAATGATAATGTTTTCTGATTCTGAATTTCTTTTTCCTTTTCACCATCTTCCATATGGAATCAGAACTGTTTTGGGGATTAGATGTTTGCTCGATAATATCAGATAGCATCATCTGTTCTCTGCCACCATTTTGTTTGATGCACAGTGGCAATTCAGACTACTCTGTAATCATCTTCTTTCTGTGTGGCTGTTTTGGTAGGCAATGTAGGATCTTAGCTCATGCATTCCATACATATTCCCAGATTCTCCTTACACACAGAGTCCACATAAGGCAAGTTTTGTATTTTTTCTCCATGAGACCTGGATGCATCTTGGATGGAAGTATGCACCACACATGCTGACAAAATGACAGGAAGATCAGACAGCCTGACTTTTTTTTCATTTTATGAAATTCTTCATGTTTTATTATCTATCTACTCAGATAAAATTAGGTAGGACACATTTTTAATGCTTCCAATAAGTAAGAAAAATGTGCCTGTAGCATGAAAAATCCTGTGACTGCCTTATTTGCAAAAGATGAATCTGATTTATATTCAGACATCAGTGCTATAACTAACTAGAGAAATAAAATAGATGTCTATGACCTCTCTTCAATTATTTAGTAAGGATGAAGTGGCAATTAGCTAAAAATAATGATGCTGTAGCTATATTTAGTGTTACACCTATTAGATAGAAATTCAAGATGGAATGTGAATATATACACACAAATACATAAAATAGATTAATAGCACCAAAGTTTAAGCAATCATCATATTACTTTTAGGAGACCAAAGTATTTATACTTTAATTAGTTGGTGTTGACAAGAGGCTTAAAATTCTTCTATCATATTATGCAGATAGAATTCTATTTTTTCTTTAAATATTTATATATTAGAAAATACATTATTGAAGTTTAAGAATTTACCTATTGAGCAGTAGTAGCAGAATGCATTCATCCATGACACAGTCCCACTAGACCAGGGATATAAGGAGTCTTACAAAGATCTTAAATGTATAATAAGGTGGACCAAAGCAGATAGATGGAGAGCATCATTCTGGGTTTACCCCAAATTTTATGTCCCATACACATTCCCAGATTTTCCTCATGCACAGACTCCACGTAAGGCAAGTGTACTATTTTTGAAACTTGCTTGCATCATTGGATTGTAACTTTTAAGTTGCAATAAGAAAATATAATTCACAAATCAGAACATTCTTTAATCTATAACTAACTAAAGACAAAGCATTAGTATTTGAGTTTCACATAACTATTCAACATGTCCAATATTGTTCCACATTTTGGTAGCTACTGAAATAATAGGGAATGTGTGGAATATAACTTTAACACAGGATTCTGCATGCTTTCCTGCCTCTGTTGCCACCAAACGTTTTTCCTCTAGAGACCACCCCTTCCTTAAGCACCAACAGCTAAGACACCAGTTAGCTACTCTTTCGGTGGAGGAGAGGGTCACAATAAAACCCAAAATCAAAGGCAATGAATCCATGACTCTGGAGTGAAGAAAGCAGCCAGACTTAGTGTAAGATAGAAACAAGAGTGAATATTCCTGCCCTGTTTCCTCTTTCCTTCAATGTTGCGATTGTATGATTGGTGGGAACATGTGAGGAGTGACCATATTGGCAGGGATGACTCCTGACTCAATGATTAGTAGGGTCACGTGCCATTTTTCACCAGCACTAGAGACATATGGAAACTGTGTTAGTGACCAGTTATAACTAGTTTTTTCTTCTGGTTGGACAACAAATTAACAGCTTGCCTGATGTACAGGAACACCCATTCTGACCAATTTCTGTGAAAAAAACCTCATTCAACAATTCAGACAATCTATAGCACCTGTCTACTATCCAAACCACACATGGAGGTGAAGAACCTGGACACCTTTAGGAGTAGAATGAAGCAGATGCCCTGTCAGCTGACCATGGAGGGGCGAACTCCCATTAATCCTAGATAATGGCAAAAAGATCCTCTTCTGGTACAAGAGTCAAAAAAATTTTAAACACAGTACACTTTTCTTTAGAACTAAGGAAAGGGAAGGAGAGAAATTTGCAGAAGGCAGAAAGGAATCATACTAATTTGACCATATTTTTTTCTCTCTGTATGTGGTTTTTTCCATAAGAATTAATGACAGATGGTGTTGGTTCAGTGTTGACATGTAATACTTCTATTAAGTTACACTTGTATTTGAGTAATGCCTGACAAAGATACAAAAACTTAAAGAAAGGGCTATCATATGACTCTCATAAACAAAGGACATGATGCTTTTCTTATTCTTAATATTATTTCATATATCTTTGAAATGTTTCTTCTATATACAATTTACCTCAAAACTAATTATATATATCACTGTCATAATACAAGAATGAAAACACCTTTTTGTTTCTTCTAAGAAATCAAAGCTATTTAACTTATATTTCTTTCTTCATCTGTAGATGGTATAGAATGCAGGAAAGATATAAAGGAGACACTAAAACCTAGAATGATTTGTGATTTATTCAGGCTTCCGTGATTGCTTTTAAATAGAAATATACCTGAAACCACCTACTTTTCACCATCTCCATCATCACCAAAGCAAGCCAAGCTACTACCATCTTTCACTTGGACTACTATCATGGGTTCATAGCTGGTCCCTATTTCTTCACTTGCTTACCTCCAATTCATTTTCTATTCTGCAATTAGGGTGGTCTTTTAAAAATCCAAATGTGGGGCTTCCCTGGTGGCGCAGTGGTTGAGAGTCTGCTTGCTGATGCAGGGGACACGGGTTCATGCCCCGGTATGGGAAGATCCCACATGCTGTGGAGTGGCTTGGCCCGTGAGCCAATGGCCACTGAGCCTGCACGTCCAGAGCCTGTGCTCTGCAACGGGAGAGGCCACAACAGTGAGAGGCCTGCATACCACCAAAAAAAAAATCCAAATGTGTTCATATATTCTCTTGATTCAAAGTTTTCTTATTGCATAAGGTAAAACAACAGCAACAACAAAAACTTCAATGTGAGTAAAAGTGGCTGACTAATCTAGCTTTGCCTACCTCCGCAGGGTCATTTCTCATCACTCTCCTCCAGGCTTACAATGTTCCAGCAACTCTAGATTTCTTTTAATAGACCAACCCTTGCTGACCTGAGGGATCTTGCAGATACCTTTCCTTTATATGGAATGGTGTTCCCATTGCTATAAATGGCTAATTTTTCACATCCTCCAGATCTCATCTTAAAGTCCTTTCCTCAGGAAAAAAAAAAAAAAAAAAAAAAGAAAGCTTCACAGAGTTTCCAGTCTAAAAGAGTCACTCATATTGTCTCATAGCAATATCTATCTTTCTTACATAGAAATTGGATTATAATTTCTAGTTATGTGTTTATTTCTGTGATTATCTGTGTGATTTCTCTATCACCTCACTCTACTTTGTGACCATTTTCTAGTTGCTTTGCATTGGATACCCTGTGCCTAGCAAGGGCATGGCTAGAAGCAAATGAATAAATATAACTATTTGTAAGAGAGTGAATAAATGACTGAAGAGATGGACAAGTGGATGAATGGACAGAGCCCAGAGCTAACATCTAAGGAGGTGAAAGTGTTTAATCATCAAGTATACACGGTCCATTGTTGTTGAGGTTTAAATCCCAGCTTTGAGGTGGAGTCAAGACGGCAGTAGGGGAGGACATAGGGTACATATCTCCTCACAGCTAGGGCACCTGTCAGATGATGGTGGGGGACCTCAATGACCAAGGAGATGGGAGGAACCCCCAAGTGACCAGGTAGGATGTGGGGGGAGTGAGAGGGGAGGAGAAGTGGGGGCAGACAGGACTGGTGCCCCTGAGAGGTGGCAGGGAGGGGGCAGGGTTCCCACTCCTGGAGGGACCTTCTGGGGGGCTTGGACAATCAAGGTGGAGTTCACCTGGTGTTTCCCCTGCCCAATCAGCTCTGGGAAGCCTGTAGGGCTCCTGGACCAGGTCCAAGGCCATCCGAGACTCCCTACAGGTGGTTTTGGTCATGGGGCATAGGAGGGAGACAGTGGGGGGGGGGAGAAGAGGAGAGGCAGGTGGGAGGGGCCCTCTGGGATCAGAGGATCAGGGGAGGTGTGGAGGACGTTTTCCCTGCCCACTTGGGACCCGAGAAACTTGCTGGGCCCCTGGACCTGGTCCTCCATTCTCTGGGGCCACCTCCAGCCTTGTGGGTCCTAGGAGTGAGGGAGAGAGAGAGGAGGTGAAAAGAGGAGGAGAGGCAGACTGTGGGGGGGACCCTCCAGGATCAGAGGATCAGGGGGGAATGCACCTAGTGTTTCCCCTGCCCACATGGGTCCAGTGAGCCTGCTGGGGGTTTCCACCCTCCAAGGCCAGAGCCACTCCTGGGCTGCTCCTGCTGGAGCCTAAGCTCCTGTTGAGTCTAAGCCCCATCCCTCATGTCCCCAGGGCCTTTTTAAGCCCTGTGGGTCCTAAGCATAGGCCACAACCACAGCCTAAAACCCGTCCCTGCCTAAGCCCTGCCCTTTGTTAGCTTTTTTTTCCTCCTCTTTTTTACCTTGTGGTTCTGTTTTACCTTCCAATTGTTGTTTCATCTATATTATTATTTTTTTTATTCTTTCTAACATATCTGTTAGTTTTTCTAATCCTATTTTATTTTTTACTTTTTGTTATTGTTCTGTTCCTTTTTTTTTTTTTTCTCTGCCACCCTGCATGGCTTATGCGATCTTGGTTCTTGAGCTGGGGGTCAGGCCAGAGCTCCTGCGGTGGGAGCTCTGAGTCTGTAACACAGGACTAACAGAGAACCTTGGACCCCAGGGAATATTCATCAGACTAAGGTCTCCCGGAGGTCCTCATCTCAGCACTAAGACACAGCTCTACCCAACAGCCTACAAAATCCAGTGCTGGAAGCCTCAGGCCAAACAACCAGTAAGACAGGAACATAAACCCACCCATCAAAAAAAAAAAAGAAAAAAGAAAAATGACGCAACAAAAAATATATCACAGATGAAAGAGCAAGGTAAAAATCTTCAAGACCAAATAAATGAAGAGGGAAGAGGCAACCTACCTGAAAAAGAATTCAGAATAATGATAGTAAAGATGATCCAGAAACTCGGAAATTGAATGGAGGCACGGGTTGAGAAAATACAAAAAAATGTTTAAAAAAGATCTAGAAGAACTAAAGAACAAACAAATGGAGATGAACAACACAATAATTTAAATAAAAAATGCACTAGAAGGAAGCAATAACAGAAAAACTGAGGCAGAAAAATGAATAAGTGATCTGCAAGACAGAATGGCGGAAATAACTGCCAAGGAGCAGAATAAAGAATAAAAGAATGAAAAGAATTGAAGATAATCTCAGAGCCCTCTGGGACAACCTTAAAAGCACCAACATTCAAATTATAGGGGTCCCAGAAGAAGAGAAAAAGAAATGTTCTGAGAAAATATTTGAAGAGATTAAAGTTGAAAACTTCCCTAACATGGAAAAGGAAATAGCCACCCAAGTCCAGGAAGTGCAGAGAGTCCCATACAGGATAAACCCTAGGAGAAACACACCAGGACACATATTAATCAAGCTAAAAAAAATTAAATTCAAAGAAAAAATATTAAAAGCAACCAGGGAAAAGCAAAAAGCAACATGCCAAG
This sequence comes from Hyperoodon ampullatus, assembly GCF_949752795.1. Taxonomy (NCBI): domain Eukaryota; kingdom Metazoa; phylum Chordata; class Mammalia; order Artiodactyla; family Ziphiidae; genus Hyperoodon; species Hyperoodon ampullatus. The sequence continues at coordinate 60,066,257 of NC_136923.1, forward strand.
AAATCCCCATAAAGTTATTGGCTGATTTTTCAGCAGAAACCGCAGGCCAGAAGGGAGCAGCAGGATATACTAAAGTGATGAAAGAGAATAACCTACAACCAAGATTACTCTACCCAGCAAGGATATCATTTAGATTCGATGGTAAAATTAAAACCTTTACAGACAAGCAAAAGCTAAGAGAATTCAGCGCCACCAAACCAGCTTTAAAACAAATGCTAAAGGAACTTCTCTAGGTGAGAAACACAAGAGAAGAAAAAGACCTACAAAAACAAACCCAAAACAATTAAGAAAATGGTAACAGGAACTTACATATCGATTATAACCTTGAATGTAAATGGATTAAATGCTCCAACCAAAAGACACAAAGTGGCTGAATAGATACAAAAAACAGACCCATATATATGCTGTCTACAGATACCCACTTCAGACCTAGGGACACATACAGAATGCAAGTGAAGGGATGGAAAAAGATATTCCATGCAAATGGAAATCAAAAGAAAGCTGGCTCTTGCTGTGCTTTATGCCATAAAAGTGTTCTTCCTATGTTTCCCTCTGAGAGTTTTATAGTGTCTGGTCTTACATTTAGGTCTTTAATCCATTTTGAGTTTATTTTTGTGTGTGGTGTTAGGAAGTGTTCTAAGTTCACTCTTTTACATGTAGCTATCCAGTTTTCCCAGCACCATTTATTGAAGAGGTTGTCTTTACTCCATTGTATATTCTTGCCTCCTTTATCAAAGATAAGTTGACCATATGTGTATATGTCCTGTTCCACTGATCTATATTTCTGTTTTTGGTGGGATAGGAAGGGTGGGAGGGAGACACAAGAGGGAGGGGATATGGGGATATATGTATACATATAGATGATTCACTTTGTTATACATCAGAAACTAACACACCATTGTAAAGCAATTGTACTCCAATAAAGATGTTACAAAAAAAGAAAAAAAAAAAAAGAAAGCTGGAGTTGCAATACTCATATCAGATAAAATAGACTTTGAAATAAAGACTGTTACAAGAGATAAGGAAGGACACTACATAATAAACAAGGAATCAACCCAAGAAGAAGATATAACAGTTTGCGAATATATAGGCACGCAACATAGGAGAACCTCAATACATAAGACAAATGCTAACAACCATAAAAGGCAAAATTGACTGTAACACAATAATAGTGAGGGACTTTAACACCCCACTTACACCAATGGACAGATCATCCAAACAGAAAATAAATAAGGAAAAATAAGCTTTAAATGACACAACAGACCAGATAGATTTAATAGATATTTATAAGTCATTCCACCCGAAGTGGCAGAATACACTTTCTTCTCAAGTGCACATGGAATATTCTCCAGGATAGAATATTCTCCAGATATTTATAACATCCTCGGTCACAAATCAAGCCTCGGAAAATTTAAGAAAATTGAAATCATAACAAGCATCTTTTCTGACCACAACACTATGAGATTGGAAATCAGTTATAGGGAAAAATTGTAAAAAACACAAATACATGGAGACTAAACAGTGTGTTACTATATAAATAAGAGATCACTGAAGAAATCAAAAAAGAAATTAAAAAATACATAGAAACAAATGACAATGAAAACCCGACAACCCAAAACATATGGCACACAGCAAAAGCAGTTCTAAGAGTGAAGTTGATAGCAATTCAGTCTCACCTAAAGAAACAAGAAAAATCTCAAATAAACAATCTAAACTTAGGGCTAAAGCAACTAGAGAAAGAAGAACAAAGAAAACCCAAACTCAGTAAAAGGAAAGGAATCATAAAGATCAGAGCAGAAGTAAATGAAATAGAAACAAAGAAAACAATAGCAAAGATCAATAAAACTAAAAGTTGGTTCTTTGAGAATATAAACAAAATTGAGAAATATTTAGCCAGACTCTCAAGAAAAAAAGGGAGAGGATGCATATCAATCAAATTAGAAATGAAAAAGGAGACATCACAGCTGACACTGCAGAAATACAAGGGATCATAAGAGACTAGTACAAACAACTATATGCCAATAAAATGGACAACCACGAGGAAATGGACAAATTCTTGGAAAGGTGCAATTTTCCAAGACTGAAACTGGAAGAATTAGAAAATATAAACAGACCTATCACAATAATGAAATGGAAACTGTAATTAAAAATCTTCCAACAAACCAAAGTCCAGGATGAGATGGCTTCACAGGCGAATTCTATTAAACATTTAGAGAAGAGCTAACATCTATCCTTCTCAAACTCTTCCAAAAAATTGCAGAGGGAGGAACACTCTCAAATCTGTTTTATGAAGCCACCATCAGCCTGATACCAAAACCAGACACAGACACTGCCAGAAAAGAAAATTACAGACCAATATCACTGATGAACATATATGCAAAAATCCTCAACAAAATACTAGCAAACAGAATCCAACAACACATTAAAAGGATCATAAACCATGATCAAGTGGGATTTATCCCAGGAATGCAAAGATTCATCAATATATGCAAATCAATTAATGTGATACAACATATTAACAAATTAAGGTATAAAAACCATATGATCATCTCATAGATGCAGAAAAAGCTTTTGACAAAATTCAACACCCATTTATTATAAAAACTCTCCAAAAAATGGGCATAGAGGGAACATACTTCAACATAATAAAGGCCATATATGACAAACCCACAGCAAATATCATACTCAATGAAAAAAACCTGAAAGCATTTCCACTAAGATCAGGAACAAGACAAGGATGTCCACTCTTGCCACTCTTATTCAGCATAGTTTTGGAAGGCCTAGCCACAGCAATCAGAGAAGAAAAAGAAATAAAAAGAATACAATTTAGAAAAGGAGAAGTAAAACTACCACTGCTTGCAGAAAACATGATAGAGAATCCTAAAGATGCCACCAGAAAACTATTGGAATTAATCAATGAATTTTGTAAGGTTACAGGATACAAAATTAATGCACAGATATCTCTCACATTCCTATACACTAACAATGCAAAATCAGAAAGAAATTCAGGAAACAATCCCATTTACCATTGCAACAAAAAGAATAAAATACCTAGGAATAAGCCTACCTAAGGAGGCAAAAGACTTGTATTCAGAAAACTATAAAGCACTGATAAAAGAAATCAAAGATGACATAAACAGATGGAGAAATATACCATGTTCTTGGATTGGAAGAATCAATATTGTGAAAATGACCATACAACCCAAAGCAATCTACAGGTTAAATGCATTCCCTATCAAACTACCAATGGCATTCTTCACAGAATTAGAATAAAAATTTTTACAATTTGTATGGAAACACAAAAGACCCTGAATCACCAAAGTAGTCTTTTGTTGTTGTTGTTGTCTTCCTGTCACTGGTTTATTTTACTTAGCATAATGTCTTCAAGGTTTGTCCGTGTTGTTGCATACTGCAGATTTTCATTTTTAAGTTTGTATAGTATTCCTTTGTAAGTTTATACCATATTTTCTTTTTTCTTTTTTTTTTTAACATCTTTATTGGAGTATAATTGCTTTACAATGGTGTGTTAGTTTCTGTTTTATAACAAAGTGAATCAGCTATACATATACATATATCCCAATATCTCTTCCCTCTTGTGTCTCCCTCTCTCCCACCCTCTCTATCCCAACCTTCTAGGTGGTCACAAAGCACTAAGCTTCTCCCTGTGCTATGTGGCTACTTCCCACTAGCTATCAGTTTTACATTTGGTAGTGTATATATGAACATGCCACTCTTTCACTTGGTCCCAGCTTACCCTTCCACCTCCCCGTGTTCTCAAGTCCATTCTCTAATAGGTCTGCATCTTTATTCCTGTTCTGCACCTAGGTTCCTCATGACCTTTTCTTTAGATTCCATATATATGTGTTAGCATACAGTATTTGTTTTCTCCCAAAGCAATCTTGAGAAAGAAAATTGGGGCTGGAGGAATCAGGTTCCCTGACTTCAAACTATACTACAAAGTACAGCAATCTAGACAGTGTGGTACTGGCACAAAAACAGAAATATAGATCAGTGGAACAGGATAGAAAGCCCAGAGATAAACCCAAGCACATATGGTCACCTAATTTATGACAAAGGAGGCAAGAAAAAACAATGGAAAAAAGGAAGCCACTTTAATAAGTGGTGCTGGGAAAACTGGACAGCTACATGTAAAAGAATGAAATTAGAACACTCCCTAACACCATATACAAAAATAAACTCAGGGCTTCCCTGGTGGCGCAGTGGTTGAGAGTCCGCCTGCCGATGCAGGGGACACGGGTTCGTGCCCCAGTCTGGGAAGATCCCACATGCCACGGAGCAGCTAGGCCCGTGAGCCATGGCTGCTGAGCCTGCGCGTCTAGAGCCTGTGCTCCACAACGGGAGAGGCCACAACAGTGAGGGGCCCGCGTACCACAAAAAAAAAATAAAACAAAATTAAATAAATAAATAAATAAATAAATAAACTCAAAATGGATTAAAGACCTAAATGTAAGACCAGACACTATAAAACTCTTAGAGGAAAACATAGGAAAAAATCTTTGACATCAACTACAGCAAGATCTTTTTTGACCCACCTCTTAGAGTAATGAAAATAAAAACAAAAATAAACAAATGGGGCCTAATGAAACTTAAAAGTTTTGCATAGCAAAGGAAACCATAAGCAAGATGAAAAGACAACCCTTAGAATGGGAGAAAATATTTGTAAATGAAGAAATGGACAAAGGATTAATCTCAAATATATAAAAACAGCTCATGGAGCTGAATACCAAAAAAACAAAAACCCAATTAAAAAGTGGGCGGAAGACCTAAGTAGACATTTCAATGAAAGAAGACATACAGATGGCAAGGAGGCATGTCAAAAGATGCTCAACGTCACTAATTATTACAGAAATGCAAATGAAAACTACAGTGAGTATCACCTGACACCTGTCAGAATGGCTGTTATCAAAAAATCAACAAACAGTAAATGCTGGAGAGGATGTGGAGAAAAGGGAACCCCTTTGCAGTGTTCGTGGGAAGTAAATTGATACAGCTTCTATGGAGAACAGTATGGAGGTTCTTAAATAAACAAAAATAGAACTACCATATGACACAGCAATCCCACTACTGGGCATATACCCTGAGAAAACCATAGTTCAAAAGGACACATGTACCCCAGTGCTCATTGCAGCACTATTTACAATAGCCAGGACATGGAAACAACCTAAATATCCAAAGATAGATGAATGGATAAAGAAGATGTGGTACAGGAGAGAGGGGGAAGATGGCGGAAGAGTAAGACGTGGAGATCACCTTCCTCCCCACAGATACATCAGAAATACATCTACACGTGGAACAACTCCTACAGAACACCAGCTGAATGCTGGCAGAAGACCTCCCAAAAGGCAAGAAACTCCCCACGTACCTGGGTAGGCAAAAGGAAAAAGAATAAACAGAGACAAAAGAATAGGGACGGGACCTGCACCAGTGGAGGGATCCGTGAAGGAGGAAAGGTTTCCAAACACTAGAAGCCCCTTCGTGGGTGGAGACCTCAGGTGGCGGAGGCGGGGAGCTTCAGAGCCACAGAGGAGAGTGCAGCAACAGGGGTGCAAAGGGCAAAGCAGAGAGATTCCCGCACAGAGGATCAGTGCCGACCAGCACTCACCAGCTCGAGAGGCTTGTCTGCTCACCTGCCGGGGTGGGAGGGGCTGGGAGCTGAGTCTCCAGCTTCGGTTGGAGCACAGGGAGAGGACTGGCGGCGTGAACACAGCCTGAAGGGGTTAGTGCACCACAGCTAGACGGGAGGGAGTCTGGGAAAATGTCTGGACCTGCTGAAGAGGCAAGAGACTTTTTCTTCCCTTTTTGATTCCTGGTGCGTGAGGAGACGGGATTAAGAGAACTGCTTAAAGGAGCTCCAGAGATGGGTGTGAGCCGAGGCTAACAGCGTGGACCGCAGAGACGGGCATGAAACACTAAGGCTGCTGCTGCGGCCACCAAGAAGCCTGTGTGCGAGCACAGGTCACTCTCCACACCTCCCTTCCAGGGAGCCTGTGCAGCCCGCCACTGCCAGGGTACCGGGATCCAGGGACAACTTCCTGGGGAGAACGCACGGAGCGCCTCAGGCTGGTGCAAGGTCACACCAGCCTCTGCCACTGCAGGCTGGCCCTGCACACTGTACCCCTCCCTCCCCATGGCCTGAGTGAGCCAGAGCCCCCTAAGCAGCTGCTTCTTTAACCCCGTCCTGTCTGAGCGAAGAACAGACGCCCTCCAGCAACCTACACACAGAGGCAGGGCCAAATCCAAAGCTGAACCCCTGGAGCTGTGTGAACAAAGAAGAGAAAGGGAAATCTCTCTCAGCAGCCTCAGAGCAGTGGATTAAAGCTCCACAATCAACTTGATGTACCCTGCATCTCTGAAATACCTGAATAGAAAATGAATCATCCTAAATTGAGGAGGTGGACTTTGAGAGCAAGATTTATTATTTTTTCCCCTTTACCTCTTTTTGTGAGTGTGTACGTGCATGCTTCTGTGTGAGATTTTGTCTGTATAGCTTTGCTTTCACCATTTGTCCTAGGGTTCTATCCGTCCATTTTTTTGTTTTTTTTACTTAAATATTTTTTTCTTAATAATTATTTTTTTATTTTAATAACATTATTTTATTTTACCTTACTTTATTTTATTTTCATTTATCCTCTTTCTTTCTTTCTTTCTTTCTTTCCTTCTCCTTTCTTTCTTTCTTTCTTTCTTTCTGTCTGTCTTTCTTTCTTTCTAATTTTTCTCCCTATTATTCTGAGCCGTGTGGATGAAAGGCTCTTGGTGCTACAGCCAGGAGTCAGTGCTGTGCCTCTGAGGTGGGAGAGTCAACTTCAGGACACTGGTCCACAAGAGACTGCTCAGCTCCACGTAATATCAAAGACGAAAATCTCCCAGAGATCTCCACCTCAAAACCAACACCCAGTTTCACTCAACGACCAGCAAGCTACAGTGCTGGACACCCTATGCCAAACAACTGGCAAGACAGGAACACAACCCCACCCATTAGCAGAGAGTCTGCCTAAAATCATAATAAGCCCACTGACACCCCAAAATACATCACCAGACGAGGACCTGCCCACCAGAAAGACAAGGTCCATCCTCATCCACCAGAACACAGGCACCAGTCCTCTCCACCAGGAAGCCTGCACAACCCACTGAACCAACTTTAGCCACAGGGGGCACACACAAAAACAACGGGAACTATGAACCTAGAACCTGAAAAAAGGAGACCCCAACCACAGTAAGATAAGCAAAATGAGAAGACAGAAAAACACACAGCAGAAGAAGGAGCAAAGGAGCACGATAAAAACCAACCAGGTCTAACAAATGAAGAGGAAATAGGCAATCTACCTGAAAAGAATTCAGAATAATGATAGTAAAGGTGATCCAAAATCCTGGAAATAGAGAAAATGGAATAAACATTTAACAAGGACCTAGAAGAGCTAAAGAGGAAACAAGCAATGATGAACACAATCAATGAAATTAAAAATATTCTAGAAGGGATCAATAGCAGAATAACTGAGGCAGAAGACCGGATAAGTGACCTGGAAGATAAAGTAGTGGAAATAACTACTGCAGAGCACAATAAAGAAAAAAGGATGAAAAGAACTGAGGACAGGGCTCCTCTGGTGACGCAGTGGTTGAGAGTCCACCTGCCAATGCAGGGGACACTGGTTCATGCCGAAGACCATGAGGATCCCACATGCTGCGGAGCAGCTGGGCCCATGAGCCATGGCCGCTGAGCCTGCGTGTCTGGAGCCAGTGCTCTGCAATGGGAGAAGCCACAACAGTGAGCGGCCCGGGTACCAACAAAAAAAAAAAAAAAAAAAAAAGGACTGAGGACAGTCTCAGAGACATCTGGGACAACATTAAATGCATCAACATACGAATTATAGGGCTCCCAGAAGAAGAAGAGAAAAAGAAAGGGACTGAGAAAATATTTGAAGAGATTATAGTTGAAAACTTCCCTAATATGGGAAAGGGAATAGTTAATCAAGTCCAGGAAGCACAGAGAGTCCCACACAGGATAAATCCAAGGAGAAACACACCAAGACACATATTAATCAAACTATCTAAAATTAAATACAAAGAAAATATATTAAAAGCAGCTAGGGAAAAATAACACACAAGGGAATCCCCATAATGTTAACAGCTGAACTTTCAGCAGCAACTCTGTAAACCAGAAGAGAGTGGCAGGACATATTTAAAGTGATGAAGGAGAAAAACCTACAACCAAGATTACTCTACCCAGCAAGGATCTCATTCAGATTTGATGGAGAAATTAAAACCTTCACAGACAAGAAAAAGCTGAGAGAGTTCAGCACCACCAAACCAGCTTTACAACAAATGCTAAAGGAACTTCTCTAAGCAAGAAACACAAGAGAAGGAAAAGACCTACAATAACAAACCCGAAAAAATTAAGAAAATTGGAATAGGAACATACATATCGATAATTACCTTAAATGAAAATGGATTAAAAGCTCCCAACAAAATACACAGACTGGCAGAATGGATACAAAAACAAGATCCATATATATGCTGTCTACAAAAGACCCACTTCAGACCTAGAGACACATACAGACTGAAACTGAGGGGATGGAAAATGATATTCCATGCAAATGGAAACCAAAAGAATGCTGGAGTAGCAGTTCTCATATCAGAAAAGAAGGACACTATGTAATGATCACGTGACTGATCCAGAAGAAGATATAACAATTGTAAATATTTATGCACCCAACATAGGAGCACCTCAATACATAAGGCAAATACTAACAGCCATAAAAGGGGAAATCAACAGTAACACATTCATAGTAGGGGACCTTAACACACCACTTTCACCAAGGGACAAGGACAGATCATCCAAAATGAAAATAAATAAGGAAACACAAGCTTTAAATGATACATTAAACAAGATAGACTTAATTGATATTTACAGGACATTCCATCCAAAAACAAAAGAATACACATTTTCGGAAATGCTCATGGAACATTCTCCAGGATAGATCATATCTTGGGTCACAAATCAAGCTTTGGTAAATTTAAGAAAACTGAAATTGTATCAAGTATCTTTTCCATCCACAACGCTATGAGACTAGACATCAATTACAGGAAAAGATCTGTAAAAAATACAAACACATGGAGAATAAACAATACAGTACTTAATAACTAAGTGATGAAGAAATCAAAGAGGAAATCAAAAAATACCTAGAAACAAATGACAATGGAGACACGACAATCCAAAACCTATGGGATGCAGCAAAAGAAGTTCTAAGAGGGAAGTTTATAGCAATACAACCCTACCTTAAGAAACAGGAAACATCACAAATAAGCAACCTAAACTTGCACCTAAAGCAATTAGAGAAAGAAGAACAAAAAAACCCCAAAGTTAGCAGAAGGAAAGAAATCATAAAAATCAGATCAGAAATAAATGAAAAAGAAACGAAGGAAACGATAGCAAACATCAATAAAACTAAAAGCTGGTTCCTTGAGAAGATAAACAAAATTGACAGACTCTTCAAGAAAAAAAGAGAGAAAACTCAAATCAGTAGAATTAGAAATGAAAAAGGAGAAGTAAAAAATGACACTGCAGAAATACAAAAGATCATGAGAGGTTACTACAAGCAACTCTATGCCAGTAAAATGGACAACCTGGAAGAAATGGACAAATTCTTAGAAATGCACAAACAGCCAAGACTGAATCAGGAAGAAACAGTAAATATGAACAGACCAATCCCAAGCACTGAAATTGAAACCGTGATTAAAAATCTTCCAACAAACAAAAGCCCAGAACCAGATGGCTTCACAGGTGAATTATTTCAAACATTTAGAGAAGAGCTAACACCTATCCTTCTCAAACTCTTCCAAAATGTAGCAGGGATAGGAACACTCGCAAACTCATTCTAGGAGGCCACCATCACCTTGATACCAAAACCAGACAAGGATGTCACAAAGAAAGAATACTATAGGTCAATATCACTGATGAACATAGATGCAAAAATCCTCAACAAAATACTAGCAAACAGAATCCAACAGCACATTAAAAGGATCAAACAACATCATAACGTGGGGTTTATTCCAGGAATGCAAGGAGTCTTCAATATACGCAAATCAATAAATGTGATACACCATATTAACAAATTGAAGGAGAAAAACCTTATGGTCAACTCCATAGATGCAGGGAAAGCTTTCGACAAAATTCAACACCCATGTATGATAAAAACCCTCCAGGAAGTAGGCATAGAGGAAACTTTCCTCAACATAATAAAGGCCATATATGACAAACTCACAGCCAACATCATCCTCAATGGTGAAAAACTGAAACCATTTCCACTAAGATCAGGAACAATACAAGGTTGCCTACTGTCGCCACTCTTATTCAAATAGTTTTGGAAGTTTCAGTCACAGCAATCAAAGAAGAAAAGGTAATGAAAGGAATCCAAGTCAGAAAAGAAGAAGTAAAGCTGTCACTGTTTGCAGATGACATGATACTATACATAGAGAATCCTAAAGATGCTACCAGAAAACTACTAGTACTAATCAATGAATTTGGTAAAGTAGCAGGATACAAAATTAACACACAGAAATCTCTGGCATTCCTATACACTAATGATGAAATACCTGAAAGTGAAATCAAGAAAACACTCCCATTTACCACTGCAACAAAAAGAATAAAATATCTAGGAATAAACCTACCTAAGCAGACAAAAGACCTGTATGCAGAAAATTATAAGAGACTGATGAAAGGAATTAAAGATGATACAAACAGCTGGAGAGATATACCATGTTCTTGGATTGGAAGAATCAACATTGTGAAAATGACTCTACTACCCAAAGCAATCTACAGATTCAATGCAATCCCTATCAAACTACGACTGGAATTTTTCACATAATTAGAACAAAAATTTCACAATTTGTATGGAAACACCATAGACCCCAAATAGCCAAAGCAATCTTGAGAGTGAAAACAGGAGCTGGAGGAATCAGGCTCCCTGATTTCAGACTATACTACAAAGCTACAGTAATCAAGACAGTATGGTGCTGGCACAAAACAGAAATATAGATCAGTGGAACAGGATAGAGAGCCCAGAGATAAACCCAGGCACATATGGTCACCTTATCTCTTATAAAGGAGGCAGGAATGTACAGTGGAGAAAGGACAGCCTCTTCAATAAGTGGTGCTGGGCAAACTGGACAGGTACAGGTAAAAGTATGAGATTAAATCACTCCCTACACCATACACAAAAATAAGCTCAAAATGGATCAAAGACCTAAATGAAAGGCCAGACACTATCAAACTCTTAAAGGAAAACATAGGCGGAACACTCTATGACATAAATCACAGCAAGTTCCTTTTTGACCCACCTCCTAGAGAAATGGAAATAAAAACAAAAATAAACAAATGGGACCTAATGAAACTTCAAAGCTTTTTTGCAGCAAAGGAAACCATAAACAAGACCAAAAGACAACCCTCAGTATGGGAGAAAATATTTGCAAATGAAGCAACTGACAAAGGATTAATCTCCAAAATGTACAAGCAGCTCATGCAGCTCAATAACAAAAAAACAAACAACCTAATCCAAAAATGGGCAGAAGACCTAAATAGACATTTCTCCAAAGAAGATATACAGACTGCCAACAAACACACGGAAGAATGCTCAACATCATTAATAATTAGAGAAATGCAAATCAAAACTACAATGAGATATCATCTCACACCAGTCAGAATGGCTATCATCAAAAAATCTAGAAACAATAAATGCTGGAGAGGGTGTGGAGAAAAGGGAACCCTCTTGCACTGCTGGTGGGAATGTGAATTGGTACAGCCACTATGGAGAGCAGTACGGAGGTTCCTTCAAAAACTAAAAGTAGAACTACCATAGGACCCAGCAATCCCACTACTGGGCATATACCCTGAGAAAACCATAATTGAAAAAGAGTCATGTACCAAAATGTTCATTGCAGCTCTATTTACAATAGCCCGGAGATGGAAACAGCCTAAGTGTCTGTCATCGGATGAATGGATAAAGAAGATATGGCCCATATATACAATGGAATATTACTCAGCTATAAAATGAAACGAAATTGAGCTATTTGTAATGAGGTGGATGGACCTAGAGTCTGTCATACAGAGTGAGGTAAGTCAGCAAGAAAAAGACAAATACCATCTGTCATACAGAGTGAAGTAAGTCAGAAAGAGAAAGACAAATACTGTATGCTGACACATATATATGGAATTTAAGAAAAAAAATGTCATGAAGAACATAGGGTTAAGACAGGAATAAAGACACAGACCTACTAGAGAATGGACTTGAGGATATGGGGAGGGGGAAGGGTAAGCTGTGACAAAGCGAAAGAGCAGCATGGACATATATACACTACCAAACGTAAGGTAGATAACTAGTGGGAAGCAGCCGCATAGCACAGGGAGATCAGCTCGGTGCTTTGTGACCGCCTGGAGGGGTAGGATAGGGAGAGTGGGAGGGAGACGCAAAAGGGAGGGGATATGGGAACACATGTATATGTATAACTGATTAAATTTGTTATAAAGCAGAAAAAAAATAAAATTAAACTTAACAACAACAACAAAAAAAGACAAATACTGTATGCTAACACAGATATATGGAATTTAAGAAAAAAAATATCATGAAGAACCTAGGGGTAAGACGTGAAGAAAGACACAGAGCTCCTTGAGAATGGACTTGATGATATGGGGAAGGGGAAGGGTAAACTGCGACAAAGTGAGAGAGTGGCCTGGACATATATACACTATCAAAGGTAAAATAGGTAGCTAGTGGGAAGCAGCCACATAGCACGGGGAGATCAGCTCGGTGCTTTGTGGCCCCCTAGAGGGGTGGGATAGGGAGAGTGGGAGGGAGGGAGACGTAAGAGGGAAGAGATATGGGAACATATGTATATGTATAACTGATTTACTTTGTTATAAAGCACAAACTAACACACGATTGTAAAGCACTTATATGCCAATAAAAATAAACAAACAAACAAACAAACAAATAAATAAATAAATAAATCCCAGCTTAGCTATTTATTTTCTTTGTGAGATTGGACAATTTAATAAACTTTCTAAGTCTTTTTTTTTTTTCAGTTTATGATTTTGGTTTTACTATGATAGTAAAATTGAAATGATTTGTTGAATGAGAAAGTTAGCCAAGAGATAAAAGTGACCAAGATATAGAAAAAACTGATGTATTAGTAAGTTCCTGAAAGTCAGTGAAAGATCAAGAACACAGGTGTTTGGATAGTCTTACAGTAGAAAGAAGCAAAAATATTGCCTGAAAGGAGGATGCAGCATATCATATGGATCTTGAAAGAAGGAGGTAAGTGTGGATGATGAAGAAACATGGAGATGGAAAGAAGTGTAGAAGTTCATTACTGGTGCTTCTAGTTTTGCCATTTATCCTCCGCTGGACAGAATATTTATTTAAGAATGAAAATATCCACATATTGTTTGTGCATTAATTTTAAACAAATATTTTCAGTGAAAAAAATCTATCCAGGTTTGTGTTATCTTTACATAGTAATATTTGTCCTCAATTATTACTAGGGCAAGAAACAAATATCGTGAGTAGAAACAAAGGGCCATTTTCACAGAACTTTCAAATGAGTGTTGCAACACTGTTTTCAATTCAAATCGTAGAAACCTGAACAAAAAATCTTAAATTTACATTGCAAAATGACATTAAAGTAGCTTATATTTAAGTATATGATGTTTGCTATGTCAAACTAGTAGCAAGGGATCTTTTTTTTCCCCTACAGTATTACAAATAATGACTTTTGACATTGTAAGAGTAGACAATACAAATATGATTTTGTTTGGTTGCTTGCAATATCTCAGTTCATGTAGTCAAAGATTTAACTGTAACACACAGTCTAGTACCTTTAAATAAAAGCAATATTCTGTTAAAATTGATGTAGCAAAAAATAGTTAAAGCTACCATCAGTTTTTTGGACATATGCTTCCTAAAAACAAACAAAAAAAAGGAAAGGGGGAACAGTTTGAAGCTTAAAATCCTCTGCAACAAAAACAAGGAGCTAATAGATAATGATAAATACATGAGCTGATTCTAACTGGTTTATGCTGAGCTAGCTTTCTCGCAGAAGTCCTGGACACCAAGAGAGACAAAAACAATGATGGGTGCTCACAGAGACGGAGGGAGAAGTCACCTTCTCATCCAAGGTGGCAAGGCTGGTCTGGTCATACTGGCAGCTTCTGCTCCCACCTCATTCCTTCGTGAACCCTCAGCGTTGGCGCCCCAGCTGAGCTCATTAAGCTCAGAGGTTTGACCCAGGGAGAAATGAAATTCTCATCCTGCTTTTTTTTGGGAGGAGAAAAACAGCTAACTCTGTCTAAGCTCCCATCTTTCATTGCCTGATGACATAGAAAATGATCTTTATAAACTGAAACAGACATGCAGCCCAAACAATAGGCCTCAGTGACTCTTGGGGACCATCTGTTTCATATCGATTTATTATATTCTGGAATTAAATTTGAGAGTTAAATTTTTTATCAAAATAAATCTGAATTTGTGCCTTATAGTAGCCCTTAAAACAACTTACGGTCCAAAATCTCAGGGCATCTGAGTTCTGCTAGTACTAATCACAAGAAATGGTAGTTTTCTTATTTTTAAGGTAAACCAAACATCTAAACAAGCTTTCACTGGAACTAACCAGTCTCAATTTTGAATTTTTTTCTAGCTTACTCTCCCTTACTGCTATATAAAAACTCTGAAAATAGGTAATAAAATAAATGCACAGGCATCGTTTTGCATGGTTTCTAGCAGGATCCATGTGTTTAAATTTATCTCTTTTCCTATAATGGTGGTTTTCATATGGAAACTATTCAGTAAATACTTCTTAAATACATTTATAACACAAAATAATTGAACCTTTAAAATTTTCATTATTATGTTTAAAATAAAGCAGCAGATTAGTTATAGATAGTAAACAAGATAAAGAAGATTAATTTGGCTTTACAAAGATTAATGTTGCTCTCTGATTTTGTAAGCAACCTCATTAATAAATATTTATTGTGTCCTTACTGATGACAGGCCCGGGTCTTGGTAGTATGGATTAAACTCTTGCTATTTCCATGCACTCTGCTGGGACAGGATTGACTGCATTTTTCCAAATGAGCCCCACACTTGCCTTTTCCTGGGAACAGTATGAATCATTTACAACAGTTAGCATTGAAAAGCACAGTTGATGTGGTAGCATTTATTATAAAACATACTCATTTGAAGTGGTAATTATTCTGCTACCAGGGCACAACCTTTTATAAAATCACTTAAACAGTTTTTTTATGAAGATGGAGCTTTAATTTTTTCAGCAGCTATCAAGTGCAATGCTTGAGTACCTTTCCTCATTTGTTTTTCATCATGTATCACTGCCCAGAAGCAATCATTAGCTAATTTGCTGATTTATGGTTGCAGTTTATGAGCTTTAAACAGTGCTAAACGATTTTTGTTTCTTCCTCAGTGCATTGGCAGGTGAAGAATGTCCGTCCTTTATATTCTTGGCTGTGTAAAGAAAATTCGCCTCACCCTGTGTGTTCTTGGCTTCTATGACATCTGAAATTGCTGCCTTATTACTTTCCTGCTTGATCTTAACCAAAAGCAGTGTTTACCTAGCCACCAATGTTAAAGCTGCTAAGGTATTTCGTGCTGCCACCTATGACAAAACAAGGTCAGAACACCAGGTTAGCATAGGAATCTAACAGCTACTACTTATGCAGTTTTCTAGTGACATACATACTGAAAAGAGAAATTGGTTACCGCTGTGCAGGGGGACAGGGCCTGGCATCCCAGCTGTGTGAGGCATGGTTTCATTATTCAATGAGACACAAACATTCACATTTAACATTTGTTTTGAATAATGACAGTCTACATTACCTTTGCATGTGTGACCCAAATTTCACAGTAAAGAGGGGAGAGATTTTGAATGCTTCCTGATATTGACCTGGTGATTGTGTCTTACATGTCTAAAGGGATAAAAAGACCACAGTGTGTAACAGCATAAGCATGCTTCCAAATTTGCTGACAAAATATACATATTAGCTGGACAATAACAGTGCTGGCAAGGATGAGGAGTAATTGGAACCCTCAGACATTGCTGGTGGGAATATAAAATGGTGCAGCTGCTTTGGAAAACAGTTTGGCAGCTGCTCAAAAGAGTTAAACACAGTTATAATATGACCCAGAATATACCCAGATAATCGAAATCATATGCTCACACAAAATGTGTACACAGATGTTCATAGCATACTTTATTCGTAGTATGTGAAAAGTGGAAACAACCCTAATTTCCATCAACTGAAGAATGGATAAACAAATTGTGGTACATCATTACAATGAAATATTGTTCAGACATAAAAAGGAATAAACTACTGATACCCAATACAAACAGCATGAACCTTGAAAACACTATACTGAGTGAAAAAGCCAGACACGAAAGGCCACAGATTACATAATTCCATTGTTATGAAATGTTCAGAATCAGCAAATCCATAGAGACAAAAAATAGATCAGTGTGGGCCAAGGGCTGGGGGAAGAGTGGGTGGAGAGTGACTAATAACGGGCACAGAGTTTCTTTTGGTTGTGAGAAAAATGTTCTGGAATGAGGTTGTGCACAGCTCTGTGAATATACTAACATCCACTGAATCGTCTCTTTAAAAGGATGAAAGGTATGGCATTTGTATTGTATCTAAAAAAATTCACTTATTATTATTGACATCTCCATGTGATATGCATCTTCTTATTAGACATTATTAGGCCATTATATTTTCCACAAGCAAATAGAAAGCTTATTTGGATGACTTTCTTTTAAGAAGAGTTTCAATTATAATAACCATGATTCTACATTTTTATCAAAAAGCTCAGGATTTATTTTTTAATATATAATTGTCAGTGTATCTAATTATCATTTGACCTATCACATTTAATATTTTCATTTCTCTTTTCATTGAATGAACCCTTAATTCTCTTTTTTAAAAAAATTCTTTAATGTGTTTAATGTGTCAATCTTTTCTGTTTCAAATAATGAGAATTAAGCCATTGTTAATATTCACACTGGTTTAAAATCTGAGCTGTTTTTGAATTTCTCCTATTGCCTTTGGGTAAGGGGGTTAAGGAAGGGAATGATGCCATTTCTAATTTGTGATTCTATTTCTAAAAGTCTACTGGATATAGAGTGCTATCTCTCAGACAAAAATAAATAAAGGCTTCAAATCACCATATTTATCAAAATATTTTCCATGATTTCAGATACTTTATTACCTTTCACTTGGACTATAAAAATGATCTCAATTAGCATCAGTGGACTCTGGCCCCACCTCTCTCATTTATCATCACATTTAATCATCGCCAAAGCACCTTCTGTTACAGTGTTCTCTCCTCTGAAACCTTCAGTAAATATCACTTTCCTATTGATCCTACTGGTGTTTCAACTCCTCTTCTCAGCTTAAATTCTACTAATTCCTGTATGTACCTTACACTCCAGCCAAATAGTTTCCTTCCAATTTCCTATTTTCTCACACATTTTTGCCAGGATCCTTGGATTTCCCACTGACTGGAACAATTTCACTTCATGTACCCTTATTGATACTCCATCCACTTCTTAAGGCTATAATCAATCAAATGTAACAGGGAAATCTCCTAAGAGCAGGAAATTTGTCTTGTTCCCTAGTTTAACCCCAGAGACCAGAACATTGCCTGCACAAAGTAGAAATTCAAACAATAAATAAGCAAATAAGTAAAAATAAATTTACACTTAGATGAAGGAATGAATAGCTTCTGTATACCTTCCTGATATCCCAATTCTCTCTCCTTCTAAAATCATGTAAAACTTTTTAATTGTACTCAATATCCTGTTGTACATTTATCTGAGTATTTATCTTTATATTCCTTGTCTCTTATTCATTTCTGTATTTTATTATATCTCACCTTAAAGCTTAATCTCTGTTCAGTCAATACTGGATGAATTAAATCAATCAACAGAGCCCAATATCCCCACTTTGGAAACTATATCTGCTTTGCATTTTTCCCCGGCTGGCTGGTTTACATAAATATTACATGCTTAGAAAGAGAAAAAATTTACTTAACAATGAACAAGGAAAATTCTGAGAATTTTAATTATTTAGTTTTTATTTAATATGATACACATCATGATATTTTCAGGGGAGAAATTTTGAATTTTTATAGAATGTGTCTTTTTTAAATTTTTATTTATTTATTTATTTTTGGCCAAGCCACATGGCTTATGGGATCTTAGTTCCCCGACCCAAGATTGAATCTGTGCCCTCGGCAGTGAAAGTAGAGTCCTAACCACTGGACCACCAGGGAATTCCCAGAATGTGTCTTTTAAAAATAAGTATGACTGACATATGAGCCCACATAAATAAAAGTCATTCAAAACACCTGTGTCTTTTAAAGGCAAACATGGATATTAAAAGCATTTTCCTACTTTACCAATAGTCTGATGTCAAAGATTATCACTTCCCAATTCTGATTCACCTCTGAGATCAGAGTTGATCCCAATGGAATTTTCGAACATTTCTCACTAACTGCTACTGAGAGGTTGTGATGATGGTGGACATGGGGAGTCTAAATCTGAGAAAGCCTCTCTATCTACCAGTCTCCCCCAAAATGTAGTATTTCATAGAAGTTGTGCACCCTCATTTCCCTACTATTACTTTAATTACCAGTTTTAGACAAAGGCAATATAGACCAAATTACAGACTATGGATCAAATTACATTCTGCATGAAGAATATTTTGTATATCAATTTATAAGTCAATTTCTGATATAAGAGAGACTCTAAACCACAGTTGCTACCCTTATTTACCCCAAAGTGGCTACAATTTCCATAGAATAAGTCATATAGACATGTTGCATACATGTGTACTGCCTTCCTGGTTGGTCACAGTGCATGACTGGTGTCTACCTCTTGGCAATGAGGTCAGAAAAATCTGACCTGAGCTGGGTTTCACTCTATTTTAAATATTTCTCTATTTGAGTATATTTCCATAGGAGAAACTAGAGTTAAAACTTTAAAATATTAAGAACAAATTATTTGCAAATACTGTTTTCTCTAGCCACTAAGAAGTCCTGTAATAATTACAGAGATTTATAGTTCAATTCTCAAAATTAGAAGATATTCCTTGTAGGTTTTAAATTATTGCATGAAGTAATGACTCCAAAAATAAACACTGCAGAATCTGGTGGTTCTAAAAATATAAGATAGAGCCCTTGCAGAAAACTATACCTGATAAGCATAATTTATTACATAATAACAGTAAAAGATCTTTTAAATTGCATTTATAATAAATTTTCCTTCAGTGCCTTTTAAAAATAGAAGCAAATGTTATAGGTATATCTCATTTTATTGTTTCACTTTATTGAGCTTTCCAGATATTGTGTATTTTACAAATTGAAGGTTTGTGGCAAACCTGCATTGAGCAAGTCTATCAGCACCATTTTTCCAACAACACTATTTTTAATTTAAGGTCTATACATTGTTTTCTTAGATATAATTCTGCTGCACACTTCAGAGACCATAATATAAACATAACTTTTATATGTGCTGGGAAACCAAAAATTTCATGTGACTCCCTTTATTGTGGCATATGCTTTATTGTGGTGTTCAGGAACCAAACCCACAATATTTCTGAGCTGTACCTATATTTTGTTCCAGAAACTGATAGTTATGACAATTCATGCATGATGGTTTTCAGTGTTGTAAAGAAAGAGAATAAATAAATTATAACCATCATAAATTTTCCTGAGAAATGTACTTTTGTCATAAATTTACTGAGTAAATATTTTATTTTATGTAAAATGCATTGTGGTCATTTAATACAAACCACAAACATTTACCTACCTGGAGAAAGTGGTTCTAATTTTATTCTGGGTATGCTCAATCTCTTATATAAAATGGTGTAGTATTTGCATATTAACCAAGGCACATCCTCCTATATAATTTAAATTATCTCTAGTTTACTTATAATACCTAATACAATGTAAATGCTATGTAAACATTTGCCAGTGCATACTAAATTCAAGTTGTGCTTTCTGGAACTTTCTGAAATTATTTTTTTTCAAATATTTTCGATTCTCAGTTGATTGCATCCTCAGAAGAGGAAACTGCAGATAAGGAGGGCTGACTGAAATTTAGAAAACTTGTGATTATGAGCACTTTCTCCTCTCTTTGAAATGTATATAAATCCTTTTGAAGACTAGATAGGACTTTTGTCAGCTTTATGACCTGAAGATGTCTTTCTCAAAGACTTGGAAGCCATCTCTTTGAAATGCAGGCATCAAGATAGATGCTCCCCTACCTAGGAGCCTAACTCTGGCTGGGGCCTTGCTCCAGGTTGTAAAACTACTTCCTGTCATAAAGATATGGGTTTTTTCTCCTCTGGATAAAGCCAATTAGCCAATACAGATGGTTACCCCAATAACCAGATAAAGTTAGGCTGAACTCTGTGTGACAAATGATGCTATCAAATCCTCTTACTTGAGGACTAGCTATTGTCCATCTTGAAAACATATGGGGAATGGGTTTTATTGGTTGTATATAAAAGGGTAAGATTACTTTCTGGTTTTATATTCTTTTAGTGGTTTGCCTGTGTTGCACATATCATTCTTGTTTAATGCTTATTCAATAATAAAACTATTTTCTTTCTCTACTATGTTTGTGGAGAGGGTTTCTGGATTGGGAGAAGATTTTACTTTTAATTATATTTCCCCAACAATTTGTAAGTTATTTACATATATAGGTATGTTATTTCAGAACAATGAATATAATCAATTAATTGTATTTTACAGGTTAGAATATATTTGATAAAATTCTTTAAAAATGATTGTTTCTGCTTAATTCTGCTTAATGTTATAAACTGATGTTATTGTTGTTAAACTGAGAAATCACTGCCTTTCCATAATTGATATTTGTTATATACTTTTGCATTTCTCTTCTCCTTGGTTTCCTCACTGGTACACTTTTGGTAATCTCTAATCCCTTAGTGAAACATCTTTTTTCTATTAAAAGAGCTATTTCTGTTTTCAAACATCACTTAGAAGTTATTTACATGTTAATAACATCAGGCTATTTTGAAATAATTTCCTTATAAAAATAAACTAAAAAATATACAAACTTAAATTGTATTCAAACTAAAAATCACTTTAATGTGCTCTAAAATAGAGAATTTAGCATCCTTCTTAGTATTATCAATAATGGACTTATTTTAATCATCAAATTGCCAAGTCTAAGATAACGTACCTATCCTCAGCGTTGACTTTGGACGTCAATGGCCTGACAAGTAGTGTTCCTCAGAGAAATGAGGTATTTTTTTTAAACTAAATCTTTCACAAAGACACAGAAGGAGCTTTCAATGAGATTCATGAAATGTTATTAATTGGCACATCGTTGTAAATCAACTATACTTCAGCTAAAAAGTGCACATATGAATCATAGACCATGATTATCATCTTCAGAATTTTAGAGTGGATAAAGATCTCTTAAGCTCCCCCTTGTGCTTAAAGTTTTATTAGAACTAATCTTAACCTTACAGCAGAAACAGGGACCAGCATGCTGCAATGCTTTCACTGTGGTAGGACCACGACTCACTGGCTGAGGTGGCAGTGCTGGTACCCACGGGCCATCTTAATGTAAATAAATTTACTGGCATCTCAGTTAACTTAGTCTGTCTGAACTTTGAAAAATAAAAGAATGTTCAGGTATGAATGTTTCCTAAAATCAAAGCCCTTCAGCAGGGCAGGGTACGTTTTGTCACCCAGAGACCTCGGTCAAATCTAGGCCTTGATGCTTACTAACTCTTCATCCTTGAGTAACCTTCAGAACCTCAACCTCCTAACAGGAAGGATGCAGATACAAACCGGCATTTCATATCGTCAACTCCCTAGCACAGAGCTCCTGTCAATCCAGCTTAGGCAGTTGCTGAGGGCAGGCTGAGGCAATGCTCCTTAAGGGAGTGTGGGGGCTCTGGAGGGGGGGAGCTAGGAGGACCCAGGACAGCAGGGATGCTTTAGAACTTTGCCCTTCCACCATATCATTGTTTTCACAGCCACCATAACCAAAGGGTTTTGTTATATCCTCCAGGCCTGTTCTTGTTGGAGAAGGTTGTAAATAACTTGTCTAAGAATCAGAAAATGCTTCCTGAATAGTCCTCTTGCCCTGTCCGCTGGCTACAACATGGTTGAGAACCTCAAGTTTACCTTCTTAGGCTGTTCCAAGAGTCTTCCAGCTGGTCACTCATTTCCATTTTTTCTCTAATCCAGCCTACCTTCAACAATGTTATTAGGATTAACTATCCATGAAACAAATATTATTTTAACTTCCTTGTCTAGAAACCTCTTCAAGAAAACTGAGCAAAAGGTATCCCCTACTTGCTTTACAATGTAAATCCCATCTTTCAGCATTTGGATATTATAAGCTGAATTGTATCTCCACAAAATTCATATGTTGAAGACCTAACCTGGCCCAGTACCTCAGAATGTGAATGTTTTTGGAGACAGGGCCTTTCAAGAGGCAATTAAGGTGAAACAAGGCCATGTGTGTGACCCTTATCCAATATGACTGGTAATCTTATAAGAAAAGATTAGGACACAGACAACACCCAGACTGAGGGGTGAACATGCGAGGATATGGAGAAGAGGTGACTATCTACAAGTCAAGGACAGAGGCCTCAGAGA
Organism: Hyperoodon ampullatus; assembly: GCF_949752795.1. Taxonomy (NCBI): domain Eukaryota; kingdom Metazoa; phylum Chordata; class Mammalia; order Artiodactyla; family Ziphiidae; genus Hyperoodon; species Hyperoodon ampullatus. The sequence goes on from NC_136923.1 coordinate 60,088,972, forward strand.
AAGCCAAACCTGCTGACAACTCAGTCTTAGATTTTCAGCCTCCAGAACTGTGAGAACATAAAATTCCTGTTGTTTAAACCACCCAGTCTGTGGTATTTTGTTAGGGAAACCCTAAGCAAACTAATACACATGTCTTAAAAAATATTCACTAAGTTTTTTCCCTTATGTACTACTGCATAAATGAATTGGATTGTATTATGTGTTTGATAGATAGGCAAAGGATATTAATACACAATTTATTGAAGAAGAACTGAAATTAGTATACACTTGTAAGAAAATATCTACTTTCTGTATTAATCAAAGAAATGTATATCAGAATAACATTGATTTTGTCACCCATCAAACAAAGATTGTTTTCCTTTTAATTATTTCTGATAATACCCAGTGTGATTAAAGAAGAAGGTCAAATCCATTACTGGTAGAAGTCTTATTTGCTACAACTTTTATGGAAAGCGATTGAGAAAATTTTATAAAGAGATTTTAAAAAACATAAAATGGACTGTGGCCCAGCAATTCCATTTCTCCTAAATGATTCATGGAAGTAATCTCAAAAATCGAATGCGTGTGTGTGTGTGTGTATGTGTGTGTGTGTGTGTGTGTGTGTGTGTGTATGGGGTTATGTTTACTTTTCTTTATTGAAATATCATTTATAAAGAAAAAGTAAAAGCCACTCACAAATGCGACCATGGTATATTAAGGATCACTTTCATCTTAACTCTGCCTGCCACACCTAATCACTTCAGCAAAAACCTACTGAAATGGCAAAACCCTGTTCCTGCCATCCTTGTACCCATGCACATGTGCACACACACAGGCACAGACATTTTTGGGGGTACTTATCTGTTAGGATCCTGCCCTTGAGCTCTGAGCTCCTGGCTGTGACCACATCTTGCCCTGCCGTTGGCCTTTACAGAGCTGGTAGTGTTTGATGGCTTTATGTTCTTTGGCTGTGGGTTCCACCCTCCTCTATAGATTCAGCCTTCGTATCCTCTGCTCCTCAGGCTGTATGTTGTTCCAGTGAGTTCTTACTACAGCCATCTAGAGTCTATCCCCATATCTGGTCACTGAGTTTGTTGCCTAACAAAGCTATTCTTACAACTTCACACTTTATAACCTTTACATTTACTTCCCATATACTTTAACAACTTAGAGCCATTAAAATTTATGTGTTAAGACTATGTAATACCATAGAAAAATAATTTAAAATTTGCATAAATATAATAACAATTATGTGACTAAAAGCTTAGTCATTTGAAAAAAAGACTCAAAAGAAATAAACTAAAATATTAACAATGATTTTTGTCTCCTACCTTCTTTCACTTTGCATCAGTTGGGAATATAAAAATGTCTTGAAAAACAATGGCTATTCAGGGAACTTCATATACATATATATGTGTATATATATATATCTCAAATTTAAACCAATATATACACTGATATATATATATATATATCAAATATACATCAAATATATGTGTGTGTATATATATAAATGCTAATTGATATAAATCTGCAGCAACAGTAGCAATACTTCATATTGGCTGAATTTTGTCTCTATATCCAGTAGGATTAGGTTCAGTGGCAGGAAACATAAAGCCCCAGAGATATTTTAAATATTTCTCTTTTGCCTAAAAGTCAAGGTGGATGGTTTAGGTTTGATGTGGTTTTCTAAATGTCAGCCCCTTCTACTATTGCTGCAGGACTTTGACCCCAAGGTCTACTAGGGGTGGCATCTGCTTTTCTGAGAGCTAGATGAATGAAATGGAGAAGAAGAGAAAAAAGATCTCATATACTGTCTTAAGAAAGATTTTTAGAAACTCCCATAGAACATTCTATACTGGCCAGAACCTATTCACAGGTCTCCCCCTACCTGCAAGGATGTCCACAGTCCCAGCTAGCTATCTCTTCTATGAACCACAAAAAAGAGTTATTGAAAAGAAAACTCAGCATTTCTGGCACAGTCTCAATTATTCTGCAAATTTCAAAATATAATTGCTGAATTCAAGTTGTGGAATTTTCTTCTCTCCATGGCAATTTGACTATATACTCTAAGTTTTCTTCTGCCTCCTTATTCTATTAATATCGCCTTTGACTTATAGCATCTTGATTTGAATTTGTTAATTATTTTAGAATTTTATTCATTTTCTTTTCTCCTTCTTTAAAGTATGCCTCTTGTAGCTTAAATATTTGCTCAGAACCAGACATATAAGCCTGAGTTTTGGTTGTTGCTGTTTTCTCCTGAAACCTGGGGAAAGCGCTCGGTCCACACAGGCACTCAGGACTCTGGGGACAGCATTTCATACATTGTCCCAACCCCCCTTTCCTTTGGTGGGATGTCCCTGAGGTGTCTTCCACGTGGCCCTGTAGAGGGCACCAGTGAGAATGAGTCACAGTAGTAACTAGTTCGCAACACACCTTTTATGGCTTTGTGTCCTCTTTTCTTTCAATCAGCCTACTCCTTAAATTTTGGTTATTGGGTAAACTACCTACACCTATATCCTCGTAAATAAACCATCTGTAGCCAACTCCTTGTTTCCAGCTCTGGTTTTGTCAGAACAAAAATTAAGAGCAATATTACCATTCTCGTGTTCAATCTGAGCTACATCTGAGGTTGCTGTCCACCACCTTCCAGTCTCACTGCCTTTTCCCTTCTCTTGTGTATAGTGAGTTTTTACCAAGTTATTTTTTCCCATCTCTCTCATGTTTGATGTTAAATTTTCACTTTGTATTTTAACTCTCCATTTAGTATTTTAATTTCTCTGTGCCTCTCCTTCCTGCCCCTTTATTACACTCATGATCCACGCTGGGATACCTGACACTCATGTTCACACTTTAGTGTCTGATCTTCACCACTAGTGCGGTGAAGAGCAGATGACACTGATTCAATTGAAACCTGGTGGTTGGCATATTGCCCTGCTAATAACAGAAACAAAGCCACCTTCATTTTTAATTCTTTGTGATCGTCATAAAACGCAGAGGACTGAGTCTGAAGGAAGTTTCCCAATCTTTATAAATCTTTTTAAATGCCTCCTGGTTTTAATTTACCTGAAATTAGAAGGATATTGTGGGGTATGATGAAAAGCCCAAGTTACAGTCACTTTATTTTGACAGATAATTGTGAAGTATTTCTTATTTTAGAGGTAAGTTTTATTTTGAAGAATTTCCTTTCCTTCTTATGTTAGAAGATCGATCTACAAGATTCCTTCCCAGGTTATTGAGTTAGTGTGTTGTTTTGCATGTCATCATTTAACTATAACTATAGCTTAAAAATTGTCACAAATGATCAACTAGCATTCATGATAAACAATAGGCACTCATAGTGAAGAAAGAAAAAAATCAAGGCTGGCATAACAATCTGATTTTCCTCTGGAGCCTGACAGAATCTAGAATCAATCTTTCCATGGATAAAGGAAAATACAACTATTTATTACAAATTTAAAATAAATAACAATTGAAATTGTCACAGCACCTTTAAGAAAAAGCCATGTTAGTAACATACTGCAGGTAGTTTACCCAATACCAGAGTGAACCCCAGTAACTTATATACATGGAGCTTCTCTTCATAGCTTTTGGAATTGATTGAACAGTATGATCTCATAAACCTCAAGCAGGGCAATGTTGATGAGATTATAAATCATTTGTGGCAACTCCTGCTCTCTATAATACTTTGAAATTCTTGGTGTCTGATAACCTCATTTATTAAAAATAGTACAACATGACATGGAGATTTTACTGTCAGAATATAGCACACATCTATGTACATGACAAATCTATTCAACTTGCTAAATGTGTTATTTAAATGTATACTGTGTTAAGTCTTGTTATGACACAGTATGTCATATTTTAATATATCGAATCATATCATACCATATTATATTATAGTTGTATAAATCTGAAAAATTCCAGAGTCAACCAGTACTCATAGGTCAAGTAACATGTACTGACTGTGCAGAATTAAATGCACTCAAGATTGGCATCATGGCATGGGTTTAAATTAGCCATATTGCCAAATAACCAGACCTATTTTGTTGATTTTTCTATCTCTGAAACAACCAAATGAGCACTTCAGAAGCATTTATTCCTACTTGCTATTTTACATTCCCTTAATAGACATTTGTATTTGAGAAACTTAATATTTAACTTCCAAGAATCTTCCTTTCCACTAAAAAAGCAAAAAAAGATATGGTGTAATACAACAGTTTTGTTTCTTTATAATTTGTAAAGGCTAAATTTACTCATAAGGGAATATATGATTCAATATTGAATCTTATTATTTCATTTTCTATTTTTATCAATTTTGTAAAAATTACTAACTTTGTAATATTATATATAATGTCTAGTTTCTACATAAGAGCTGTATATTGACCAGATTCTCTAAGAACCTATGCAAGTGACATAATCTATTTGAACAATACTCAACTCATCATATATATTGTAATGTATACATTTAAAATTATGTATAGATGTGGATACAGACTTTTAAAAAAAAGGAAAAAATGAAAGTTATTTCCTTCTGGATATTCGATACTAAGGATGAGAAATTCAGTAAAAGCTTTTTAATATATTAGACCTAAACATGAGGGACAAAATATATTTTAAAATATTTAAAAATTATATAGGTGAGTAGATATAAAAATAAAGGAGCCCTCAAATGGTTAGAAAATGTGATTTCAGAAAAGTTAAAAAGCTCTGTGGCCAAAGGTATGGAAGCAACCTAAGTGCCCATCAAGAGGTGAATGAATAAAGAAGATGTGGTACATATATGCAATGGAATACTTCTCAGCCATAAAAAAGAATGAAATTTTGCCATTTGCAGCAACATGGATGGACTTGGAGGGCATTATGTTGAGTGAAATAAGTCAGACAGAGAAAGACAAATAGTGTATGACATCACTTATATGTGGAATCTAAAAAAAATATAACAAACTAGTGAGTAAAAAATAAAAGATGCAAACTCACAGATATACAGAACAAACCTGATGGTTACCAGTGGGGGAGGGAAGGAGATCAGGGCAATTTAGGGGTAGGGGGAAAAAAAGGTTTTATTATGGGATTATATGAAATCATGTGTGTGAAATTTTGAAAATTGTAAAGCACAAAAGAATTTAAAGACTCTTTCATTCATATTAAAAACAAACAAACAAACCACTATGGTCAAACTTTTTCCTTGGACAATCTACTTACACATGTTGTCTAATGTTTGATTTTTAAAAGCCTGCATGCATGCCTGGGGTAGGAGATATAGTACCTTTTAGGACTAGAAAGGTAAAAATCAGGTAAAAAAACTGAAAACAATTTTAGGACTCCTTTTAGGATGACACATTAGTTGGTAAGTAAGGGAAAAAGAAATCATCTAACAGAGAAAACCAATGTAAATACCTTCCTGAAACGATGTTATCTCTGAAAGTGAAAAAAAAATCCCATTCATATGGGATTTGGGACTATATTCATAACATCAATTGGCCCAAAGCCCTTCAAGCCAAAAATTTGGTTAACTCGTCCTGTTTGGCAGTGCTCCCAGAAGCCTGGGAAGCATCTTTGGCCTCAGTGTAGTTCCAAGGGTTCTGAGCTCACACTGCATCAAACACATGAGAGAATAAGCCATCGTGAGTATGAATCAACACAGATATCAAAGCACAGAATGACTTTCAGAAAGACTTCAAGTATCAGAATTGCAGAAAGAGTGTATGTGTGTTCAATATGTTTACATAGATAGAAGAGGGTAACTGAGAAGAAGTAGAAGGCAATAGAATCTGACTGGATTGAAATATAGAATGTTTATAAGTTAAAGATATAATTATTAAAATAAATCAAATAACATTAAATGAAGTAAACTCAAAGAAATATATGTGAACTTACACAGATTCATGCAAATGAGAGGAATAAGGGACAATATTTAAGAGCCACAGTAAAAAAAAAGAATGAGAAAATTCCATATATTATGATCAGTGTTTGAAAATGACATAACAAATGGAATAAGCAAAAGACATTTTTGAAATTACAAGAGCTTCTAGAATTGTTGAAAAAATCTAGCCCACAAATTTAGTAAGTCTAAAAAATCTAAAGTAGAATACATAAAATTAAATCCACATTTAGACACTACAGGGTAAAAACAGTAGTACATCAAAAATGAAGAGAACATCTTAAAAGCAACCAGAGAGAAACAGATTCCCTACCATCAAAGCTGACTTATGAATAACAACTATGGAAGCAAGCTGAATATCTTCAACATAATGAGAGAAAATATTTGGTGACATAGAATTCTATGTCACATGAAAGTATCTTTCAGTGAACAAGGTTAAAATAAAAACATTTTAGACAGATAAAAACTGAGAGAATTACTACTAATAGGCTGACAAAATTAGCTTCTAAAGAATATATTTTAGACAGAAGGAAATTTATCCAAAGAAGGTTTGAGATCAATAAAACATGAAAAATTTAGAAGTAAACTGAGAAATTACTGGAAAGTAACATAGGATTTGAGAGGGACATAGGAATTAGTTAATTCTGCATCCCTTGTGTTATTCAGGAGGAGTTTTAAAACATTGAGAGACTGTATATTTTGTTAAGTTAAATGCACACAGCTCAAAATTTCTAGGCCCAAAGACTCTTCAGACAAATTATTAGAAATAGAAAAAAGTTTTGTAATATTGCTGGAAATTATGTTAATATACAAGATTTAATTAAATTGCTATACAATAAAAATCATTTAGAATAATTTAAATTTTAAAAATTTAACATGTATTATATAAGCCTAAAAGATGGTAAAGACTAATATAGAAAAACATAAAACTTTTTGAAGGAAATTAGGGCAAAGTTAAATAAATGGAGAGATATGCCATGTACCAAGATAGTTAACTTAATCCCATAAAGATATTAATTCTTTCCCAAATAATATATCAGTCCTATTTATATGCAGGAAAACAGGCTCAAAGGAATCTAAGATGGTCCTGAAGAGGGAACAAGAGGACTTGGATGACTACATGTTAGGACTCAATGAAAAAGTTACGAAAATAAGCTGGTATAGTATAGGCTTGCAGAAATAAAAATAGGGACCAGAGAACTTGGAAACGGATCTGCCCATACGTATACACAAGCCTGACCCATGATATCATTGGTATTGCACACATGTAGGCAAAGAACAGACTGCTCAATATATTGCACTGATTTAATTGGTGATCATGAAGGGGAAAAAACTCTCTTCACATACCATACATAAAATCTGTTGCTGGGCAATCGATTTGAAAGAAAAACAATATCATTTTTAAAAGAAACCTTATGGGAAGATTTTTAGTATCTCAGAGTAGGAGAGGATTTCTTATATAAAACACAAAAATTATATTCTGTAAAAGGAAAACTAATAAATTCTACCACATTCAAAGAATAACCTATATTCACCAAACATCATAAAAGAGAATGAAAAGATAAACCACAAACCAGGGGATGATTTAAAGAATAAATATAAATGACATATATATAACATATATATATATATAAGAAATATAAATAACTTATATATATAGAGAGAATCCTTACAAATAAATGCAAAAGACAACCCAAGAGATGCAAAAATCATGCAAACATTACCCAAAAGAGAAAATAGCAAGTCAATAAATATACGAAAAAATAACAAATCTCATTAGTAGTCATAAAAATGCAAATTAAAACCATAATCAAATTTGATTTCATTTTTGGTTAGTTGGCAAGAATGTGGAGTAATGAGGACTGTAATAATACACTGGGTAATTTATCTCAAAAAGTTGAACGTTCCCTATGCCACAGCTCCAGGAAACAAGCATAAGAATGTTCATAAAAGCAAAAAAATGAGAAACTATCCAAATGTTTATACACGGTAAAATGAAGTTTTAAAATTCTGGTATATTCATCAGTGAAAATGAACCTGTATCAATATAAATATACCTTAAAATTAAGAATATGCATAGTCTGTGTATAAAGTTTAAAAAGAAACTAAACAATACATTTTTTAGTACATAAGTGAATAAATGACAAAGGAAAAGCAAGATGATGATTATCATTCAGTTCAGACTATTACATGTGAAGGGGGTATGACTGCATAGGGATGCATGGGGAGCTTGTAATGTTTCATTGTTTTACTCTCTGTGTTTATGTGTATTTATTTTATGAATAATGTTATTCTTTAAACTACACATTAATGATATAAACTCATATGCATAAAAATTTTCACAGAAATAAAGAAAATAAAAGCAGTTTAGGATAATGGGGTTATTGCATTTTTAATTTTTGAAAACTGCCTTTGATTTTATAATGCTGTCTTTATATTAAATACCAGAGGAATTGATTCATTTGTGTGATATTTTTTCAGATAAGAAATAGTAACTAACATTCATTACATGTATACAGGAAACATAACTTTAAAAATAAATGTCTTGGGGTTTCCCTGGTGGCGCAGTGGTTGAGAGTCCGCCTGCCCAAGCAGGGGACATGGGTTCGTGCCCCGGTCCGGGAAGATACCACATGCAGCAGAGCGGTTGGGCCCATGAGCCATGGCTGCTAAGCCTGTGTGTCCGGAGCCTGTGCTCCACAACAGGAGAGGCCACAACAGTGAGAGGCCTGCGTACCGCAAAAAAAAAAAAAAAAAAAAAGTCTTCACCAAAAATAAATGCTGATAAGTAATTTTTTCTAAGAAATCTAATAATTGAACCCTTTTCCACAAAGTGCTTCATTTAAAACATTTGTCAATATCCCATATAAGAATTCATACTGATTAAACAGAATAGCTGGCAAAACAAACAAAAAAGTAGTCTCTAATTTACATCAGGAATTAACTGATGTGATTTAGCCCCCTTCTACCAAAATGTCTATACATTTTATTTTCCTCCTTCTCCACCCAAACCAGTAATTACTACTAAGAAATACTTTACCTAATCAGTAACTGGTCTAAATATTTGTTCAGGTGCCTCTTTATTATTTATACCTGCACCACAACATTGACCCTGCTAGAGAAATTGGTGTCTTACAAGGATATATAGCTTAACACCAGTGACAGGATGAGTACCTCATCTAGATGCATCTGAAGATCTCAGGGATGAGAGTCAAACACCCTCTGAACAATCGAAGAAACTTGGTAGGAGGCAGCCTAGATGTATATGGCCCAGCCTTTTCCACCACACCTATCCCCAAGTCAGTCCTATAGTCCACTCAGAGCTCATGATGCCACAGTTTAAAAGCCTCTTGGGATTTTTACATCATTTTATCCCCTCTCTTGGGTTTCACATCTTTTTTCAACTGACTGGCTAGATTGATAAAAGTCATTCATTTAATTGATTTTTTTCTATTGACCACTTATTATTTGCAAGTAGTGTAGGAAATAAATGAGAATAAGCCCTACACTGTCCTCAGTGGGGCTTACAATCTAGCAGAAGAGATGCGCAAGTATGTAATTAATTATATTAAAGGCAGATCGAACCAAGCATCACTTTTTAAGGTGCTAGTTAAAGGAATGCTGATGTGAATTCTGAGTTGAGAACACGAAAGTTTGAGTAGACTGTGTCATGTGTAAATGTGTGTGTGTGTGTGTGTGTGTTTGAAAGTTAGAAAGAATTACATACAGAGTAAATGCAGGAGATGTGAAAATGCATATTGTGTTCTGGGATAGTAAATAGATCGGGCTGAAGCTAGGGTTTATGGAATCAAGGTGTAGGGGACAATGAAGCAGGAAGTCAATCTTACAATGAAATCCCAGATCCAGGGTAAACAAAAACACCTTATCATATAAGCCTGTAACAGGTGCCAATAAGTAAAATCCTTCCAATCTGTTTCACTCAGACCCCACTCTTGCTTGAAGGTGATGCTCTTCAGAAATTTGCAATCTACACTGTCAGGACTGATTCAGGCTTAACTTTGAGAAATTGGTTGCAATTACATCTCTATAACTGCCTGTCCTTCACAGACCACAGGGAGCCTTGAACAAGGAACTTTCCACTTTTCCACAAAGTATTACATCACTCCTTCCATTGAATTGTGTCATGGCTATTACATGTGCCATAAAATCAAGCTTCTAACAGGCATCAAGTACAAATATGAATTTTTCACCCTCTCTTGTCAACTTGATAATTATTTTAATCTCCACGCCCATAATAGATTCTATATTACTTTATTTCTGAAGTCAAACTAGCCTATTTTGTTATAACTCTCCAAATTTAAATTTAATTATAATCATCTTATTGAGCTTATTTATTAGGTTATTATATTCTTTTAAAAATCATTTGCTGCATGATTCTGTGTTTTCCTGCTGATCCTCTGTTAAGATGAAATAATCTTAAAAGACTCAGGTCTATTCCCCTCAGATTAAAAAGAAAATGCCAGAAAGGAAGACATTATTTATTTATTTATTTATTGTACATGTGGAGTACCCTAGAGCAGGAGCAGGTGACAAATAAATGACCAACTTGAAAGATTAGGTTTGTAAACTGTTCCAATTTCTCACCTTATGGCCTCAGAACTATTACCTTGAAATTCAGTTGTCCCCTCTCTGCCTTACTGATTGCTGAAGTCTCTAAGTGGCTTTAATGTCAAATCTAAGGTTCTAAATTTTATAACAAGATCAATTTCCACAACATTTTTATTGCCAAATACATTTTTTAAAGGATGCATTAAATTTGAGTCTGTCTGAGGTATGATGGCGAACAGGTTCTTTCAGGATAAAACAAGTAGTGCACTTGTGTGAATATTTATCTAACTGCAGCTTACAATATAGATTATTACAAATGGCAGGGACATAGCACCACCAGTGAGGTGACACAGGAGAATTTATCATCAGGAGTAGGTAGCTTTATAGAATATTGGTACTACTGTACCTACATTCTTCTAAAAAATATTTGGATCGAAGCTCATTTATCATTTAACAAGACACTCACCTGCACAGTGCCTCCATGCCCCCACCTTCAGAAACTCTGCTGAAAATGAGATTTTTTCTTTAATGGTATTTAGTTGTTGTTGTGAGCTTTTTGGCAGTGTGCTACATCACACTTGCATCTTTTTTTTTTTTTTTTTTTTGTGGTACGCGGGCCTCTCACTGTTGTGGCCTCTCCCGTTGTGGAGCACAGGCTCCGGACGTGCAGGCTCAGCGGCCATGGTTCACAGGCCCAGCCGCTCCGCGGCATGTGGGATGCCCCCAGAACGGGGCACGAACCCGTGTCCCCTGCATCGGCAGGTGGACTCTCAACCACTGCGCCACCAGGGAAGCCCCACACTTGCATCTTTAAAAGGACAGGAGGGGCTTGAAATAAAATTAATTTTATGCAAACCACCATCTCTGAGAACTGATGGAGTAAATTCTATATGGTTAGATGTAATATCTTACACCTCTTCTTTGGCGTGCAGCTCCTATGAGAACAGGAGTGGCCTCAGGTAATTCACATAAACTAAAACTCCGGGATCTTCTTTTTGCCACCATTGCAGAAATATGTTTCTTGTAAATTTGGTTCTGACATTTGTCATGGGATAAATACAAAATGCATTGGATGCTATACATTAAGCCCATAGGCCAAATCAGCCCCGCCACCTATTTTTGTAAGTTTTATTGGAACACAGAAGTCACTCTCACTCATTTGTGTGCTGTGCATGGCTGCTTTTGTGCTACAACAGCAAAATTGAGTAGTTGTGACAGATACTGTGTTTCTCGCAAACCAAAACTGGTTACTTTCTGGCCCTTTATAATTAAAGCTTGCTGACCCCTGAGTTGGACCAGCTCTGTTGTGTACTGTCTAGATGTCCCAGTGGTTCTGGCTGAAGGACCTGAAGGAACAGAAAGAAAGGTAGGGAGCCAGAAGGAATGCAAATGCCTAGAAAATACACTGGGATAAAGACAGTTCCACAATCCCTAAACATCGAAATGTTCTCCTCAGAGTAGAAACAAAACGTAATGGAGGTGATGTGGAAGAGGAAGGGGGTCTTTATTAGTCATCAGAAAGTCCTGGCTTTCCTTCCCTCCCCTTCCTCACCCACATCACTTCCTCCCTCAGACTGAGCCTTGCTCCTCCCCTCCAGGTCACTGCTCACCAGCCCACACCACCCCCAGAGGGGCTGCAGAGGCTCTGCAGAGAGGTGACCTCTGACACATAATAAAGATTAAACTAATAAACAGAACTAAACAAAACAGAAAACTCTTTCCCCACTATTATTCAACCAGAGCAAGGGCTAAAATTGGCTTTGACAGATGGGTGCTCTAAAAAGAATTAGTGTAAAAACCGTGGTGTTATAGTAATATGATGTTTAAAACATCACTTTAGAAAGTGGTTCAAGCATTTGGCTGAGATGAAATCTGTAGTCATTATAGGACTACATTATATTATTTTACTTATAGTAAAAAAATGGATATAATTTTTCTTTTCTAAATACCATTTAAAGATTGTGGTTTTCACAAACAACTGTCTAAAATGTGTCCTAACTAAAGCTTTTATTACAATGTAGATAAATTGGAAAGCAAGATTTACAGTAAAAAAGGGTGACAAAAAATAATATTGAGTGTGGGGAAATGGGAAGATATTGGTCAAAGGGAATAAACTCCCACCTAGAAGATAAATAAGATTTATGGTCACTATAATTAACAATACTGTGTTATATACTTGAAAGCTGTTAAGAAAGTAGATCTTAAATGTTATCACCATACACATAGAAATATTGTAATTACGTGAGAGGATAGAAGTGTTAACTAACCTTATTGTGGTAATTATTTTGCAATATATACTGTATCTAATCATCACATTGTACACCTTATATCCGTTTTATGTCAATAATATCTTAATGAGGCTGTAAGAGAAACTAATTGCCATATTTATAAATTTTGAAGAGACATTTTCTATAATAAACTATTTTCAAGGTGAAAAAAGAAAAAAGAAATCGTATGAATAACATTTTATTTTTGGATTACCTAAAATGGTTTGCAAGACTGAAATTATGGAATTAGTTCCAGAGCTCCTAATTAATTTACTATGTCTTTCATTGTCCCCTCTTTTCTATTCCACTCCTGTTGAGATCATGGCATAAAGCTTCTCATGGTGCTTCCTGCCTCTGGTGTCTGCCTGCCTCAGTCCCTGCCGATGTGCACAGCCACATTAATCCTCGGATGTTTCAGAAATGGTCACCCAGTCCCCACTGACAATCAACTTAAATACTACATTTTCTTCCAGGCATTTTTCTCACAACTCATTTTATTATTTTGCTCCAACTCACGATCAAGCCTTCCCTCCTCGCCTCATCCCCCACAAGTCCTTTATTTTATTTGTTCACTATAGTCCAGGTGGATTTACCAGGTGGTTTTTTGAAGTATTTCACTCATTTCTTTTCCATTGGTATCATTTGCAACTAATTTTTCAAATGACTTTTTTTTTTTTTTTTTGCTAGTTTACCCAGAGACATCAGAGCAAGGTGAGGTGGATTGGAGCCAGAAGGTTTGAAATCCCAGCTCTGTTTCTGATTACCTGGCTGAGGTTGGTCCAGCTACTCAATCTCTCCCTGCATGTAAGCTTTTATTTCTAAGAAAGTAAGAGTACTTAACTCATAGAGGTGCCAAGAGTGTAACTTGAGTCTATGCATGTAGAGTACTTAGACAAGCACCTGCTGTGTATTAAGTACTATGTTATAGCTTGGAGAGTATGAGCACTACCCTTGGACTTCTATGAACCCTTGCACTGTTGCTTACTGGCCATGTAACTTTGGGAATACTACTCACCCTCTTTAAACCTCAGTTTCTTCAACTGTAAAATGGGAATAATACCAACCTAATAAGATTGTTGTAAAAATTCAATGTCGAAGATGAAAAATTTTGCATAGTGTCTGGCTCATAATAAGTACTTAATTATATTAGTTGTTTCTACTATGAGTATCATCATTATTTATTGCCATCGTTGGGCTTTTTTGCTACTTATAATATTCTATAGTTCCAAAGAACTTGAGGATGTGACTAACTGCCCTAGTCTTTTCTATCCTACTACTATAAAGTTGAAGATTATTGGGCACATTCCCCCCTAAATTTTTTAATTTGCACTATATCAAATAGATAACATTAGAACTAATCAGTTCTTCAAACTTTCTGAGTGGAAGAAAAGCAAATAAAAAATGACAGGTATGTTTAGTTAATGGGATTTCCAGCAGATGTCATAACTACTTTAAACCCAGTTTGTGAAGTAAGTCAGGAAAATATTAGCATATTTCTCACAATGAAGTCTTGAGTCCACTCTCACAAATTAAACTCTGCCCTGAACCTGTGAGTTTTGGGGTTTTTTTGTCCAGGTGTGTTATCTGTTGCCCTTTTAAAGCCAGAAGCTTTGCCTTTTACATATTCATATCCAAAAATGATGTTAATTTTGAAGACAGAGCTATCTGGCTCCACTGTCAGACAGGTGACTGATAGATTTCTCTAATCCTCTGACCCCACAATTCCCTAATGGAAAAGCAAGGATAATACCTCTTATCCTTTACTATTGTTGTGAGATTATGTATCTAAAGTCCTAAAATACAACAGCCACCTATTAAAGGTAACTATATATTTTTTTATCTCTCATTGCCTCTTCCTGTGGAAATTCACATAATATAAAATGGGCATTCAATAAATGATAAGTTAAATTGAATCAAATAGCACAATACATTTTAACAGACTAAGAATTATAAAGATGCTGATAACTGGATTGGCTACATAAATTTAGAATTTTTCTCTCTTGATTGTTCATTTATTTTATTCATGGTCAAAATCTCATTTGAAAATAAAACAGAGTTAATAGCAAGTAAGCTCATAAAATTAAAGTACTTCATCTTCTAATAAAATTAGGAAGTTGGAATTTTATTCTTCAGGCAACAGGGAGAGATTGATGTTTTCTAACAAAGAAGTAACATGATGAATTTAGTATTTTAGGAAAACAAATGTGAATTTAGCATTTAAAACAAAACCAAGAACAAAAGATGAGTGTATATTTTTTGATGTTCAACTAAATAGAAGGAGACAAATCAGGAGGAACCTTAACTGGGGAGACACTGATGAATGGTTTAGATGTGTGGGTGTAGGAAGAGAGGTAATGTCTGAATGGAAAAGTCCACAAATAGTTGAAGCCTCTCAAACAAGTAGGTCCATAGCGACAGTCAAGGTTTAAGATAGTTTTGGAGATGAAAACTGAAAATGTGATGTTATTATAGCCTTGTAAGGAGCTTAGAATAGAAAAAGGGGAATACAGCTAGATGAAACTTGGTAGTTTGGGAAGAAATTTTAGTGGAGATTTTTTTCATGGAGGAAGGGACTTTGGTAGATTTAGTTTGGAATGATATTTGCTGCCTAAGTTATATATGAAAACTATCATACAATATGGTTTCATTTAAAGGGAAATACAGTTTCCCATCTTCAATAATGAAGAGAAATTGCCTTAATTCAAATAATGAGATTATTAAAAGTTATTTCAAAGAATGTTTGTAGCTTCCCCAGTAAAAGCCTTTAGCTCATATGACAAAAAATAATCACAAAAATCTGTAACTGATGGAAAGATTTAGCAGCCACTATTTTCCACTGAATGGAGAATCCATAATGGAAGACAGCCAAAATATGGACAAGGACTTAATGCAATGTAACCATTCCTATGTGGAAAAGCCACTGATAATCAAACTACCCATGCAAATCATATTTAATTAAGTTTTCTTTGACAGAAAATTATGAGAGAGGTGTTGGCAAAACACATAAAACAATGCTTTTCAACCAGCAAAAGAAAAAATGAATTTTGGGATTCTTAGGTATGCTTAGGTATTTGTCACCCTATACTGGGTTTAATTTTTCAGTGGTCATATAGTAGGCAAACTCATAATCAACTCAGAAGAAAAAAAATGCTCAACTCACTTTCATTATTAATCCTTAAGCAATGCTGTATATAAACCATAGATTTAAAAAAACCTTAATATATACTAATAATGTAAAAAACAAGAGAATGGTAGATCTCCTTAAGGCTGAGGTGGCAGTTTTTGCTCTCTTCCCCCTTGTCTATAGCAGACACTACAAAAAGATCACAGCTGCAGAGCCTGGAGGAAACTTCAAAATACACTGTGATATAATATTTTCCATCAGCTAAAATTCACCTTAAAAAAGCTTCAGAGAGGAAACCTATGTTCATCCTTGTAAGTGTTGTAAGTGTTAAAAAAAAGACCTTAGTCATCATGGTAATTATAAGGTACAGGTTTGGACACAATCGTAAGTGTGTGGCCAATAGAAGAACCTGCATCTGTTCTAAAATGGCTTAAACATGTAAAACACGATGCTAGAAGAAGGATGGTTTAATCAAGCTTCAACTTTAGAAGAAAAATACACACAATTTTAAAAGACAGCATCTTATATTATTTGGGCACATAATTTAACATTTTAATAGTGTTTAAATACCACTAACTTTCTATGAACATTTGAACCACAGGTAGTATATGCCCATTCTATAGTTTCAAAAAGTATTTCATTAACCTCACATGTTTTGGTTATTGTAAATATTAGTTACATTTCACAAAACAAAATCCTACAATGCATTCTGGTAAATTAGTCTCTGCTAAGAGGAGACTTGAGCATGAAACTTAAACAAGAATGTTTAATGGAATACAAATATCAATCTAGAAACTCTAATAAAAATCTCCCTTCACTGGGTGAAGGCTCTTAGCTTTTACACAGAAAACCACCACATGTGGCGCCCCTTGAAATGCATTATAGATAAGGCTCATAATCTTTCCTTCCACAAAAATGGCACAAGAATTGATTTCAATTATCATTTAATACTTATTTCCCTCTCCTGTCAAAAAAATGTTCCATACACATGAAACTGAAGGTTGGCAGCCTGAATTCATCTATGGAACTTTTAAGGACTATTGAATTACAGTGAATTTTCTAGTTCTCTCATTGTTACTAGGAGGATGCCTCAGAGTCTGAAATATATGGTAGGATGTGCTACAGTGCCAACAGGCTTAGTAAGACCAATGGGAAGAAAAGCTTCTCAACAATTTGTCAAAATGAATTTCATAAATTAGGTTAACATGACTGATTATACATGACCAGCACCCCTCCTGTAGAACTGAGCTGACATCTCTCTTTGCTTTGTTTGCCCCCATACAAGTCTCTGTCTGGGTATGAACTGTTGGAAAAACCACGAGGTAATTTAAAAATAAATTAGACCTATGTCTTTCAAAACTAGAAACTATTTTGCGTGTTATAGGGTTTTGGTTTGTTTGTTTGTTTGTTTTCATGCTATACCAACACCTAAGATGCAAGAGAGTATTTATGATGTTGTCAGTATGTTTTCATACAGTGTGATGTTCTGGTGGGCACTTCCAGAAGTTGTGTGTCTTTACTTGCACATTCAATTCTCCCACAAAACTTTTGTTAAAAGGACAGCACTTCCATAAAGGAACAGCATACTTATCAACAGTACCAGCATGGTTGTAACTAAGGACAGCAGAACAGACTTGCGATACTAGAAACTAAGGTTACACAGTTCTTTCTTTAAGCAATACTCCACTGGACCCCTCCAGCCCTATATATACACTTTCCTATAAATGTTGCCATTGTTTTCCTCTATGGGATCCAGAGTTTATGGGTTTAAAGACTATATAATTTTGCATTCTATCTTTAAGAAAAAGGTTACAAAATTATTACTATAAGTTAAGCATGAGAGTGAATATTTATTTTGAACGAGAAAAGCAATCATGACCAATTGCAAAAGTTGAAAAGCTGAAAATACTATAAATATCACAAATTCCAGAAAATAATATAGTATTTTTATTAACTGCCTGATATACCCCTAAATGACTTTTCCCTACTTTTTGAAGCAGAGTTTTTTTATCACCTCTCATATGACAATGATTTTATAATATTTTCTATAGAGAGCTGAAGAAATTCAGTTTTTTCCCTCTAGCATGGTTGATAGAAAAACATTGTTAACACTGATAGTTTTGAAACATTTCTTTCAGTTTCATATCTCATTGATGGTTAGTTATAGACTGTTAGAATTGTCACATTTGAGGAAGCCCCTATCAAATTTCTTTCACAGTTGAGCTAAATGACATAGAAGAGTTTTTGACAGAACATTTCCAGCCCCAAACCATTCAGTTCCAGTTCCTACAACACTAAGCAGGCGTCCCAGCACCAGTGCCGAGGGCACAACTAAACAGCAGACTCAGATCTCCGTCCATGAATACATCGGATAAGCCAGGAAGAGTATCCCCGGAGTTACTTCTACAACGCAATGTTAGCAGTACCTAACTCATACAAGTAAAACTAGTCGACTAAACCCAAACTTGAAGAATCTCCAACACAAACTCCACTTGACACACTCTCACAAACATCCTTATCCACTCCAACATGACCCCACCCGTGGGAAAGTGTGACAGGTAGGCAAGTGATCGCAACTGATAGCACGGAAAACACCTTATTTTTGCAACAAAGGAACATGACTGTGTGAGCACTTCCCCGCGCCTGGAAGGTCAGTTCTTCCAGCACGGCCCTCCCTCCTGCTGTCCCCAGAGCACCCACCCCCATCTCTGCCGGAGCCTGGGCTGCCTGTCCCGACTCCTCCCTCATCCACTTGACAGCAGACCTTAGTGTTTCCATCTTCAGTGTTACCTTTGCCCTGATTCTTCCAGTCCCTTTCCTGTGCTCATAGCCAAGACCACCTCTCAATAAGTTTCACCATTGTCGTTGAATCCCTAAATCCACCCTAACCAACTGAGAATTATAAAATTCTCCCAAACCTTAGTTTATCCTCTGCTTAAAAACCTACAGGTGGTCCTTTATTATACAATCAGTGGCATTATAACCTCAGCCTTCGAGCTCATCTGTAACCCCCGTTATTTCCCCTGCTATTTTAAATGAACTCTCTTTCCCCCAGTTATTTTCCTGTATTCTTTGGGTTTCCTTTGAAAAGTCCCTCTTCTTGCCTTCCCCTTTATCATTCCTTTTTGCATGGAGCATCCTTCCTCTTCTCTCTACTTCTCAAAGTAATACTTATTCATCTTGGTCTGCTGTTGTTTTGCTTACCGTCTTAGAGGTTTTTCTAAATACCCATAGTTGTGAAAATAATTATCTTTGCTGGAGAAGGTATAGTCTCTATTTGACACAATATATGCTATGTTGTACCTTCATTCAGTTATTGTTTACATAGAATGTGTATATGTATGGAACTGTGCATGTGTATAACATCCTTCCAACAATATCATAGGTTTAATTTATTTGCTATTACCATGCACATTACTTAGAACTGCAAACAAGATAAATGTAAGAAACAGTTTCTGCCTATAGGATGTCTAAATCTTGTAAGTGGGAGAAGATAAGAGTGACAATTAATTATAATAGAGTAAGATAAGAGCCCCACACAGCAATTACATATTATACATTAATTGTTAGACTCTTTGACCCTCCCACTAGACGCCATGCTTTTGAAAGTAGAGGCAGCGTCTCTTTAATCACAGTTTTTATTTATTTATTATTATTATTATTATTTTATTTTTTTGCGGTACGCGGGCCTCTCACTGTTGCGGCCTCTCCCGTTGCGGAGCACAGGCTCCGGGTGTGCAGGATCAGCGGCCATGGCTCACGGGCCCAGCCGCTCCACGGCATGTGGGATCTTCCCGGACCGGGGCACGAACCCATGTCCCCTGCATCGGCAGGCGGACTCTCAACCACTGCGCCACCAGGGAAGCCCCACAGTTTTTATTTTTCCGGCACCTAGTTTCTAGATGTATTGAGTTCTCTATAATTGTAGATGCTCCTGTAGCGGCTGGGAGATGTCTTAAATATTGCTGAGGGGATTCAAACACTGACTGATGATCTGGATTTAAAGCATGAAGTACAAATGACCTGTATACATGTGTTTGAGTTCTTTGTGAGACAAGTACTATGTAGAATATAAAACTGGGTATGAGCCTCAGTCTACTATAACTGGTTGGTAGTGTTATCATGAGATTAGTGACAGGAACCTAGTAGCTATTCAAAAGTTAAAGTTTATTTTACATATTATCCACTGATAGAACTTTATATTTTGTTGTGTGGGAGCTTTTTAAAAATCTATTCCCCAAATCTACTTCAATCATGATGATGGAGCTGAAAAAAGTAAATGTACTCTTCTTAGCAGAAAGTCAGTGAAGAGAAGCTTTAAAATATTTAAAGTCTGGATTAGGACATATAACAAACTAAACTTCACATTTTTTAAAAGATTCAACTAACGCTAAAGATGGTTTTAAACCGCAGTCTCATTGACGGTGAGCTGTTTCAGGTCGGGCAAGCAGCCATGAGAAGATCTGATCACCTGTAAACAGTCCACGTGGTCAGAGCCTCAGCAGGGAAGGAAGAAAAGTCTGAAGAGTGAACTGCCCCGTAGTGTCATTTATAATAAAGGGAATCTTGTCTAAGTAATTTTATCTGAAAGTTAAGAAGCCCTTGATATTTTCACAATCAACTCAGCATGGTGCTGTTATTTTGCTACTGAGGCACTTAAACATTTGTTTTTCTTACCTCTTACAGAGGAATGAATTGTTTAAAATTAGAGCAGAGAGCAGTGGCCCTAGTGTTCATCTGGGTTTGGATGGAGACTTCAAAGACTGCTGTCAGAACTTATCAGCCACATGTCCAACTTTGTATGTACTTATTGGATTGTTTATAGAAAAAATTAAAATGTGACAGGTTTTAATAAAATAAGGCATATGTTTTTAAAAGACAGTATCTACTTTTTCCTGTTACCAACAGTATGTTATTGTAGGTATATTTAGGATTTCTGTCAAGTTCATAATATTTTTCTCCTTCTCTGGAAACTAATGCCTCTCCATATGGTCCTTGGGGCTGGGTACTCAGGAACCATGCTTATGTTGTGTGAATGTCACGCCTACACCACCCATGTCACTGGTAGCTGATGAGTCTGTAGATCCCAGATCTGATTTCAAGAGACTCCTGCTCTACAGTCATAGACACCTGGCAAGCCTGAATGAACACAATTCTCCCACCTGGGGATCCAGATTAGGGCTGAGAGATGGCCAGCCAGTCAGTATCTGTAGGTGAGGAGAACTGGACTTGGATGTGTAAACTTGGCAGCACCACATGCTGAGTCATGTTGATCAGCGAAGCCAAATATCCAGTCTGTATGTTAAAGTGGAATGAAAACATATGCAAAAAAACCAGAGAGGAAATGTGGGGAGGGATTCTAGTGCCTCGGTTTAGCTATTTCTTAAGGCCTGATGGCACTCCTATTACTGGACTTCATGATGCCTAATATAGGAAATTTTTACATGTTGAGATGTGGGGAAGTCATTCTGGCTTATACATGAGTTAACTTGATTTATATTCTAACTAGAACAGCCTATTTGTGGCCTATCAAACATACATTGTATATCTGCTTTAATTATTAAAGAAAAGGGTGCATTGACCAGAAGTAAAGAATGTCCATGTTAAAAATAAAGACTAAATGCCTCCCTTCCTGGGACGCCAGTGCTGGTCCTCCTTTGATGATAAGACTCCCTTCCCAGGTGCCAGGGCCATATTGACTTGCTGTGTACATGCTGATCTGTTTTTTTGAAACCTTGAAGGAAAGTATCCCTGACTTGTTTGATGTTCTTTGCTCTGACAATGCATAAAACTGTGCTAAAAACCCTGCTTCTCTGGAGCAGTTCCTCAGAGTAATCTGGGAAGCTGGTTTCTGCATTATAGTCCTCAATTTGGTTCAAATAAAACTCTTTTCTATTCCTGTTATAGATTGTTTATTGATTTTCATTGACAGAGCCGCCCCCAGGTTTGTTTGTTTACTTATTTATTTACTGCTAAAAGAAGATGAAATAGCTTCTCCTATTTGCAAATAATGATGCCCAATTAATTCACAAAAATTAACTAAATGTCTGTGACTTCAATGGGTCCATAGCTTATCCCAGGGAGAAATTTAAGAGTATAATGCATGATGAAGTTTTGTGTAATAGTTATTTCTTATTGACTGTCTATAATGTTTGGGGTACTTATGCATGCTTATGTTTTAAGTGCTTATGGATGCTTATTTCTAACATTCACTGCAGTCTTGTGAGGCTGAAATGATTATCGCCATTATATAGAAGAGGAAATCCAAGCCACAGAGTGTTATAAATTACACAGCTAGTGACACATTTCAAACTGTGGGGTGCTGCTTTCTGTTTCGAAAATCAGGTGGTGTTCACCCAGCAACACAACAGACTTTCCTGAAGGCCAAACTTTCCACCCCCCATCTGCGTCACTCCGTACTCCGCATTTCAACAAATGGCACCTCAGTTTTACCTGGTTGTTCAGTCCAAGGTTCAGTTTAACCTTCGCTTCACAAAAACTTCACAAAATTATCTTTTAATATTTTCTTTTTTCCCACCTCCTCCATTTATCCCATCATCAAATCCTACTAGATCATTTCCACAGTTCACTCAGAATAGACCTCTTCTTACCTCTCTAAGCCTCGTTTTGTCGATGGGGATGCCACCAGTCTCCTTATTTCAATTCTTGTGCCCACCTCACCACATATTCTGTTCTCTGCAATGTATGCAGAAGAAACCTTTTAAAAAATAAACCTGCTCCTGTCACTTTTCTGCCCCAAACTCTCCAATAGCAACGTGAATTGTCCTGTCCATCCCTTGACCTCATCTGGTCCCCCTCACACACTCTCTCCAGCCTTGATGTCTTCCTTGCTGATCCCCAAACACTTCAAGCATGTTCCTCCTCAGTGCCTTTCTGCTTGCTGTTTCCTTAACCAGGGATGCCTTTGTATAGAGGCAGCCCCTTGGCTGCCTTTAGACACTTGCTGGAGCCTCTAGGTCAGAGAGACCTTCCCTAACAGCTCTTTTGATGGTGGTCCCCTCCTGCCACCTCCCTCTGGAGCCCTTATCTCTACATGATGTTACTTTATTCATTTCTTTATATATGTTTGTTCCTGTCTTCTCCCACTAAAATGTAAGCACTATGAAAGTAAATATTTGATCTGTTTTGTTCACAGCTATATCTCTAGGACCATCAGAACAATGCCTGAAATAAGATAGAGGCTCAGTAAAGTGAGTGAATGAATTAAAGGGATTGGATACTTTAAATCTAAGTTTTAAAAATCAGATTTACAGCTTTGCATTTTCTTTTACTTACTACTATAAGAACCACACTCCTATTAAATTTTCCCATTCAGAATACACCCTTTTTCAGAATATACTCATACTTCCATAAACTCTTTATTCCTTTGTAGCTTACTGTTTTTTGCCTTGCAGTCCTTGATCTATTCATTACAAATTGGAATGCATGTGAAAGATTACAATATTTTTGGAGCTACATGAAAAACTACAATGTTTTTCCAATCTTGTTCTCTTTCACTGTGCCCTATAAGCCCTGTAAATTCTTTGATTAATAGCAATGTTACCAATATTTCTCTCTCTTTTAATTTTTGAAATAAAGATTTGACTGTTTAGGCTTCTGTTTGGAACACAAATACACTATAGTGGCAAAGCACATAAAGATGGTAGACTTAGTTCCTCAGAGATAAAAAAAAAAAGAAAAGAAAAACAAAAAACAATCCCACCTTCCCTGTTGTGGATTATTCATTCATTCATTTAACAAGCACTTATTTCCTACACAGTACGTCTCACGGAAGAGATGGTAGAACCAGGACCAGGGTCTGTGTTTTCAGATCTGTGGCCTTGTTCAGAGGGTAGAATATGTTTTCTGCTGCAGATGTTGCAATTTTCAGACTAAGATTTTCAATACTGATACCTGATGTTGTACAAGATATGTGAGATGAACACATTTCCCCTTTTCCCACAGAAATAGATTTTTAAACTTAATTTTTTTTTTTATCAAACGGGAATAAACTTTTATGAAACATATACAACACCAGGGTCACAAAAGGAGAGTTAGCACTGAAATATAAACTAGAAGCGTGAAACCAAACTCACATGTGGTTCAGAAATTATCGACTGGAGATTTTCCAAGGGAGGAGAAAGGATTTTTTTTGTATGAGACTTGAAAAATGTAGATAGGAGCAAATACACAAATGCATGAAGTTAAAATAGGCCATTTCCGTGTTTTTACGACTTGTTCTATCCTGAGATTCTGTCGCGCAAGTTTTCCATATTTGATAAAAAGGCGACACGCCCTGGACACAACCAGCCTATCCTCTCGTGGACCCTAACCTTGGTCTTGGAACTTAGCGCCTCACTGCTGAGCATTTTACAGAGGCCATGCTTTTCAGATACACAGACGTGCGTACGAAGTAGACGCAAACAGCATCAGCCTTTCAGGTTTACTGGCAGCTTTGAGGTTTCGGCGACCCGGAAGCATTTCGGCTCAGAATGTGAATTTTTCGCGACGCTAAGCACACGTGGGGGACCGCGCGGCGGACCGAGTTTTGTCGATTCCTCGCTGGGCTCGGCCCTGGAGCCAACGGGCCCGGACGCGGCGAGGCCTCTTGGCCATCCTTCGGGGGCCACCGCGCACCGCCCACCTGGGAACCTGGGCCGCCGAGCACGGGTCGGGGAGAACTGGGGCCGGGAACCGCGGCCGCCGCCACCCAGCACGGGCCGGGAGCCGGAACCGCCCAGCACGGTCCGGGAAGGCCGGAGGGACGGCCGGTCGGCCGGCCTCCGCGGGGGCGCGCTGGGCCAGGGTGGAGGCCCCAGCTACCTGAGGATGTTGTGCCGCCTCCACGCTCCGGTTCTGGTTGCTCGAGCGCACCACCGCCACCCGCAGCGGCGACGACGGTCCGCGACTCCCGCTGCCGGTCTCCCACCCAGCCGCGCCGCTTCCGCGCGAGCAAGATTAAACTTAATATTTTTTCTTCACTCTTACAGATATTAGTCAGTGTTTCATATTTAATCAGTAGCATTCCTAAAAACTAACATGCTTTAAGCATTGTGTTCTTAGTGACACCTATCAACCATTTTCACTTTGTTTTAAGATTACATTTTGCTTGGTTATTAACCAGTCCATAAAACATTTATATGTTTTGAATGCACAGAATGTGACAGTAACTGTCCTTGAAGAGTTTATATTAGTAATCATTCACAGAGGACATTTGAGAGGACAGCATGTCTGTGGATGGTTGAATGAAACAAACACCTAGATTAGGGGACGGTCACCCTGGAGAGGTTAAAGGCAAAATGAATCTGTTTCATAGGACTATGATCTGGCTTGCGTCAATTCAATTGAACATTTAGAGTGGACTTAGTATGGTTATACAAGTGAATAGAAAACTGCCCCTTTTTACAATTTTCACAATCTAGTAAGAGAAATGGATACAGGGACTAGAATATATGACCAGTGGAAAGCTAACGACCTGGATGAAAGAGGTCAAAGGGAGTATAATGTGATACAGAGGACTGGAATGGGACGAGGTGCTTAGAGACACTGCACTTCTTCTGTTCATTCTATATTTTTTGAGTTCTGAATTCTTACCTGCCAATTCCATATCTTTTATATAGTGAGAGAGTAGGATATTTAAATGAAAAACCAACCACATGGTCTTAAATTATTAACAAAGTTTATAATATAATCACATTATATTTGTCAAATACTTCTGAGTTATGTTAATCTTTATCAAGTCCCAGGATAATCTTCTAAATACATGACTATTCACATTATGTTCATAATTATTTCCATTTTGAATTGATTGAGTCTTCTAAAGATAAGAAAACCTCAGGATAGTTTGTTTCTTAAAATCTAAGCTATTTAACTGGTACTAACAACAATGATGGCACCTGTACAATGAAAGCTTTTCTCAAAACGCCCTCATTTAGGGCTTCCCTGGTGGCGCAGTGGTTGAGAGTCCGCCTGCTGATTCAGGGGACACGGATTCGTGCCCCGGTCTGGGAAGATCCCACATGCTGTGGAGCTGCTGGGCCCGTGAGCCATGGCCGCTGAGCCTGCGTGTCCGGAGCCTGTGCTCCGCAACGGGAGAGGCCACAACAGTGAGAGGCCCACGTACAGGAAAAAAAAAAAAAAAAAAAAGCCCTCATTTAAATGCACTGCTAAATTCTGTTGCAAATGACATTTGTTTTCTGCAACAAACATTATTTGCTATATTCGTGGTATATGAATGTCTTTGAAGTTTAGCTTATTCCCCAACAAACTTAACTCCTCCTAATAACTGATTTCTCAAGAGTACTTACATACTCTTCATACCCCTCGTGGGCTGGAGGAGGGGGTGCCCTGTATCCTGGCACAGTGGGTGATGACCGTGCTCGCGGGGTAGGGACGCCTCTTGCTACAGGGGGCACTGGAAGAGCACCACGGGTCACAGTGGTCCCTCGAGGGGTGAGAACGCCTCGTCCAGGTGGTGGGGGAGGAGGAATGGCACCCCCACGGCCCCTAGGAGAAACAGGTCACATACAGATGAGAAACAAGTAATGAGAGCAGGCGAAGCTCTCATCTTACAGCCCCAATACAATGGGAAGAAAACCACATTTATTTCTGCATGTCTGAGTGTTGTGATTGTGTGTGTTTAATGGAGACACAGAATAAGTTTTGTAAATATTGGTTATGACTTAATTATCAAAAAAATGTAAAATAATTTGATATTTTCTTTTATAACACTAAAAATTCAAAGCAAAGCAAACAAAAATCAACCCACTCTGATTTTTATTCCAAATTTACCAAAAAAGTCTCAAATGAGAGCAGTGTCTAGTACATGACTCACTGTACCATCCATAGCTACTAATTGTCAATGTCTCCTCCATGCTGGAGGTTATTGACAGTGATGGGCAATTTTGTCACTTACAAAAAAAATGTCTGCACTTCGATAAAATGTGGAACTCTAACCATCATGATATCTTTCTGTTTATTATAGTAGCTTAAGTTTGAGGTCATTGTCACTGATTTATCACTATGCGTGTAACCCCCTGAACTGGTACAGTCCCTGATATAATTTATTTTCTATGGTAACTATGGTGCTAGTGAAATACATGAGGGCTCTGCAAAAAAAAAAAATAACACACTGAGTACTCGGTACTGCAGTGCTTGACACAAAAGTAACTTGTACTAAAAGTGTAAGATCAAATGGTTGCAGTAAACTCTTATGGTATTCTGAGGCCTTTGGAAAGGTTGAGTGTTTGTCTAAAGTTTTGGGGCAAAAGCATGATTATTTCACTTTTTATTATGTCTGAAAGTTTGGCCTCTAGAAAGCACTGCTTTCAGCAAGAACGCTAAAGATTTGGGGGAAATAATGATCATGGGATGTGAACCATCACACTGTTTGGCTGCACCCACAGATGGGGTTGTAAGTTATGCTTTCTGCTATGAGGAGCAGTCAGCTGGCTCTTGCAGAAAATGAGCTTGACAAGTGAACAATAAGAATGCTGGTAAAGCTTTTAAAAGTTTTAAATAGATTATAGAGCTGATTAATAGAGAAATTATTAGAGAACTTACTGTGAGTCTAATGTACAGAGAATGCTCTCCTGCACTGGGAGACCCTAGAAGGCCCAGTGCCCACTTCAAGCACAATATAACTGAGACCACAATATTCTACATTAGCATGATAATATAAAAGCTGATCTATAAGATGGATATAAAGAGTAATTTTACCTTCACTGGACCTCCAAGCACCTTATATATAGGGTGTGCATACATCCAGGTTTGCCCAGAATAGTTCAGAATTACAACTGTTGTCCTAGTTTAGCATTTTAATACTTTCAACAGTGTCCCTGTGTGGGTGGTAAATTATATGTCACCTTACTTTAAACTATATTCACAAGTTATATCTATACCACTGAATAATCACAGGTAAGTGTTATAAGTCCCAGAGCCTAAGGTAGATTATTTTTCTAATGGGTAAAATAAGATTTCTGAATCTGTAGCAATTCTTCCTGCTTTAAAATTATATGATGCTCAAATCAAATCTAATTTCTCATTCCATTCCTTCATCAACTGTCTCCCAGACAGAGCCCTGGAAAATCTGTCTCGTGAATCTGACTCATTACCTCCTACACATTACATCCCTTCCCTGGAATATTAACCTTTTATCTCTCTTCAACTCAAGTCCTCAATTCAACTCAAGATTCACGTCACCTATTTAGAACGTAGTGTCCCTGGCTGAATCCATACTACAATGTTCTTTCCTTTATTTTTCTGACTTCTTGAAAGTTTTCTATCCTTAATTCTTCACCTCCTGCTCATTCCTGACTCAAATGCAATCTAGTTATTGCTTTCTCCTCTTTATTGAAAATACTCTTGACTGGTATCATGAGAAGCCTACTGGTTTCTAAATCCACTGGAAATCAGTCCCCATTCTACTGTAACTGTTATATTTATCACTATGGGTTACTATCTGGAAAATGCCTTCTTCGAACTTTTATGACTCTGCTTTTCTCCATATTTCTTCCTCCTTCCTTTATATTCTTCAGGCTCATTCACTTACATCTACTCCTGGGCCCACCTTGGAATGTGGCTATCCCCATTTTCTTCCCCTCACCCTCCTGTGCCTCACGGTGCACCCCTGCAGTCTCTAACTCTGATGGCTGTTACCTCTTTCCTTCCTACCACACACCATACCCTGGATCATGTCTCCTTAACTGGTCTGCATGTTAGAGTCACCTAAAGACCTTTGAAAACCTCCAGACTCCAGACCATACCCCAGGCCAATTAAGTCACAGTCTCTAGCAGCAGCGAGGTTTCAGTGATTCCAATGTGCAGACCAGTTTGGGAACCACTGCCTTACATGTGTCATCTAACTTAAAAATCTTGACAACCTTGCCATGTAGCCATTTCTAAGCTATTTTAAAGGTAGAGAACCAAGTAACGGAAAGTACAAGTCCCCTTCCCAAGGTCACACTGGCAATCCATAGACTTAGGATTAATTATATTCTTCATTAAATTTGGTCCTTCACCTAATTTTAGTGGATGATGTCGTTAATCTCTAACCAGGGCAGACATCAGAGAGTTATACTGTCTAGGACCACTCTCTTGTCTCCAACATCTAAATGGGCACTAATTTATATAAATTCTAATCTCTAATCTAGTCCTTTATCTCTCTAACACTCCAAGTAGTATTCATTTCTGTGTTGGATAATGAACTTGTATTCTCCCTGGCTTCCTTGCCACACACCTCTCTGTCTGTCTTTCTCGCTTTGCTCTAATTCTTCTCTATCACTCACAGTGGTGACTGAGTAGTCTTTCTTGGAAACAAATATGATTAGTCTCCTCTTTAACAAGCTCCATTAGATTCTATCTATGTATTATTTCTCATTGTAGTAAACAAAACCTTCAAAATCTGCCTCAAATGTTTTATTTTCCACTGTTCACTCTCATTCAACATGTAGCAGTGATGTGTGTGAAAATCTTAATTCTTCAATTACATAATATAAATTATTATAATATATAGATGTAATGCTTTGTTTTCTGGTATGCATTATTATTGGAAGATTAGATAGTTTTCATAGATATGCTTGTTGAAACATAAATTCCTTTAATTAAAGAAATTTTCAACAAATTAAAGTTTTAAAAATATACCAGGTACCATTCTTTTTGAATTTAAGTGTAACTGAATAACTTTAAAAAATCACAATTTCATAAATATGTACAAATCAGCATCCATTAACCCATGTGTTCAAGAACTTCTTTTTTGTGAAGCTATTTTCTTATTCTTATTTAATTGCAGATATATTTCATCATGTGGTTTGAAACAGAAGACAACAGAGTTCTGCTACATTTACTTTTATTAATGTTAATACATTAATTACATCAAGATAGCGTTGAAAGTGAGGTCTAATTTTCAATATTAATTTTCTTTTTTTAACATATGCAATATCAGATTTTATGATACATGGAATGTTAAAAAGCAAAAGCTTTCAATCAAATTTTTCTTCTAAGATATTTAAAAATCTAGATCATAATGCACTCTCCTTTATTAAATAATTAAAGAGATTAATATTTTACATTAAAACATCACTGAAATTGAAATCTTATATGGTCCACTCAAATATGACAAATGTATTATTACCTTAAGGAGCACCAATAACAAAACAAAAAGTCTTTTAATATGATGATTTTGTAATCTCAAAAGCAGGTTAATGCATTATTTTTTTAAATGGCCCCTATTCCAAGGAGTATAGAATAGAAAAAAACGTGTTGCCTCTATAGTCGTTCAATACATACTTAGATTACACCATATAAAACTGCCAAAATTATCATTTTTTGAACTACAAAAGTGACAATTTCATTATTAAAACCCTATGATTTAATCAATTTAAGATTGCCTGCAATGATGTCATTTCACAACCCATCATGATGAAGTTAATATAAAGGCTTTGTAAAAGGCTGATTCCATTAAAAAAGTCCATAAAAAATGTTATGTCACATTAATTTTAGCAATAAAATAATGTTCCTAGGTAGTATTAGAAAGCTCATATAAAAAAATTTAAAGAAAAAAATGTGAAAATAATCACTGAAACATTTTCAGAAGTTTTTCCTTTAATCAAAGTAATTTCTATAATTGCCACATTTTACCTTTAGTCAATTATTTCCTTGATATTTTTTTTGGAAGTTGATCATTCTTAACTTCTTTTCTGATAGTGTAAAATTTTTTGAGGTGTCTGTGACTTAAATGTTAAAAACAGTGGTGTTTTGAAAGGTGTTGAAAATATTTGGGGAGTAATTTTAAAAGTAAGTTGAATCAGCAAAGTATCTTAGAATCTCTTAAGACGGTTTCTATGCAATATATGAAATAGTACTCTAAATCTAAGCCGTTTAGAGATTTGAAGGTCAACTATAACAGGATAAAGAGAATGACAGAATTACACAGTCTGTGTGTGAAGGCTATGAGTATTCTTCACTTTACCTCTTTGCAAAACAATGCTTTCTGTTGAAAGCTTGGCAAATGTAGAATCCTACAGAACAAATTCTGTTGCAGAAAAATTCCAATTTCTTTGCAAAGTGAACAACATCAAATAAAATCTTCTATGATGACATTGCAGAGTCAAATATAACTAAGCTTTAAATATTCTTACCATCAGCCATATGAGAAATGTGCTTCTGGCTTTCTGGACTGGTGATGTATATATATATATATATATATATATATATATATATAATGTACTTATCTATCTAAATATTTATATATCTACCTACCTACCTATATCTATCATTATCCTCATCTATCTGTCTACCTATCTGGCAAGACTGTATCAATTCATGGGCCATTTAAGGCATAGATAATATTTGTAATTTTCTCTTCATTCAAGGTCATCCTGATTCAAAGATGCATATGATTGAACCATCTGCGTGCCCTAATCCTGGGGACAAAACCAAAAAGTAGAAACTCTTAGGTTTGCTCCTCTTATTTTCTTAGGAAGTTGTTAAGAGCTCAAACTCTGAATTCTAGAGTCAGACTGCCTGTGTGTCCTCAGGCGTATTGCTTACATCTTTATCAGTTGCTCACCTATAAATAATGCTTAACCCTACTATGGAGCATTTGATGAGTTAGTACTTTATATAAACCTCTTACGAGCTATATAAGCATCTGTTGTTATTGCTTTTGTGGTGGTGGTGGTTATTGTTGCTGATATTGTCGTTGTTTATTCCTAGCTGTGATCATGACACAGAACACGCCAGCAAAGTATTGCCATCCTTATTGGCTGTTAATTTATTTAAAGTAAGAACAAATGTACCTTGAAGGAGTTGTGGGAGTTATTCTGATCCCTCTGCCTCTAATACCTCGGCCACGACCAGAGTCCTCTGAGCCATTTAAGTAAGATAATTCACGTAGTTGTTCCTGACGAATTTCATCATTGTAGTCCTAGAAGAAAAAACATGACCTGATGAGCTAAAATGGAGCATGGAGTTCTTAGAACTGAACAAACACAGTAAGAAAGGAAATTTTTCACTTATTTTCTGGTATACAAAAATCTAAAATGAGATAAAAGTAAAAATAATTTAAGTTCCTAGTTTTATACAGAGAAACTGAAGTTGCTTCTTTTACCAAGGAAGTACTCAGCAGGAAATCAGATGAGAATTGCTGGGATATCACTTTATATGTTAGCTAGAAAAGGAAAGATAACAATATAAAACAAGATCTTGGAAGGTACCAAGGTCATGGTTGCTAATAAGAGGATTACTGAAAAACAACTTTAGTGGTATAAGTATGTGTAGATTGTTAATGACTGCATAATACTCAAATAGTCCCTGATGCATAAACTGAAAAGGGGCAGTCCCAAGGACCAAAGTAGATACTGTGTTAAAATAATTAAAAAGTGAAAACAAATATCAGTTTCAGACAACTGGGAAGCTTTGTAATCCAACTAAAAACCTTGACGGGCAATGTTTAAAAATAAATAATTTTCTATGTGTTCTAGCACTGGGCTGATGGAGAATGACAGCCATAGCAGAAGGCACACTTCACAGTAACAGCCAGAGATTTGGTCAAAGTCAAAGGGACGATCTCTATCCTTCATCAGTGGAAATGTATCCGTCATTTAAATAGGACCAAAGAGTGGATCTGAGTCACTGAAGATGAATGCTGTCTTCAAAAAACAAGTGTCAGTCTTACCTGTTTCTCCTTTTACTAATACACGTGAATGCACACACCCACACCCTGGTAGAACAGTACAAAACTGAGTAATTGATAATTTTGCCTAATGGGCAATCCAAGTAAATTCTTTTTCAGTAAAGATGTGTTTATGTGAAAGCCATGAGCTCTCTAGGAGTTGAGACGAGAAATATTTGTGGAAATATCTGGGTTAACATAAATGATGTCTGAGGTCTGGTAGTGGACACTTGAGCCAGGTTAGCTCTGCACTTGTGAGTTATAGTAACAGCACATGGAAACCATGCACTCACCTGCACAGCCCAGTCTAGAAGATGGAGGGGATGCATTCAGCCTACAAGCATTTCTAAAGCACAGCTTTACCTCATGGTCCAAAAACTGCCTTGTTCACAAGCAAAAGTACTAGTCACTCCAAAGCACTTACTTTTTTATTTTTAACATGTTGCTTTCACATTTATCCTGTTCAGCACCTGATTATAGTAGTAATGGGCTCAAGACAGTTGATTGACAGAAGAGCTATATAAAAAAATATAGGTTTTAACAATTACTCAATTTATACCTCTTAATTTTCACATTTAAGCAACAACCAAACTGAAGAATTAGCATGTCTACTATTTTATTAGGTACAGGGAATGTGATGAATTGCTACTTCTGACTGAACTGAGAAGCCACCATGAAAATGAAAAATTAATTCCGTAATTTTCCCATGTAATATTCCTAATTTGAAAGCAGATCGTTGCAGCTTCTTATCTAAGAAAAATCCATGGACTCCCAAAGGTCTTTATGAATTATAAAAAGAGAGAGAGTCTCATTTTTGGCAACATTGAGGGTTGAGACAAAAATTAACAAATAGATAAATTCACATATGCAAAATTTACTTTAGAAAATATCTTTATGCCAGAATTAGAAAATATATTATTGTGGATATTAACATGAACATTTGGCACTACAGGTTAAGTTAGTTCTTACTGTAAGCAAAACACTACTGTTAGTATATAATCAAGTTTCTTATGAGTTCAGCTAGATATACTCTGTTTTAAGAACTGGATCATCTTCCAGGGTTGTAGTGGTGAAGTGAATGCAGAACTCTAAATACAGGTATAACTGACTTAGAATATGAGTTGCTCTGTTCTGAAATCATATTGCTCCCAAGGCCATGGTACACAAGAGCAACTCTCAGTCAATGACCAAATGTGGTTGAAATGATAAAATAGGCCCATTCTTGGGAGTCACAGTTCTCCTCTGCCTGTGTCTCAAGGATTCCTAGACAGCTGGGATGAATTTCCCTTTAATACAATTGCTTCTGTGCTGTCTATGACCTCTTTCCTTTGGGTCAGATATTCTAGTGTGAGGGCTCTCTAGTCTTCCTTGGCTCCCTCCTTATTTTATTTATATATTTAGTTTTTTTGTCACAAGATCATTTTTCCTAATGAACTCCTTACATGTTTAATCTCAACTAATCCTGATTCTGGGAGGACCCAAACTACCACACAGAATGTTGACAAAATCAAGTTCCTAAAATTACAAGCTGAGAGCTTTTGTAAATCCATTGATGTTAATGCTGGTGGAACCTATTCTGTTCAACATACCTTATACTCTGATTAATTGGAGTATTTGCCATTCTCTTACTTTAAAATGGTTACATACAGATTAAACATGGAACTGATTACTGACTAGCAAAAAGGGTAGTAATCAATGCTTATTTTAAGAAAGTAAATTTTTTGTCGTCCAATTTTCTAAATCACTTCACTTCATAAAAATGTATGAAAGAGTCAGAAATAGAGTGAACAAACACAAGGCATGTTTTGGGCTTTGGCTGACATAGATGAATTGTAGAAAGAGGGAGAAGGCTGGTTGGCGTGTGCATGTGTGTGGTGAAGTGAGAGAGAGAAAGAGAGGTTGGGCAACCACAAGCTGTTCAAGAGTGCCTTAGTGCAAGTTATACTGTATGACTTGGGAAGGTAGGAATAAAATAATTTTTTTTTTTTTTTTTTTTTGTGGTACACGGGCCTCTCAGTGTTGTGGCCTCTCCCATTGCGGAGCACAGGCTCCGGATGCGCAGGCTCAGCGGCCATGGCTCACGGGCCCAGCCGCTCCACAGCATGTGGGATCTTCCTGGACCGGGGCACGAACCCGTGTCCCCTGCATCGGCAGGTGGATTCTCAACCACTGCGCCACCAGGGAAGCCCTAAAATAAGTTTTAAATGCAGAAATGGCTAGAAGTATAATAACACCACTAACCAAAGAAAGAAAGGAATGAAAAAAGTTTAGAGGTAGAGAACTTATATTTTGTCTCGATAATCTTAAGCTTAAAATGCCAAGGAGACATTAAAGTTTACCTTAGAAATTCAGATCTGGGTCAGGGGAGTAAATCTAAATGTCATTTGCACACACTTGTGATAAATGAAACATGGAGATTGCCTAAGAGAATAGCAAAATAATGTAGTGACAAACATTTTCTAATCATACCTCATACTTTTAATACAAATTTATATCACTGAAGAAAATCAGTTGACTTATTACAATATTATGATCATTAAATGGCCAGGTCTTTAATAAACTCAAGTTTTTCTAATTAGACAACTAAAATATATATACCACTGTATTTATAGTAATGAAGCATCTAGCTGTCTCAAATAAATACAAAAGAATTTTAAATGCCCAAATGTAGAGATACTGAAACTCTAAGTATTTTCTAGACTGAATATATCCTGTGTGTTATTTTTATGATATAAATATAATTTTCTAACCCCCAAATCTTTAATTGTATATTATATGCTTATATCCAGCTTTTCATTAAGCACATATCTAACTTTGAATTAATCTTTTATCACTAGGACATGAGTCCAGATGAAACTAGATCATCCTGTTGAACAGTTAATTGTGGCGTATATTGCTGATGCTTCAGTTACATAAAATCTTAAAAATACTCATAAACAAAATATTCCAAGATTGCCTTGTAAATGTGATCTTATTAGAAATCTACTACAGCCTGAGTTGGAGACTAGATGGTGGAGTAGAATGACTTGCGCTCACCTCCTCTCAAGAAAACACCAACAACACAACTAAATGCTGAACAACCATCAACAAAGAAGACTGGAATCTACCAAAATAAAGATATTCTACATCCAAAAACAAAGAAGAAGCCACAATGAGATGGTAGGAGAGGCACATGTGCGATATAATCAAATCCAATATTCACTGGGTGGGTGACCCACAAACTGAAAAATAATTATATCACGGAGGTTCTCCCACAGTAGTGAACATTCTGAGCCCCACATCAGGCTCCCCAGCCTGGGGGTCTGGCATTGGGAGGAGGAGCTCTCAGAGCATTTGGCTTTGAAGGCCAGCAGGGCTTGATCTCAGGAGCTCCACTGGACTTGTGGAAACAGGGACTCAACTCTTGGAGGGCCCACACAAGTTCTCATGCACATTACCCAGGGAAGAAGCAGTGAATTCATAGGAACCTGGGCTAGACCTACCTGTTGGTATTGAAGGGTCTCCTGGGGAGGTGGGGGGGCAGGTGTGGCTCACTGTATGAACAAGGACACTAGTGGCAGAGATGCCAGGGAGTACTAATTGGCATGAGCCCTTCTGGAGGCTGCCATTTTGATGCCAAGACCTGGAATCACCCAACAAACTGTAGGCTCCAGTCCTGGGATGCCTCAGGCCAAACAACCAAGAGGGCAGAAACACAGCCCCACCCATCATCAGACAGGCTTGTGAAAGTCTTACTGATCCCACAGCTTCCTGTAAACACACCACTTTACACAGCCCTGCCCACCAGAGGGACAAGACCCAACTCCACTCACCAGTGGGCAGGCACAAGTGAGTGGAGGAAGGAAGGAAGCCTGCACAAGTGTCTAGACCAACCTCACCCACCAGGATCAGATAGCAGAAGCAAGAGAAACTAAAACCCTGCATCCTGTGGAACAGAGACAATGAACACAGGCAAAATGAGATGGCAGATAAATATGTTCCAGATGAAGGAACAAAATTAAACCCCAGAAGAACAACTAAATGAAATGGAGATAGGCAATTACCCGAAAAATAATTCAGAGTAATGAAAGCAAAGATGATCCAAGATCTTGGAAAAAGAATGGTGGCACAGACTGAGAAGATGAAGAATGTTTAAAAAAGACCTAGAGGGTATAAAGAACAAACAGTGTTGAAGAATACAATAACTGGGAATTCCCTGGTGGTGCAGTGGTTAAGAATACACCTGTAAATGCAGGGGACATGGGTTCTAGCCCTGGTCCAGGAAGATCCCACATGCCATAGAGCGACTAAGCATGTGTGCCACAACTACTGAACCTACACTCTAGAGCCTGCATGCCACAACTACTGAAACTCGCATGCCTAGAGTCCACGTTCCACAACAAGAGAAGCCACTGCAATGAGAAGCCCACGTGCCACAATGAAGAGTAACCCCCACTTGCCACAACTAGAGAAAGCCCACATGCAGCAGTGAAGACCCAATGCAGCCAAAGATAAATAAATAAATAAACATTAAAAAAACAATACAGTAACTGAAATGAAATATACATTAGAAGGAATCAGTAACAGAATAAATGAGGCAGAAGAACGGATAAGTGACTTGGGAGTTAGAATGGTGGAATTCACTGCTGTAGAACAGAATAAAGAAAAAAGAATGAAAAGAAATGGAGACAGCCTAAGAGACCTCTGGGACAACATTAAATGCAGCAACACTTGCATTATAGGGGTCCCAGAAGGAGAAGAGAGAGAGAAAGGACCTGAGAAAATATTTGAAGAGATTATAGTCAAAAACTTCCCTAATATGGGAAAGGAAATAGTCAATCAAGTCCAGGAAATGCAGCAAGTCCCATACAGGATAAACCCAAAGAGGAACACACCAAGACACATATTAATCAAATAGTCAAAATTAAAGACAAAGAGAAAATATTAAAAGCAACAAGGGAAAAGTAATAAATAACATATAAGGGTTATCAGCTGATTGTTCAGAAGAAACTCTGCAGGCCAGAGAGGAGTGGCATGATATATTTAAAGTGATGAAAGGGAAAAATCTACAACCAGGAATACTCGACCCAGCAAGGCTTTTGTTCAGATTTGATGGAGAAATCAAAAGCTTTACAATGAACAAAACCTAAGAGAATTCAGCACCACAAAACCAGCTTTACAACAAATCCTAAAGGAAATTCTGTAAGCTGAAAAGAAAAGGCCACAACTAGAATCAAGAAAATTATGAATAGGAAAGCTCACCAGTAAAGGCAAATATAAAGTAAAGGTAGGAAATCAACCATACACAAATATGATATCAAAACCAGCAATAGTGAGAAGAGGAGAGTACAAAGGCAGGATATTGGAAATCATTGGAAATTAAGAGACCAGCAACTTATAACAATTTTATAAAGCAATCTTTTATATATACTGCTATATAAAAACCTTATGGAAAGTGCAAAGCAAAAAACTACAATAGACACACACAGAAAAAAAGCAACCCAAACACAACACTAAAGATAGTCATCAAATCACATGAGAAGAGAACAAAAGAGGAAGGAAAGAAAAAAGGCCCACAAAAACAAATTCAAAACAATTAAATAAATGGCAACAGGAACATACATATTGATAATTACCTTAAATGTAAATGGATTAAATGCTCCAACCAAAAGACATAGACTGGCTGAATGGATATAAAAATAAGACCATGTGTATGCTGTCTACAAGAGACCCACTACAGTTCTAGGGACACATACAGACTGAAAGTGAGGGGATGGAAAAGAGCTATTCCATGCAAGTGGAAATCAAAAGAAACCTGCAGTAGCAATGTTCATATCAGACAAAATAGACTTTAAAATAAAGACTGTTACAAGAGACAAAAAAGGATACTAAATAATGATCAAGGGATCAATCCAAGAAGAAGATATAACAAGTGTAAATATATATGCACCCAGCATAGGAACACCTCAATATATAAGGCAAATGTTAACAGCCATAAAAGGAGAAATTGACAGTAACACAATAATAGTGGGAGACTTTAACATCCCACTTACATCAATGGACAGATCATCCAGACAGAAAATCAATAAGTAAACAGAGGTCTTAAATGACACATTAGACCAGATGGACTTAATTGTTATTTATAGAACATTCATCCAAAAGCAGCAAAATACACATTTTTATCGAGTGCACATGGAACATTCTCCAGGATTGATCACATGCTGGGTCACAAAGCAAGCCTTTTAGAATTTAAGACAACTGAAATTGTATCAAGCATCTTTTCTGACAACAACACTATGATTTTAGAAAGCAACTACAGGAATTAAACTTTATGAAACACAAACACGTGGAGGCTAAACAATATGCTACAAAATAACCAATGGATCATGTAAGAAATCAAAGAGGAAATTTAAAAATACCTAGAGACAAGTGATAACAAAAACAAGATGATACAAAACCTATGAGACACAGCAAAAGCAGGTCTAAGAGGAAAGTTTATAGCAATACAAGCTTACCTTAGGAAACAAGATAAATTTCAAATAAATAACCTAACCTTACACCTAAAGCAACTAGAGAAAGAAGAACAAACAAAACCCACAGTTAGTAGAAGGAAAGAAATTGTAAAGATCTAATCAGATATAAAAGAAGTAGAGATGAAAAAAACAGTAGGAAAAATCAATGAAATTAAAAGAGGGTTCTTTGAAAAGATAAACAAAATTAATAAACCTTTAGTCAAAGCCATCATGAGAAAAAGGGAGAGGGCTAAAATCAATAATATTAGAAATAAATCCAATCCAAAAATGGGCAGAAGACCTAAATAGACATTTCTCCAAAGAAGACATACAGATGGCCAAGAAGCACATGAAAAGCTGCTCAATATTACTAATTATTAGAGAAATGCAAATCAAAACTACAATGAAGCATCACCTCACACCAGTTAGAATGGGCCTCATAAGAAAATCTACAAACAACAAATGCTGGAGAGGGTGTGGAGAAAAGGGAACAGTTTTACACTGTTGGTGGGAATGAAAATTGATACAGTCACTATGGAGAACAGTATGGAGGTTCCTTAAAAAACTAAAAATAGAATTACCATATGATCCAGCCATCCCACTACTGGGCATATACCCAGAGAAAACCATAATTCAAAAAGACACATGCACCCCAATGTTCATTGCAGCACTATTTACAATAGCCAGGTCATGGAAGCAACCTAAATGCCCATCAACATATGAATGGATAGATAAAGAAGTTGTGGTACATACATACAATGGAATATTACTCAGCCATAAAAAGGAACGAATTTGAGTCATTTGTTGAGACGTGGATGGGCCTAGAGACTGTCATACAGAGTGAAGTAAGTCAGAAAGAGAAAAACAAATATCATATATTAATGCATGTATGTGGAACTTAGAAAAATGATACAGGTGAACCAGTTTGCTGGGCAGAAGTTGAGACACAGATGTAGAGAACAAATGTATGGACACCAAGGGGGGAAAACCATGGTGGGGAGGAGATGGTGGTTTGCTGAATTGGGTGATTGGGTCTGACATGTATACACTGATGTGTATAAAATTGATGACTAATAAGAACCTGCAGTATAAAAACACAAACAAACAAAAACTAATACTAAACTTTCTTTGGGTTATTTGTATGGAAATATGTTAATATAAATGTTTCAGACATTACGTGAAATTTCTAAAAATCTTATACATTCTGGTATAATGTTATAAGTCATAATTCTAGTTATTACTTTAAAATGTATATGTCAGAAATAACTAAATTTCCTTGTCAACTGCATTATTATGAACTTTCATCAAATCTTTAACCATGGTCATTTTAAAGTCTTTTGTCCTTTACAGACAGTTCTGGGTGTACTCTGATGCTTTTGCAAAAATGTTCCTACGAAAGGGTTTCATCTTCAAGGAATTCATGGAAAAGACTCTGACAAGTACAGGTTTCTGGTAATTGACTATACTGTTGAATTGAATGAATAAGCATTTTCAGAACTCTAATGGAAAACTGATGAATTCATAAAAGTGTTAACAAAAGATCAAGATGAAAAAAAATTAATTACATGGGACTGAGTGAACTGATGAGGACGATTATAATTTTTGTGACTTTCTGTTTGAATAAAAAAAAATCCCCCAAGGGTTCAGAGGCAAAAAATATACAAATCAATTTTCATTGCAAAGTAAGGGAGCTGTTACAGTTGAGGATTACTGGACTGAATGTCAGTATTATGACATAGTATGAGTGTGTTTCGTGTTTGGTAATTGAAATCATTGTTGCTTTTGTTGTGGTCATCCATTTACAATGCTTGGTGTCAGTTTATTTATCTCTTGTAAAAATAAAATACAGTGTGTGTGTGTGTGAAAAAATAAAAAAATAAATGATTCCCCAAAAGTTGCACTTTGTGCAACTACCGAATTTCAGACAACAAGCTAGAATCGATCTTCTAACTCAGATAAAAGTTCTGGATATATATGAATATATATAAATACATATATATATATATATATATATATATATATATATATATATATATATATGTATGGTTGAGGGAGTATCTAACAATATTTACAAAAACAAATCTATCTTGTAACTGTATTTGCTTCAAAATAATGTGAAGGAAGAAGGAGATGAAAACAAGAGTGGCCAAATAGCTGGAAGATATTAAGACCAGGTGATAAATACAATGGGGTAATTTTTTATACACTCTTATTTTGATGTATGTTTGAAGTATTCCATAATAAAAATTTAAAAACAAACAAACAAAAAAGAAGTTACAACTGACACCACAGAAATATGAAGGATCATGAGACTACTACAAGCAACTCTATGTCAATAAAATGGACAACCTAGAAGAAATGGACCAATTCTTAGAAAGTTACAATTTCCCAAGACTGAACTAGGAAGAAATAGATAATTTGAACAGATGAATCACCAGTACTGAAATTGAAACTGTGATTTAAAAACTCCCAACAAACAAAAGTCCAGGACCAGGTGGCTTCACAGGAAAATTCTATCAAACATTTAGAGAAGAGTTAACATCTATCCTTCTGTAACTGTTCCAAAAAATCACAGAGGAAGAAACACTCCCAAATTCATTCTATGAGGCCACAATCAACCTGATACCAAAACCATACAAAGGTACCACAAAAAAGAAATTTACAGGCCAATAGCAAAAATCCTCAACAAAATACTAGCAAACCAAATCTAGCAATACATTAAAAAGATGATACACCATGATCAAGAAGGATTTATCTCAGGGATGCAAGGATTTTTCAATAACCACAAATCAATCAGTGTGATACACCACATCAACAAACTGAAAAATAAAAAAAATATGATCATCTCAATAGAGGCACAAAAGGCTTTTGATAAAATTCAACACCCATTTATAATAAAAACTCCAGAAAGAAAACATGAGGGTATCCTACATCAACATAATAAAGGCCATATATGACAGACTTACAGCTAACATCATACTCAATGGTGGAAAGCTGGAAGCATTTCCTCTAAGATCAAGTACAAGACAAGGATGTCCACTTTTACCACTTTTATTCAACATAGTTTTGTCCAGTCCTGCTCAGCTTAATGATGATTCAAGGGAAGGCTGAAAGCCTTTATGAAGACTTGAAGAAGAAACATGGCAAAGAATCAGAGGTGCATCTTTTAATGCCAGTCATGACTGGTTTCATTGGTTCAAGGCTAGAACCAACCTTCACAACGTAAAGGTAAGTGGCGAGGCAGCATGTGCATATATGGTAGATGCCCAGGAATTTCCTGAAATGCTTTGAGAAATTATTGATGAAGGTGCATATTTACCCGAGCAGGTTCTTAAAGTGGGTGACACACGACTGTACTGGAAGAGGATGCCAGACGAAAGTTACATCTGTTAAAGAAGAAAAGTTGATGCTAGGCTACAAAGCAGCAAAGGATAGGCTAACTCTGCTGTTTGGTGACAATGCTTCTGACAATATGAAGCTGAATCATCTCTTAGTTTACCATTCAGAGAATCCAATAACCCTTAAAAACATACCCAATGGCTCTCTTCCTGCTGTGTGGAAGAGTAACCTCAAAGCCTGGGTTACACAGGACATTTTCCAGGACTGGTTTTTCCACCAATTTATCCTGGAGGTAGAGAAATATTGCTTGGAGAAGTATGTCCCATTCAACATTCTTTTGCTGCTTGACAGTG
The DNA here is from genome assembly GCF_949752795.1 of Hyperoodon ampullatus. Lineage (NCBI taxonomy): Eukaryota > Metazoa > Chordata > Mammalia > Artiodactyla > Ziphiidae > Hyperoodon > Hyperoodon ampullatus. The sequence continues at coordinate 60,131,650 of NC_136923.1, forward strand.
CTCCAGGCCACCACCAACCCAACTCCATTCATGGACGACTTTCATTCCAACATCAAAGTAGTGCATCTGCCACCTAATACTACATCACTCATCCAACTATGGACAAGGGAGTTAGAGCGACTTTCAAGAAATATTATTTACATCACACTTTTTGTCAGGCAGTAAAGGCGAGTGATGAATCAGGAACAACACTGCAACTATTTTGGAAGGACTATAACATCTACAAGGCCATAAAAAACATTGACTTTGCTTGGCGTGAGGTTACAGTCATCACCATGAATGGGGTTTGGAAGAACATTTGACCACAGTTTTTTCATGATTATCATGGATTTGAGAAGGTGAATAAGGATTCCAAAGAGGTCTTCAGCAATTCAGTGACCCTCAGCGAGAAGCTGGAGCTAGGTCTGCAAGAGGATGACTTCACTGAACTCCTTGCTGTGCAACATGAGGAGGTTACTAATGAAGACCTGATGGAATTGGAGGTCGACAGAAAGGATGAAGAGAGACAACAGGTAGAAGAAGTAACTGAAGAGCTGAAGAGATTCACAACACAGGAAATGGCAAGGGGATTTTCTTTATTTGAGGAGGCACTGTTCGTTTTTGAGGCACAGGACCTGAACATAGAATGATACACGAAGGTTGCAGCAGCCATTCAGAACGCTATCCAGTGCTACAGTGTCAGCTATGAGGAGGAAAAAAAGAGCTACTACCCAGTGATAGCTACTACTATCATTTTTTTTCAAGAGGGCAGATAGAATTGAATCCAGCAAGGAACCAGAACCTGTGCCATGAACATCAGCCATTAGTGAAATTGCAGCTTGCCCTCCATCTCCTATTGCTGATGATCCTTCAGCTCTACCATCTCCCATCTCCTCTCCCTCTTCCATTCAGTAACTCTCCTTGCCTGTTCACTGGATACCAGCCCCTGTATGCCAGCTATTGTACTATCTACTGAACTTTTCAAGGTACTATACTGTAAGATTGAAAATGTTTTATTTTACGTTTGTTTGTTTATGTATTATTTGTGTGAAAAGTATGATAAACCTGTCACAGTACAGTACTATATAGCTGACTGTGTTAGCTGGGTACCTAGGCTAAATTTATTGGACTTATAAACAAATTGGACTTACACTCTCGGAGTGGAACTGGTTGATATGTAGGGGACTTAGAGTAATTTAATACTTTGGCATATAATATATACCTTAATTTACAAGTATGAAAAATGAACTCTTGGTTAACACAAAACTGATGATAGTTATTGGTACTGATACATTGACCTAAGGGGCGCAAATTCTTAACAAAGAAATCATCATGATAAGGATATGTTTAAAGGAGAGTGCAAATCCTGCGCATGAATAAGGTTGATAGAATATGGACTACATGGGTGATTTTTACCAATAATCTTGCAATTCCAGTCCTTCCCTGGACATGAAAATTTTATACATTCAAGATAGTAAAGCATTTAACCAGCTGGAGTTTTAAAAGTGCCTAAAGAAGTTTTCTTAAAATAAATAATCCATTTACTTATTAAATGTATTTTATTTATTTATTTATTTTTTGCCACAGACACATCTTTATTAAAGGGAGTAGGGGTCATGCTGAGTTTGGAGACATGAAGTGAAGGACAGTCATGAGCTCTCCTTGGTTTCAGGGTCTGCCCTGGACCCCCTAGGTCTTCAGGATCTCCATCAGGCTCTTAGTCTGACCAGGATGCTGTGAAGTCCTTCAGTGCCAGTAACTTAGGTTTGGTGTTTTGGACCTGTGACCAGAATGTACATTGAAATGGGGGGTCCCGGATTTGGGATCCCCTCAATGCCTTGGTGTCCCTCATGTATTAGAGATGTAGGCTTGAAGATCTGGGGCATTGCGGCTGGGGCTCTTGGAATTTTGGAGTCTAAAGATCCATGAACTCAGGGCATTGAATTCCTCTGGTTTCCAGGGATGAGAATTCCTGTTTGTTGTCCCCTAGTGCCTACGAATAGGGCTTGAGGTGCCCCGGGGGCCCGGGATGCATATCCAGACTACAGTCTCCTCCATCCCAGGCAAAAGGACCTCCATGACTGGGGTTTCCTAGAGGCTTGGATTTTTTTTTAATTTGGGATTCCTGGGGGATTTGGGGTTTCCATGATTTGGGGGTCCTGGGAGTTAGGGTTTTGGAGCCTCCTAGGGGCTGTAGGACTTGGGGACATAGGAAAGTCTGGGACATGACATGTACTCTTGGGTTTGGGATCCTCAGAGTCCCAGAATGGGGCCTCCAAATTTTGGGGTCCCCCAAAGGGGGAAATAATTACTTAAAATATAGAGAAATTTCTGAGAGCCTGGCCAGAACAGGTGCTGTGGGCTGCATGGGGTGGGCTTCATACAAGATACTGGGTGTTTCTTGAGGGTGCAGAGGACTGGAAGACTTGGCGGCCCTGTAATTAGCACTTCCAGGACTGTTTGGTGCCTGTAAATTGGAGGTGACAGTGGGCTGGTTAATGTAGGTCTCTTCTTGAGTGGTAAAAGCAGGGGGTTTTGTTAATGGAGGGAGTCTCTGATTGCAGTGTAAGGGTTTGGGAGTGACTGTGGGGGTCAAAATATCTTGAGGGTACTGATGTTAAATGTAAGTCTGTTACTCTGTTGCTCTGGGGGTGTTTCTTTCAAGGGGACTTGATGGGGGCGTGGGGGGAATCTTTGTTAATAGGGAAGGGTTCTGAGCCAGTGACTCAGGAATGTTCTGCTGTAGAGCATTATGTAGAAAAAGTTCCCGTCATTTGAGGTGATGTGGAAATCTGTTATTGGGGGGTCTGATCTGAGGGGTTGGGAGTAGCCTAAAGGTACTACACTCAGGGAATCTCTTTCTGGGTAGCATAAGGTCTATATTTGGGGTGTTATCATGGGGGAATCTGTTAATAATGGGGCCTTAGTGATCGAGGGCTGGCTAATGGGGTCTCTCTTCTGGATACGTTACTGGGAAATGCTATCTCAAGTGACTAGGGGACTCCTTGTGTCAGGAGATTCTAGAAGGGGTTCTGTGTCTCTGTGGAATGTCCAGAGCCTCTAAGACTGCAACTCCTCCCTCAGTATCCAGGGAAACCAGCAGCAGAAGAGCAACCTGGAGATGGAGCTCTCTGATGTGATGTCCTTTGGGGTCCAGACTGTTGTGAAGGTGTTTTGGTCTGCATCATTGCCACTTGATTCAATTTTGGCTCCAACACTGTCCCCAGGGGTGTCAGTGGATCCACCAATCCTCTGAATTCCAGATGCTGGTACAAAGACTCCATGCCGGAGGGGGCAGATGAAGTACCAGACACCAAAGACAGAGCCATCGTGCTTGCTGATGGTCTAGCTGGATGCCATACCAGTAACCTGGGACAAAGTCTGGCTTCCTGCAGAAGTGCACAATCCCTTGCTTCTGGCCTGTGATGAGGATTTGGTCTACAACCTCAGCCTTGGCTCCCTCATGCTGCTGCAGGCCACCCAGCGTCAGGGCTAATGGGGACCTCTTCTTACCTTTGTGTTCCCTGCGATCTTTGCCAGTGACACGGGAGAAGTCCATCCAGGGAGTCCAAGGTGTAGAGGTGACGGATCACGAAGGTGTGCCCACTGCCTTGGAGATCTTGGACAAAGAGGCAAAGAGACCCTGCTTGGGAGGGCAGATGAAGTACCAAACACTCCCAACACTGCCATCTTTCTTGCCCTCAGGTTCATCAAGCTGCATGCCCACTCACCGGCAATTGGCGAACTCTGAGGTCTTGCAGAACCGCAGCTGCTGGTCTTCTGGCCATCCAGTAGCACGCAGCCTCCCAGGTGCAGGTCCAGTGTGCTGAGCATGGCATTGCCTGGGATGTTGTCATAGTTAGGTAGTGTGACCCTAGGGAGGGCTCAGGAGAGCGGCACAGCCTCCTCCAGTAGCATCCACAGCTCTTTGGCCACCAGCGCCCCTCGGCCTTGTCCAGGGATATGTCCATGGGACAACTCCTCTGGGACCACCTCCACTGGCACGGGTCCCTTTTGGGTCCAAAGTGCCGGGTTGGTGCCATGTTCCAGCAAATTATTTGGCCGTGCCCAGGCATGGGCTGGAAGCAGCGATGTGCAGGGCTGAGCCATGGCTGAAGTCACTGCACTTGGAGCTCACCACTCGGGACCGTACACCCTTCAGTAACATGTGCACGAGACCAGGCATGTCGAAATAGGCTGAGTAGTGGGGCATGTTCATGTTGGTCCAGCAGCTGCACAGGGTCACATCTGCACCCAGCGCCAGCAGCTGCTGCAAGGGACGCACAGCTGCCGCAGGGAACTCGACTCCATGGGCCCCAGCCTTGTATAATGGAGCAGTGTCATGTTAGGTCAGCCCATCACATGGCAGCCTCATCGCAGAATCTCATTGCCAATGACATCGATCTTGTACTGGACTTGGGGCACCCACTGATGCACAGTGGCGAACAACTCAGCGATGGTGGTCTGCAGGTCACACAGAATCTCTTGAAAGGCAGGGTTGTTGGGGTCAAAGAAGGTGAAGGCGTACTCTTGGGGGTGGGGTCTGGTGCTGAGGAGTAGGCTTCTGCCGGCGCTCCTGGGTGGGGCTGGGGGACTCAGGGACAGGCTCATAGTCCTCCTCGTCTTCTTCCTCCACCCTGAGTGGTGGGGCCATGCGGATGGCACCTGTCTTAGTCATGGTCCTTAGTGGCCCTAAGGGGGCAGGTGCAGAGTTGGGGGTGGCCTTCAGGCAAATTCTCGGGTGAATGGAGCTGAAGACCAAAGCTGAAATCGGGGAAACTGGAGTAACTGGGTGTCAGTGTCTGGGGAAGTGATGGGGAAGAAAGAGACTGAGAGAAGGGGACAAGGCACAGACGCAGATGGGAGATGGGGTGGAGAGGGCTATTCAATGTATTTTTGAGCAGCAAGTAGTGCCAGGCACTGAGGTAAGTGCTGAGGACACAGTACAGAAAAGGCCTGAACCAGTGGAGCATAAGTGAGTGTAGATACTGCATCCCTATACTTGTTCAGGAAATGTTAGAGCAAGCAACTTTCAGCAACATACCTGGGCAAGGACAGAGGCCTTCTTAAAACCCTCTGAGTCACTGTTCACCCAATTCCACTTTGATTCCTTCTGTTGGTTTAAAAAATTATTTATTGCCAATGTTATGCTAATGTTTTAGTGGCTGCTACTCTTTTGTTATATTTTCTAGTTTTATTTTTATATTCTTCATATAAGTGATACCATACAATATTTGTCTTTCTCTCTCTGACTAATTTCACTAAACGTAATACTGTCCAAGTCCATCCACATTGCATGTATACTTTCAACTAGTGTTTTTGTTACTTTTGGATATGTGCCCAGGAATGGAATTGCTAGATCATATGGTAGCTCTATTTTTAGTTTTATGAGAAACCTCCATACTGTTTTTTCCACGGTTGCTGCACAAATTTACATTCCCACCAACAGTGTACAAGGTTTCCCTTTTCTCCATATCATCACCAACATTTGTTATTTGTGTTCTTTCTGATGATAACCATTCTGACAGGTGTGAGGTGATATCTCATGGTGGTTTTGACTTGCATTTCGCTGAAGATGAATGATGTTCATTATCTTTTCATGTGCCTGTTGACCATCTGTATGTCTTCTTTGGAAAAATGTCTATTCAGTTCTTCTGCCCATTTTTTTAATCTGATTGTTTTCTTGATGTAGAGTTGCATGAGTTTTTAAAATATTTTGGATATTAACCCCTTATTTGTCATATCATTTGCAAATATTTTCTCCCATTCAGTAGGTTTTTGTTTTTGTGACTGCTACTTTAAAATTTTGTTTTATTAAAAAAAGTTGAACTCTAAAGTGAAAAAAAAGTATTAATTGAGGAGAGCTATGTAAATATCTCATGAGAAAATCTCTTCTAGAATTTCTCCTTTGTTTTCTCCCAAATGAAAATGCTGTGATGATTTCTTCTGAGTTATCTTTTAGTCAGGAAACAACAACCCACTCAGTCATGATAAGTTTTTAAAAAAATATTTGAAAAGAGTATAAAGTATGCTTTGCCTGCCTTTTGAAAAAATGTTATACTTTTATTGGGCTTGCAGCTTCTAGCTACCTCCACTATAATCACAAAAACTCATTGCATAGTATTCTTCCTGAATATTTAATTATATTAGAATAGAGTAGTCCTTAAACATAATTAAAGTGCTACTTTTTCAAACAGTGTATTAGAGGAGAGCAGAATTGTTTGCCAGATGGGAAAGGTGAATCTGGCACGGAAGATGAGCAAAGGTGAGCTGGAATGAGAGTATCCAGTTACAGTGAAGGATGCTGAGTGAAAATTCCAGCTACTGAATACTAAAGAAGGGAAAAGAAGAGACAGTTGATAAAAAAAACTTTAGTTTCATGGTCAGTAACTGAGAAAATGGACTTGTTGTGGTATATGAGTGCAATACAGTAAAAGAAGTATTTGAAAAAAATATGTCAAAATACGATGTGACAGTTTCTAAGTAGTCTTGTGAAATAAATCAGAATTGCAAAGTGAAAGAACACAGATTTAGAGTTTGAAGACCTGGGTGCTGTCCTTTATTCCTTTCTTTGCTTCATTGTTTTTGCCTCAATGGGAACCTCCTGTTGGATTGTTCAGCTGGGTTTCCCTTTCTCAATTTGGTAAGGTCCTTCAAATGGATGGTAAATGGTGTTTGCCTATCTGCAAGGTGGATTTTTTTCAGCATTCAAGAATAAAGACACAGACCTACTTGAGAATGGACTTGAGGTTATGGGGAGGGGGAAGGGTAAGCTGTGACAAACCAAGAGAGAGGCATGGACATATATACACTACCAAATGTAAGGTAGATAGCTAGTGGGAAGTAACCTCATAACACAGGCAGAGCAGCTCGGTGCTTTGTGACCGCCTGGAGGGGTGGAATAGGGAGGGTGGGAGGGAGGGAGATACAAGAGGGAAGGGATATGAGAACAGATTATATATATAACTGATTCACTTTGTTATAAAGCAGAAACTAATACACCATTGTGAAGCAATTATACTCCAATAAAGTTGTAAAAGGAAAAAAAATTCTTGTGCTAGAGCCCCTTTGTCAGGGGCAAACCTCTAAGCAAGGAAGACTTGGTTTGCTCTGGTGGGCATGCAGGGGGTGGCAGGCTGGGCTGACCCTCTGAAGGGGGAACGGGACATCTCTCTCTTCTCAGGCTTCCCCCAGGACTCAATCCCACAGGACATCTGTATAGCTATCCTCAAGGGCACTAGAGTCAACTGCATCAGGCAGCCCCTCTCTCCTTCCTCCACAAAATGAACATACACAGCGAGTAGTCAGAGTCAATCCAATTCTGCATGTTGCTGAAGGGGTTCACTGCAGGAAGCCACCAGATCCTCTCAGCCATCAGGGCATTGATGGTCCTTTTCTAAGGCTCCTTTCAGGGCTTGGATTTCCACCCTCCCTAACGCTGCATCTCAAAGGTTAAAAGTAATGCCTGCTTCCTTGGAATCACATCCAACATCAAGTAGTATAAGACCCTTCAGCCTCCCTATCAATAAGCATGTGTCTGTCAAGTCCTTTCATCAAAGACATGGAAGAAGCATTGGGTTGACCAAAAAGTTCATTCGGGTTTTTCCGTAACGTCTCAGGGAAAAACCCAAACGAACTTTTGGCCAACCCAATAATATCAAGAATTGGCATTCAGGTCATAATCTTTCCCCAGCCCCCTTCACCACTCATTTAAAACATTTATTCTGCAAACGCTCGTTGGGAGAAGGTAAACATTTAATTGTTCTATAAGAACATGCTCTAGGATCCATTAGCATTAAGTCTGTTCTCTGTGATGAAGGTTATCCTTTGATTTGTTTTTATCCCAATGAGAGAAATTGTAGGCTCTCAAGAGGTGGAGATCAGCTAAAGGAACTTCAGTTTTCCTTTAGTACCTATGAAATGCAGGGTCAGGCAACATCTGGATACTATCTACAATGCTCCTGTCCTTTGCCTGAAAATGGACTTTTTACTTTGTTCTAAAGATCCAGAGTACCAACAAGGCTCATAGCACTCAGTGCTGGGGACAGAAGGTGGTTGTTTCTATTGAAACTGTACAGACATAACATGGCCAGGGCCAGGAAGGGAGCATTTGGCACTCTCTTACTGCCTTTCTCAGTGAAGAAATAGATTATTATTAAATATGTTAACATTATATAGATTAAATAATCAAATATGCTTATTTGTTATATATTTGTTCCAGGTTCTAAGAATACAGTAAACAAGATAGCCCTCATTGAGCTTAGATACTAATGTGGGGAAAGAGATTTAAAAAAAAAAGAAAGAAAGGAATAAACAAGCTCATTTCAGACAGTAATATGCTATTAAGAAAGGAATCAGGGCAACAGCACTGAGGGCCTGAGGAAGCAGGTTTAGAGGGGACGTCAGCCACAGTCTCTCTGAAGAGGTAACAAAGGACTGAGATCTGAATGAGAAGGAGCCTGGAGCACTGGTCTTCCAGGAGCCGGAACATAAGGCAATGAGCCAGGAAAGAGTCGAACCTTTTTAAGGGACAGAGACAATGTCAGTGCATATATATCATGACTTTAGTGAACAGCAGAGAGAGTGATATTAGGTCAGATAAGCAGGCAGGGGCTGAATCACAGTGGTTCTTCTTGGCTTTATTCTAAACATAATAGAAGGCTTAGGTAGTATTTATCTGGACAGTGAAATAATCAGTTTCATGTCTTAAAGGGAATATTAGGGACATAATAAGGAAAATAGATTAAAATGGAACTAGACTGGAAACAGGACAGGGTTGGGACAGTGTTGAGCAGTGCTGTCGTCTGTGCTGCCACAGCGAGAGGGGAGGTGAGTGAGCATTGATTCAAGGGTGATGCCTAGATTTCTGACTGTGCAAAGGATTTAATCGTGGTGTCATCACTGAGATGGGAAAGATAGTGAATGTGAGTTTCCTTCTTGTCTCTGTTCTTAAAAAGGAAAGCACCCTGTTTAAGAAAAAATTTTAAAAAGACAAAAGACAAAGACAATCATAAAAAGGAAAATAAATACCTTTACATAAAGGTACCTAGGGATCAAAAATGGAGAGGTAGAAATTTGTTAGTTTGAGGTAAAAGAGAACAATCCAGGAAGATTTCCATGTATAAAGTGATGAAACCATGACAGAAAATTGATAGGGTTAGGGAACAGCTAATAATCCAGTTTTCCTAAAGTATCACATCTGAGGTGGACAGTAGACAGTATGTGGATAGAACACAGATTGGGATGCAGGGCTTTTGTTCTCAAGACAGTGAGCACTCACAGAATGACCTCACCAAGCATCGGCTTTGGAGAGACACTCAGGTATGTGGACGAGGGATCGGAGTCAGGGGTATGCTACTTAGCTGTTCTACTAAAACCTGATCATGGTAAGATCTTTCATAGCAGTCCAGACGTGAGACAAGAAAGGTTGAATGAGGAAAGAATTCAACTTTTGCTTTTAACTAGTTTTTGTCCCTTTGAACAAGTCATTCCTGGCCTTGTTTTCACATCTGGAAAATGAATAGGTAGTTGCAATCCTACTTGTGGAAAATGAACAACTTTATTAAAAAATGGACAAAATATATGAAAGACACTACACAAAAGAAGATATACAGGTTGCAAAGAAGCGTATGAAAAGGTGATCAACAACCTGTGCCATTAAGCAAATGGAAATTAAAATAATGAATATGAGCACACAACGATAAGAAAGACAAAAATTCAAAGCACTGACAACACCAAATGATAGCAAGGCTATGAAGCAGCAGAAACTCTTATTTATTGTTGGTGGGAATGCAAAATATGGTACGGCCACTTCAGAAGACAGTTCGGTAGTACCTTACAAAACTAAATATACTCATCGTACAATCCAGCAATCATGCTCCTTGGTATTTACCCAAAGAGGTTGAAAATTAGTATGAATGTTTAGAGAAGCTGTATTCATAATTACCAAAATTTGGAGGCAACAAAGAAGTCCTTCAGTGGGTGAATGGGTAAATAAACTGGTATATCCTGACAGTCGGATATTATTCAGTGATTAAAAACTGTGAGCTATTAAGCCATGAATAGACTTGGAGTGAACTTAAGTATATATTACTAAGTGAGACAAACCAATCTAAATAGATAGTATATGATTCAAATTATATGACATTCTTAAAAAGGCAAAACTATGGAGACAGTAAAAGAATCAATGGTAGCCAAGGGCAGTGGGGAGGGAGGGATGAATAGGTGTAGCACAGAGGATTTTTAGGTCAGTGAAACTGTTCTGTATGATACAATAATAGTGGATATATGTCTTAGTCATTCAGGCTGCTATCACAGAATACTGAGTGACCTATAAACAACAGAAATTTATTTCTCACAGTTCTATAAGTTAAGTCCAAGATCAAGGAGCTGTCATATTCAATGTCTGGTGAGGACCTACTTCTTGGTTCATAGATAAACTTCTTTTTCTCTGTGTCCTCAGATGGCAGAAGGGGTGAGGGATCTCTCTGAGGTCTCAAATAGGGGCTCAAATTTCATTTTATGAGGGCTCCACCCTCAAGATTTAATCACATCAAAGGCCCCTACCTCCTAATACCATCACATTGGTGGTTAGGATTTCAACATATGTATTTTAGGGGGACTCTATAGGAATAAATGTCACTACGACTTTGTCAAAACTCTTAGAAAATATCCCCCACCAAGAGTGAGCCCTAATATAAACTATAGACTTTGGGTGATAATGATGTTTCAATGTAGGTTTATTAATTGTAACATCTGGTGGGGGATGGTGATAATGGAGGCGGCTATGCTTGGGGGTGGGGGGGCAGAAGGTGTATGGGAAATCTGTGTACCTTCCTCTCACTTTTGTTGTGAACCTAAAACTGCTGTAAAAAATAAAGTTTATTTACAAAGGCAACCAGGATATGGCATGATGCTATGATATAAAGACCATTTTTATCAAATTGAAACAGCTCATGCAAGCTTAACAAATTCTGGTGCTAGATAAATATGTCTTTGCTCATCAGAGATAGGAGGCTGCTAAAACCTCCTCTTTCTGGGCTGCCTGGTCCTATTCATGGCTCCCCAGTGAGTGACGAGGGTGGAAGCTCTACTACCCCCATTTATAGACTCACAGGTTAAGTGATGAATATGAGGCAAATCACAAGCAGGAATTTAGTGGTAGAAAACATTTTAAATGCCTCATATTTCTCATATTTATCCCAGTTAACTTACTCCTTTTTTATTTTCCTCTTGTCTGAGATCCTGTCAGCCTAGACCTACTCAGAAATTAAGCATGCTGGAATCAAACGAGCATAGATTTCTGAATCAGAGCTCCAAGTCCCTTAGTCTACATATATTATTATAGCCTGTATGGGGGATGCCCTTCCAGATCCATGTGTTCTTTTTGAAAACAGAAAAGGCAGTCAAAGAATATCATTCTGCCCTTGTTGCTAAACTGGTATTATTGCTGTTGCTGTTGGTGGTGGTGATGAAGTTGAGTTTTTGACATGTGTGTAAAGTGTGTCACTGGTAGCTATCTGACTAAGGAATTGAGACTAGGGAAGCAAATGATTAGATAAATGTAGACATCAGATTGGCAGCTTTCTAGGCCTAAAGACAGACGTTCTGAGCTCTAGTTTGGATTCTGTCTGTGTGACATTACAAAAATCAACTTTCCTCTGTCTACTGCCTATTTTCTTATCCCTAAGTGGAGTAACAGAAAACCTGACACCACTTCTGGAGATCTGAAGAAAACTCAAACTACTCTAGGTAGTGAGCCTCTAGGTAACCACATTTACATGCATGTGTGTCTGTTATGTGTACATTAGAAAGAGAACAAAAACTGAGGGCAAAGGATCAGGTAAAGGGAAAAGCAGAACATAGAGCAGCCTGGTATTCATATGAAATATGTTATTGTGCAGAAATTTTAAAACATACAGAAGACATCTAAAAGAGTCAGGAAAGGGTTAGCAAGAACAACAGAAGTGTGACTCAGGGCACAGAGAAATGTGGTTGAGTAGCTCACATTATAATAAAATGAGCAATAAATGACAGCATAGTCATTGTCGGTATGTTGGAAATTGACTTACAAAGCTTGATGAGATCTAAGTTCACAGTGTGAATAGATAAAACTGTTATGTCAAAATTATTCATGCAAACCATCTAGCTCATAAGATTTTTTTTTTCAATACTTATGAACTGGCTAGTTTTGGCATAACTTCTATTTGTAAAATCATGACTACAACATGATCTTTCATTAATGTCTCCCTTCTGAAAGGTAGTCTCTTGTCTAATTTCCTCATTTCAAAATATTTCCAGCCATGTTCACTGGCTTAAAATCTAAAAAAGAATAACCACCAAATAGTCACACCTTTCCAAAGTTTGAAAACCACTGGCGTACGTATGAGATAAGAAGAAAAGACTTACCCTCTGTCTGCAGGAGCTGTAAGACCCAGTACTTTCACATGGGGCCCAGCTCTGGCTGTTTCAGAGGATAAGGGGGTGAAATATCACTTTAGTGCCTTTCTCTTCCCTTTTACAATTCTAAGAGTAGTGTGAGAAAATCTATTTTTATGTATTTGACTTGGAATAAAAATAATGTCCTGCTTTAAAAAAATAATACAAGACATCAAGAGCTTAAAGGAGATATAACACATGATTGTGGCATTACTGTACAAAGGTAGGATTTAGGTTGTTTAATTTCATGATAAAAAAATTTAGGGGCCATGTCAATTTTCTGAAGAGTTTAGTTTTAAAACTGTGAGCAAAAAATAAAATTATCTGTATAGAATTCTGGAGACACTATGTCATGTAGCAATTATGAATGTGAATGTGTGGTCCCATTGCCTGAGTCATATTCAAGCATTGGTGCTTATTATCTGTGTGGCTTAATGTAAGCATTCAAGGCCATGAATTTTCTTATTGATAAAATGAAATTAAGAATAGTAATAAACAAAACAGTATGACTGACTGGATGATTAAATAAATAAACATATGTAAATTGCTTAAGATAATGCCTCACACACAGGGAGCACATGTTAAATGTTAGCTATTGTTTTTCCCATGCAGGTTACAGGATCTCCAGTTCTGATATATTACCTATTTGAAATCATCAAGCAAGTCTGTTATATCCACCTTATTTTATTTCTTTGAAGAATTTTAGTTAAAAGAGAAATCTTCAAGTGTTAAATGTACATGAATACATTTTATCCTATATTTTTCTAAAGTAGTAAAGACTCTCAGGACAATACTAAATTATGAAATATGAAAAACTTGCTATTGACTAGTTATCCTTGAAAGGTTAAGGCCTTGGGTGAAAATGTGTTACAACAAAACCCTGATTTGAGGAATTAAGGAAGATTCAGAACCATGAATCAGTGTTGGGCTGCTTTTATTGTATGGTACACTTAACCAGCAGTCAAGCCTGAAGCCAGCTTTGACTGAATATCTGGAAAAGATATAATCCTAAAAAGTGTACAGCTAGAGCATATTTAGACTTGGTGATCATAATATCATTGGTATGAAATGAAGGTCTATGGAAGAACAATAAAACAAAAATACTGACTTTTAAAGGAAGGTTTTGTAGAAATGCAATTGGAAAGAGAAAAGTGAAATGCTTCTGATGAAATAGAAGACTCATGTAAATCACTCCATAAAAGCAAAAATTAATAAAATATCAACATAAGCCAAAATATTCAGGGAGTGTGAGGAGGGACATTACCCACCTTAAAATCAGATAATTTTTAATAGAAAAGAAAACTAAAAAGGCCAAAAAATTTTAAAGAAAAGAAATACTTAAGACAAAAGTTTTAAATTCAATTCATTTAGAAGAGATGTATAAATAAGGAAAACATAAGATATCAGTTCATTAGTTCAAATCAGTAGTCTCACTTTAAATTACATGGTAATATCCTTGGTCAGTGAGCAACACAGGTCAAAGTTAGAGGATATGCTGAGGTTCTTCTAAATGTTTCTGTTATTTCTAGTGCCTTATTTTCATAACAAACGTTAAATTGTACCCATCTGCAAGTGTCCTTATATCATTTATCTACTAAGTAACTTCTCTTGCAATTCTATATAACAGTATATTCCATAAACTTCCCAAGTTTCATTACATACATATTAAAGTGGACTTCCTTATTGATTTTCTTTCAATATTTGTGTAAATATTTTAGCAAATTATATTGGACATTGATTGGCAACATTCTTGGGATTTTCAAATTATTCTTAATTTTTTTAAAAATTTTGAAAGCAATACTTGCTTAGTACAAAAAGTAATATGATACAAAGATAAATAATGTGGTTTCCCTGGTGGCGCAGTGGTTGAGAGTCCACCTGCCGATGCAGGGGACACGGGTTCGTGCCCCAGTCCAGGAAGATCACACATGCCATGGAGTTGATGGGCTCGTGAGCCATGGCCGCTGAGCCTGTGCATCCGGAGCCTGTGCTCCACAACGGGAGAGGCCACAACAGTGAGTGGCCCACGTATCGCAAAAAAAAAAAAAAAAAAAAAAAAAAGATAAGTAATGAAAAAGTTAATAAACTTTTCATGACATTTCTCTAGCACACCCTCCTGAAGATTAAAAAACTAGGATGGTGTTTATTCTTTCACTTTTTCCATTGTTCTTTTATTTTTTCTATTAAAAAAGGATTATAGTATTCATGTTGCTTCGCTAGTTTCTCTTTGAACTGAACAATATATCATGGTCAATCCTCATGGTAAATGAGACAGAACTCACTCTTTTAGTAGCTAATTATTTTTCCATAGCATATGTATAATTTACTGATACATTTGACCTTTCTATTTATGGAAGTTTAAAAGCAGTCTGCTGCTTTGTGACTACAACTATGATTATTATTTTATTACATGGCCTTTATGTTGAAGTTAGATTCTCTGAAAAGGGTTGTTGTGTCAAAGATGTGGATTTTTTTTTTATTGCCAGACTTTCCAAAATGGTTTGTATTAATTCACAGTTCTGCTAACAGGATATTAAAGTGCTTATTCCCCATAACTTTGCTAACAATAGTAAGTCATCATTTTTTAATTTGCCATCTATATGGGTAAAAAATTGTATCTCACAGTAAATGTCTTCTTATTAGTCATCTGGATCTCCTTTCTGAATATCCTATTCAATTTTCTATCAGGTTATTTGTAAATTTTAAGACTCTATTTGTAATAACTTCTGTTTCAAAATATGATGGGATAGCTGGGAGCAAATTTACCCTCTTGTCTGACAAAAACAAAAAAGTGGGAAATAATTTTTTAAAACTCCAACATTTTCAAAGTTGTGGAATGAAGGCAACTCAGGATCATCATCTTTGAGTGATGGGAAACAAATGAGGTAAGTCCTATGATTTACTGCCTTGAGAAAGCCTCCAAGCCATGACATAGGGAAGAAAAATTCAGGCAGAGCTCAGAAAACTTCCTGAGTTGCAGAGACATTGTTGAGGGTCCACGGAGACCAAAGTGGTTAGACAGAGTTCCCAGGAAAGAGTAATAAAGAGCTGCAAAATTAGACAACTCTGCAAATCTAAAGAGGATCCATTTTGAACATTCAACAGAGTCCTTTTCATTGTCTGTGTGAGAGTAAAGTACCCAGGGCCAAGAAAAAAGCAACACCAGAAAAGACTAGAAGAAGCTGTTGATGTTGCTCACAGGGGACCAGGAGTGGAGACTGATCAACTACACTGGAAAGCTTCTAATCATGGGGATGCTGGGTCGGGTGCTCAGAGGGTCTTTCATCAGTGTGGGGAATGACTAGCCCTGGATTAAACAGCTCTCTGTAGTTGTCTGACAAATCGTAAAAGCAAGACACGGTAGGATCAACCTGTTTATAAGTAACAACCACATTCCAGAATAAAGTTCAACAATATATAGTAATAAAAACATAAAAATTCACAATGTCTAGCAACAATCTAAAATTACCAGGCAAGCAAAGAAGCAATAAGATATGATCAATAATCAGGAGAAAAATCAATGAATTGAAACTGATCCAGAACTGTTACAAATGTTAGAATTAGCTGCCAAAGGTATTAAAATAGTTATGAAAACTGTATCCCATTTAATGAAACAGTTAAATAGACTTAGTGGGGAGGCCTAAATTGAATTTCTAGAGATGAAAATCACAATGCATGAAATGAAAACTACACTGGATAGGATCATAACAGATTAGATCCTGCAGAAAAAAGATGAATGAACTTGAAAAGATGGCAACAGAAACTGTCTAAAATAAACATCAGAGATAAATAAGAATTAGGAAAAAAATGAACAGAAAAAGAGAAAACATGAATTACTAATATCAGAATCAAGAGAGGTAATATCAGTATAGATCTTACAGATATTAAACATAATAATGAGTTATTATGACCAACTTTATGGCAATAAATTCAACAACCTAGATAAAGTGGAAAAATTCTTTGAAAGAAAAAAGCTGTCAAAGTTCACTCAAGATGATATAGATAATAATTTTCCTTTTCACAAAGAAAAATTCATTCTTAGATGACTTCATTGATGAAATTAACCAAGTGTTGACAAAAGAAATATTACTAGTCCTCCACAAAGTCTTTCAGAAATTTGAAGAGCATGGGATATTTGTCTGACCAAAAAATAAAATAAACCTCAGCAAAATAAAAATAGAAACAAACGTTCTTAACCTGATAAAAAAGATCTATGTAAAACCTACATCTAACATCATATTAATGATGAAAGACTGAATTATTCTGCCTCAGATCAGGGAAAAGGCAAGTCTTCTCACATCGCTACTACTTAACACAATATTGGAAGTTCTGGCTAATGAAACAGGATAAGGAAAAAAAAAAGGGCACCCAAATTGGATAAAATGCTTTTGTTCACAGATGACATATTTGTCTATGTAAGGAATCTAATGGAATTTACTAAAAAGTTAGTAGAAGCCATTAATGAACAAACTCAGAAATTCTGTAAGATATAAAATACATATAAAATACATTATATTTTATGTACTCACAATGAATAATTAGAAATTAAAAATACAAAAGCATATCCTTTATAATAGCATCAAAATATGAAATAGAGATACTCTTGTAAAATATGTAAAAGACCTTTATACTGAAATTTATAAAGCTGGTGAGAGAAATCAAGGAAAATCTAAATAAATGGAGAGATAAACCATGTCATGGGTTGGAAGGCTCAATAGTGTTACATGGTCAATTCTCCTCAAATTGGCTTATTTCTTTAATGAGATCTAATTTATAGTGTCATTCTGGGGACAGTAAGTGGGCCATGGGGATAGGTGGGAGGAAGAGATTTTTTACAAAGAGCCGTAAGGAAACTTTTGGAGTGATGGAGATATTATTTTGAGTGCAGTGATTGTTTCACAGATATATACATATGCCAAAATATCAAATTGTCCACTTTAAGTAGGTACAATTTTTTTTAACAATCATATTATATTTGATAAAAATTTTATATATTTCTTTTTTATTATGGATTTTAATCCTTAAACTGTAATGAACATTATAATTTTTGAAGTCTAACAATGGTCTTCAGATTTTATTTACGACATATTTTATTTTATTGTTATATAGATAAATATGTCTATTCAGGTAAACATCTTTTATTCATAAAATCCAGAACTTGGGTTGTATTAAAATGTCAAAAACTAAGGTTATGTAAATATTATCTCATATTCTATTTAATATTATTTATGTTAATTTAGATTTTATTCAATTTAGAATTTATTAGTTTATTAATTTATTAATTCTAAGTAGATAAAGATATGTTAATTGTACATCATTTATTATAAGTAATGGTTGTACAGAAATACATGTTAAAACTTGGAACATAATAGTTAAGCTTAATTATCCTTGCATTTCTTTTTTTATTAATCCAATTAAATCATTTATTCAGTATTTATTGAGAGGCTGTAATGTATCAGTATAGGAATTCAGGAGTGAACTAAATTGACAAAAATCCTTGCCTGAAGTGAGCTAAAATTTTGGTGCTGGCGAGTGATGGGCAAAAAATAAAAAAGTAAAAAAATAATATTTGATGAAGTGCTGTATTAAATATGTGATGATATTGCTATATTAAGAATATGTGATATGTGCTATATGAAAAAATATAACAAGAAAAAGAACTAGAAAATGCTGGAGAAGGTGGTAGTGATCTCAATTTTTAAACAGGGTCAACTCAGGAAAAGTATTGTGAAGTTACTTGTGAGCTAAGACTTACAGGAGTGAATGGATAGATCGGGGGGAAGAGTTTAAGGGAAGTGGAGAGAGCAAAGGCAGAGGTTTTGTAGTGGGTGTATGCCTGCCCTGTTTGTGAACATCAGAAAAGCCAGTGTGGCTAGAGCTCCCAGTAAGCTAGGAGTCATTGGGGATTCTTAAACAGAAGAGTGCCAAGACATGACATATGATTCAAAGGGATCACTAGATGTGCTGTGCTGCGAATAGGTGATAAGTGGGATGGAGGCCCACAGAGGACTAGACAGAGCAGTTAGAGGCTTGTTTATTGTAGCCTAGCAACATGGTATCCAGAAAAATCAGGCACATGGGAAATAAGCCAAACAAGGAGGAACACCTCTTTCCATGTGTTCAATACCACTCAGTGTTTTTCTGTATAATCGCAATAAGACCACTCTACTGACCCCCATACTGGTAACTGGGTAGGGTGGTCGTTAATAGAATGGATTAAATAAACCACGGCCATGATAGGGGCTTGGGTTTAAAACTGCTAATAGTAACATTAAGCCATTTAATCCTTTCACTTAAATTAACATCTTTTTAATAAAGTGGTGCCTCAGACAACATTCAGGCTTGTAACTGAGTTGGTTGATATTAGTAAATATTTGCAAAATTAGTTTGGTAGAAGAGTGACCACTAAGATTTCCAACTAAAGGTAGAACAGTTGAATGGTGGTGCTTCACAGGTATGTGCTGTATGCAGTCGTTTGCAACATGCTTTAAATAACTACTTAACAGTGATTACGTCATCCAATTTACGATGGTATTTGTACAATCCATACTTTCTGGAAAGAGAAACAGGATTAAAAATTAGTGCCATTGAAGTGTTAAGGAATAATAACTAAATTGTAAAAATGTATTGAGCACATATTATGTGCCAATAATGATGAGATTTCTTGCAGTTACAAAGATAAATATTATCTTTTCTTCAAGGAATCCATAGTTTTGTGGAGTAATAAAATTTCTAATAGGGATAAGCACATGAATATTACTCAGAATATTTACTGAGCACTCACTGTGCTGGGCATTTTGTTTTGCATGTATTATATCTTCAATTTTACATACCTATAAAGTAGGCAGTAATGTTATTGCCATTTTAAGAATGAGAAAACTGACACAGATTAAATGACATGTCTATACACACAGGGACTATAAATAATTGTGAAAAATTTTTCATATAGAAATAATTATAAAAAATGTTTTGGTGTTATAAAAATGTACTGTGGGTTTATAGATGGAGGCCCAAGGGTATGCGGGAAGCATAGCAGAAAAAGAAAGTAATGTGTGGTTCTGATTCTGGGTGACAGAAAAGAGGCCACATGACAAAAAGAACCATAAATGCAAAGGGACATGTTTTGTTTTTTGTTTTTTTTAAAGAACTGTGTGAGAGGCATTAATCTTTGTTGGTATGGGGGTGGGTAAGCTTAGGAGGAACAGGGCCTGAGCTTGGTAAGTAGTTTGAAAGCAGATTGTGAAAGTACCTTTCTTAGGAATTTGAAACTGATTGTGTAGACAGGGGAGTTTCTAAGAGTTTTAAAGTAGAATACAAGTGCTTTAGAAAGACAGTGCAGTGAAAGGGCATAGAATCCTCTCTTGTGTTAGTAACTGTATAATATGATGACAGTGGAAAGCAAGCAAGGGAAAGTTTGGAGAACAAGTTTGGAAACACAAACCAGGAGACTGATGCCACCAGACAAAGGCTCAAGTCCAGATCTGTGCACCCAAGGGCTGCAGCAAACTCTGGTATTATCTGGGACAGAGACCACCTTTGAGGGGTCTCATGAGGCAGCCAGGATTTGGGATTATTGGTCATGGAAATTCTTGGCAAAAGGTGGATGGGCACTGAGTCTGTGAGTTTGAAACTCAGGAGAGAATTCGAAGCAAGATATTTTGGTGTCATCAGCAAACTGGTGGGATCAGTCAGGAGAGTGAAGAAGGTTGTCCAGGAAGGACAGCTGGATTCTCCTTATTATTTTTTAAAGTCATCTCCCATATCTGTATAATGGAAAGTTGTGGGACAGAATTTCAAACCAGTCTCTGGCTTCCTGACTTCATTCATCACCTCCTTCATCCTTAACATCCATCATCTTTTTCCAGGAGCAGTATCTATTTGACCCAATGTAGTTCAAAAGAAGCTGCCTAAGATTTGGAATATGATAGACTTTACATTACTGACTTTGTCATGAATAACTGGGCAAACAGGAAAATGTGCTTAAAGTTTAGAGAAAACAACAAGAAAAAAACAACAAAAATAATAAAAATATAGCCTACTTTATAGAGTCTTTAGGAAGATAAGTAATAAACATAAAGCACTAAGAAGGCACATGAAAGGTCTGTAGACTTACTTTACAGTAAGTATGGAATAACTACTATATGCTAAATATTGAGGTTATAGTTACGAGCAAGTCACCTTTTTTACCCCTAAGAAACATAAAAATCTCAATTATAAGCTGCTCTACAAAACATTAAAGAAGTTATATCAATTTTACTCATTAAAATTGAGAATTATACTCAACTGGGTACTGACAACTTCAGAAGAGTACTGCCTGTTACTCAGAGGATTATAAAGAATAGAAAACATCTCCTTCTTTTAACTCTCCAAGCCAACTATCTCAGGGCTATCACATTTTAAAATAAATAGAATTATGACATTCTCCCACCTCAAAAGCAAGTTAAGAATTGATTGCCCAAACTGCCCAATCTGTCCTGTTAACACTCTAACAATTTGGCGGTCCAAGGGTGACCACATTCATAATCCATCACTTCGAAAACACAGTTTGATTCAACTTACAATAAATAGATGAAAACATGTTGTAAAGTATAAACTGTATGATGTACATCTGTTTCTCAGATATGGAATAACACAAGGATGAGATATTTATTTCATATATTACAGCTGAGTTTTGCAGTTAGCTATAAAATTGTAGCATGTAATAGTTCTTTATCTACAAATAAAATAGGCTATGAGAGCAAATGATTATTAGGATTTGTTTCACAGATGTAGAGATTGACACCACTGACCTTTCCCCTCTGAGCTCTGCCCAACCTTGGATACTCCCTACGCCAAATTGCTTTCCAGCATCAAAGGAGATGCTGGCAGTGTTCTACTCACTGCTTGCACAGGTGAGCAAACCATGTTCTTGTGTTTATCTCAGTGTATAAAATGCGAACATTTCCACAGGAAAATAGAATTTTCCTATAGAAAACAATGTGATTGTTACCAATTTACATTTTGATTGCCTATTCAAATTCAGTATATAATACAACAATTCTTTTCGGCTTCTATATTCAAATTTATACTTAGTAATTGTAGTTCCTGGAACTTATTTAGTGTAAAGTGTCAAGCAAAGCTGAATGAATTCTCTGGACTTCCCTGGTGGCACAGTGGTTAGGAATCCACCTACCAATGCAGGGGACACGGGTTAGAGCCCTGTTCTGGGAAGATCCCACATGCTGCGGCACAAATATACCATGTGCCCAAACTACTGAGCCTGCGCTCTGGAGCCTGGGATCCACAACTACTGAGCCCACATGCTACAACTACTGAAGCCCATGAGCCTTGAACCCATGATCCACAACAAGAGAAGCCACTGCAGTGAGAAGCCTGTACACTGAAACAAAAAGTAGCCCCCGCTCGCCACAACTAGAGAAAGCCCGCACACAGCAATGAAGACCCAATGCAGCCAATAAATAAATAAATTTATTTTAAAAATATAAAATTGCTATGTGGAGACAGGTTAGTGAAGAGGAAATATGAGTCTGATAATTGTATAATTCTCTATCTGTTGAGGCATGTGTACTTTAAATTCTGAACTATTCATACTGTTATTCACAATGGCCAAATATCTCATACAATTACTTCATTTATTTTATTTAATATGACTTTACTCACAATAGATTTTCTAGCGTATCTTAAGATCATAAAAACATAATAAATATGCATTTTAGTGGGGGGGGGGCTACAATATGACATGGATTTAACAGAGGACTACATGCAGGTCATTATATTTTTGTACTGTAGTAAGAACAATTATTCAAACAGGCACATATATTTTGTTAGGTTCTATCATACTTGATATTTCTACCCATATTTTATGGCAAAGGTAATTTATGATCTATACCTTATTTATAACTGAAAAATAGATTTCATTATGCTTTAGAAAGATTCTAAAACTAGGATTGTTTGTTGGGCCATAAAATCGATTTTCTGTCTTATTCTCTTTTCCATGTTACCACTATTTTTAAAGACGACTGGCAACTCTTTGGTAGTGAAATGTGAAAGTAAATAGTGTTACTTATCACAAAATATTGTATTTTAACAATTGCATAAAAATTACAAGTCTGCTACAAGCAAATATATTTCCTCTAAAGATGGCTGGAAAAGGATCCAAATAAGGCAATGATCATTTTTCAATCTATGGGAAGGTTGGATACAGTGCATTTTTGCTCCTGTGTGGTTCTCTGTGTCACCAGAAAATAGAGTGGGAAGAAGTGTTAATATAGGGAGCCATAAAGGAAATAATCAAATGGGGTTAGAAATTAGAGCTCAGGAGTTTGTCATTTTATTAGAATAACATGTGTCAGCTCTGTGTTTAAGTATGTAACAACTTTCCCATCTGTCATCAAATTATACATTAGTGAATGTTGATGTTTTATCATATGTAGTTTTAATAGTTAATATACAAATTTAAGTATTGGCCAACATTATTCTTTCTGTCTGTTTGTTTATATCTAGGAGGTATTATTTTGAAAATATTCTAGAATAATCGTATTTTGGCCATCCCCAATAAATCAAAATTTTACAAAGTAATGTAAATTCTAAGTGCCAATAACATTTAATTTCTGTTGTGGTTTGGATGCCTTATACATCATTTTGCAATATCCAATTGTATTTGCTATTTTTAAAAGTGTTGAAAGTAAGTTTTAAAATTAATCTTAAATGTTAAAAATATGTACCCTATTGATGTCATATTTTATCTGACTCGAGTGATTGTAAAGTTTTTTCTTTCAAGTAATTATCAGAAAAACAACTTTGGACAAAGATTCTAATTTTACTGTGGTTACAGCTTACAAGCAAGTCCTTCAGATTGATTCCTCATAGCTGTCTTTAACATGTGTGGCTCTAGGCCAATAACAAAAGCTAACATCAGTTTTCCTACCTGCATGAATTTGGCTTAGGAAACATTTTACCTAATTTCTATCACTTAGTCATGTTAATAGCAATATAACATGAGTCTGCCCAAAGGCCATTTTCTACCATATGGATACCTGAGTGTTATTAACACCCCCTCAATCATTCACATTCAACTTACTGAGAGTGAGGTACGAGGAAGTTTTCAGAAAGTTGGAATGCGTCACAAGGAGAGAGAAAATTACTCACTCAAAATGGATTAATTTATCAAGACTCCTTGATGTTGCTAAGTCCTTGAATGTTATCATGAAATATAACAGAACCACACTGTGAATACAAATTTGATGACAAGCAGAAAACTAACAGTCTAAAAAGAATATAACTGTCCTTTAACAAATATTTAAACACATTAACCTACATTTACTATAAATAGATATATCTTCAAAATTGTTGGATGAAGCTGTTATCTGTATTAACTTTTAGCATGAATTTAAACATCATTTCTCTGGGTTTTTTGGTCTTCTCATCCACTAAATAAAGATCAAGATTATTTGATTTCTTAACCCTCTCCTCCCCAAATCTAACATCCTATAGCTTGACATTTTTATTTGTAAAGGCAATGAACAGAGAAGTGTTGAGAAAGAGCCAGGTTCTTATAATTGGCAATTCTTATAGGAAATGCTAAAGAGAGCAATTTCACCATTGTATGCCAATGTGGACTTTCTGAATGAATTGGCAGGTGATAATGGACTCCATAAAACCCCTAAAGGAAGATGACTAGTGACTGTAAGTTTAATGAGAATATATAGAGGGAGAAAAAAAGGAGAATCATAATGAAAGCAAGTAAAGGGGAGTTAACTTAAGCAAGTTAGTTCATGAGTTGCCTGGAGGAAGCTAAGTACCAGGTTTCAGTAGTTTTGCTTCATTTCAGTGTTAAACTTAAAAGATCAAACAAAGATCATTCAAAATTAACACATGCAATTTTCTCACTCAGATGGATAGAAATAATCTTCTGACAACTCTTGTTTCAAAGAAACTACTCTTTTGCATATATGAAATACATACCTCTCAATTTTACATAATAATATGAATCACCAAAGAATTCAATCTTACAGCACACAAACAAAAAAAAATATTTTTCTTTATAATGGTAAAAATATACTCTAAAAATTACTAAAAGTTTTGCCTAAAATACCACCCATATGGATCTTCATTGGAAATCACTATAAGAAAATATGGTTTGATTCCTTTATATATTATCATATAACAGGGGTAAAGTTTGATATAAAGCTTATGGTCACAGATACATAAGCCTTTGATAGTCATTTGTTGAAACTTTCAAGGAACTGAACTTTTTATAAAGGTTGAAAGTTTTATAAAGGCCAAAATAATAATACTACCCAAAAAAACAAAAAATCTGAATGTTGGACTTAAAAACTTTTATTTGGACAATGATCTATATATCTATGAGGATTTATATATAAATAGATACATAGATTTTATATAAAATCAAAGAAGTTGATTTAAGCATTTTTATATGCTCACCTTTCTAGTAATAATTTTAAATATTAAAATTTCATGCTTTTGAGAGAGCATTGCAGACTAACCAATTCTTGAATCTTACAAAAAAGTGAGATATCCCACTGGTATAAGCCATCATAGAATATATACTGGTCATAATTGCTTCTCAAGGACATACAGAAACATATCTAACAAGTACCACCTAATTAAAGAGGAAGTTTCTCTTTTCTCTATAAATTGTGCAGTCCTGCATAGAATGGATGTATTTATTGAAATTTATTCTTGACTTTACAAAGGTAATTTTTCTTGATTAATAGAAAGCTGATTAAGAATCCCAGAATTTATTGTCTTGGAAAATAAAATAATTTTAATTTCAAGTTGCCAAAGCCTGTGTTTCCATATATGTTATATATATATATGGAAATGACCTCAGAATTCCCAAATTGGGTGATAGAAACTTGGAATTCAGTAATTCTTTCAGATTTACTGGGGCAAATATTCAAGAGATTGAGAAAAAGCATAGAAGATTGAGTAAACTCTCATAGGCATATCATATCTCTCTTTCTTTTGTTTCCTAAGACCATATGTTTTCATTAAAGGAATTTAGGTAGACTCTTGAAAACTGAGGTTAATGAACAGACCTCTGAAGAGAGGACATGAGATAATAAATGTTGCCTGAGATTCATGATCCCTGGAACTAAGCAAAAAATCAGTGGATTTTGAATGAGAGATGTTTATAAAGTTTATTTATCCTTCTTTTTCCTATTGCCATTGTCAGTCTCACCTCTGTCAATTTTGTTCTCAACTAGCAATAGGACAAGATAGGAAGGGAGATAATGGTTGAGAAGTATCCAGGTAGCAGAAGATTAACTCTGTGGGGATCAGCAAAGAAAAGAGGTGAGAGAAAGTACAGGGGCAACTGGAGAAAGGCAGATTATATGTCTAAACAGGGAGTTCTTCAGAGGCTATTCTTGCACAACACATTGTGTTGTAGACTGTCAGAATAGCCAGGAATGATTAATATTTTATTACCTAAAAATATACATTCACAGAATATGATACCTGAGGTTTTACAATACCATAATAGTAATTAGCACATTATTCTGCAAAGTGGGAGCAAATTCCCTGAGTAACATTGTTTGGTTCAATGTTGCTAAATTATCAATATTATTCATATTCTGAACAATGCATTAAGATTGAATGAACCATGATACACTACATTAAAAAAACAAAGTATAAAAATGATATGATATCTCAATATATGCAGAAAGATCATTTGACAAAATTCAACACCCATTTATGATAAAAACCCTCAATAAAGTGTGTATAGAGGGAACATATAATTATGTTTAACACAATAAAGGCCATATATGACAAACCCACAGCTAACATCATACTCAGTAGTGAAAACCTAAAACTCTTCCTTTAAGATCCAGCAAAAGACAAAGATGTCCACTCTTGTTGTTTCTATTCAACATAGTATTGGCAGTCCTAGCCATGATAATTAGATGAGAAAAAGAAAGAAAAGTCATCCAAATTGGAAAGGAAGAAGTAAAACTCTTACTATTAGCAGATGACATGATATTACATATATGAGAAATCTTAAAGATTGCACCAAAAAAGCTACTAGAACTAATAAATGAATTCAGTAAATTTGCAGGACCCAAAACTAATATACAATCTGTTGCATTGATATACACTAATAACAAACTGTCAGAAAGAGAGATTAAGAAAATAATCCCAGGGCTTCCCTGGTGGCACAGTGGTTGAGAGTCTGCCTGACGATGTAGGGGACGTGGGTTCATGCCCTGGTCCAGGAAGATCCCGAGCGGCTGGGCCCGTGAGCCATGGCCGCTGAGCCTGCGCATCCAGAGCCTGTGCTCCACAATGGGAGAGGCCACAACAGTGAGAGGCCCGCGTACCACAAAAAAAAAAAAAAAAAGAAAAAGAAAAAAAAAAATCCCATTTATAATTGCATCAATAAGAATAAAATAACTAGGAAAAAATTTAATCAAGGAGGTGTAAGGCTTATAGTATGAAAACTAAGAAATTGGTTAAAGAAATTAAAGAGGGTCTTCCCTGGTAGCAAAGTGGTTCAGAGTCCACCTGCTGATTCAGGGGACACGGGTTTGTGCCCTAATCCAGGAAGATCCCACATGCCATGGAGTGGCTGGGCCCATAAGCCACGGCCACTGAGCCTGTGCACCCGGAGCCTGTGCTCCGCAACGGCAGAGGCCACAGCAGTGAGAGGCCCACGTACCACAAAAAATAAAGAAATTAAAGAGAACAAAAATAAACAGAAAGTTATGACATGTTCATGGATAGAAAAATTAGCATTGTTAAAACGTCCATACTACCCAAAGCAATCTACAGATTCAATGCCATCCCTATCAAAATACCAATGGCATTTTTCACAGAACTGGAAAAAGTAATCCTGAAATTTGTATGGAATCACCGAAGACCCCAAATGGCCAAAGCAATCTTGATAAAGAACAAAACTGGAGGTATCACACTCCTTGACTTCAAACTATACTACAAAGTTATATAGTAATCAAAACAGTATGGGACTGGCACAAAACAGACACATATATCAATGGTGAATAGAGAGCCCAGACATAAACCCAGGCTCATATGGACAATTAATCTATGACAAAGGAGGCAAGAATATACAATACAATGGGGAAAAGAGTTTCTTCAGAAAATGTGTTGGGAAAACTGGATAGCTACATACAAAAGAATGAATCTGAATCACTATCTTACACCATATGCAAAAGTAAACTCAAGATGGATTAGAAACTTGAATGTAAGACCAGAAAATATAAAACTACAAGGAGAAAACAGGCAGTAAGCACTCTGACATTAGTCTTAACAATATTTTTTTTGGCTCTGTCTCCTCAGGCAAGGGAAACAAAAGCAAAAGTAAGCAAATGAGGCCTAATCAAACTAAAAAGCTTTTGCACAGTGAGGGAAACAATCAATGAAACAAAAAGCCTGCCTATGAATGAGAAAACATATTTGCAAATTATATACCCAGTAAGGGATTAGTATCCAGAATATATAAAGAAATCATACAACTCATCAACAAAAACCAATCTGATTAGAATATGGGCAGAGGACTTAAATAGACATTTTTCCAAAGAAGACATAGAGATGGCCAACAGGCACATGAAAAGATGCTCAACATCACTCATTATTAGGAAAATGCAAATAAAAATCACAATAAAATATTAACTCACTCCTGTCAGAATGGCTGTTATCAAAAAGACAAATATAAGTGTTGGTGAGGATATAGAGAAAAGGAACCCTCCTTCACTGCTGGTGGGAAAGTAAGTAGTGCAGCCACTATAGAAAACAGTATAGAGGGTCCTCAAATAATTAAAAATAGAACTACCATATGATCCAGCAACTCCACTCCTCGGTATTTAACCAAAGAAAACAAAAACACTAATTCAAAAAGATATACGCACCCTTATATTCACTGCGGCATTATTTACAATAGCCAAGATATGGAAGCAGTCTTAGTCCCTATCAATAGACGGTTGGATAAAGGAAGATATATATATATATATATATATATATATATATATATAATGGAATATTACTCAGCCATGAAAAAGAATGAAATCTTGCCATTTGTAACAACATGGACGGACCTAGAGGGTATTTTGCTAAGTAAAATAAGTCAGACAGAGAAATACAAATATTGTATGATTTCATGTATACATGGACTCTAAAAATCAAGCAAATGAACAAACATAACTATACAAAAATAGAGTCATAGATACAGAGAACAAACAGGTGATTGTCAGAGGGGAGGAAAGAAAGAGAAATTATAGATTATAGATGATGGATGTTAACTAAACCTATTGTGGTAATAATTTCATGATGTATGTAGGTCAAATAGTTATACTGTATGCCTTAAACTTATACAATGTTGTATGTCAACTATATCTAAATATAACTGTGAAAAATGTTTGAAATTATAAGAAGGTAATAGAAAGGTCTGTGATAATAGTGTATTGATAAGTAAATGTTCCCACAAAATGAATATATTACCCATATTAAACACCTATATGGAACAATATAGATCATAAAAATGCACACAAGAAAACTTTTCTTGCTAAAGTTTATTTTTAATAGTAATAGTTGATTAATTATAAATAACTTTCACTAAACATCTCAAAACTATAAAACCATATTTTTTAAATGAGTAAATTTCATGAAAATAAAACAGGATTGCCTTATTTGGAATATTCTTTGTTGAAATTTTACAAACATTATTTTCACAAGAAATAATTATGTTCAAATATTTATTGTACTGAATAACGTGCTAAACTAGCCAGAAGACAGAATGTACACCACTTCTCATTCCCTGTCAGCTTCTCCAGTCCTTCAAGCTATGTTTATATTTTGTAGCAAGATACCACATATTTTTTATTGCATACCCAAGTACACACAGAAATATTTGCAAGTTAAATTTTATTTATTTAGAAGTATTTTCTTTGCAATGTGTTTCTCTTTGTTCCCTGGATACCTAATTTCCATGGATGTAATTTTAAATGTCTTTCCTTGATTTTAATTTTCTTTCTCAATATCAAAAAAACAATCCAGTTAAAAAATGGGTGCAAGACCTAAATAGACACTTCACCAACGAAGACATACAGATGGCTAAGAGGTACATGAAAAAATGCTAAGCATCACTAATTATTAGAGAAATGCAAATCAAAACTACAGTGAGGTATCACCTCACGCTGGTTAGAATGGCCGTTATCAAAAAATCTAGAAACAATAAATGCTGGAAAGGGTGTGGTGAAAAGGGAACCCTCCTGCCCTGTTAGTAGGAATGTAAATTGATACAACCACTATGGAAAACAGTATGGAGGTTCCTTTAAAAAAAATAAAAATAAAACTACCATACGACCCAGCAATTCCACTACTGGGCATATACTCTGAGAAAACCATAATTCAAGAAGAGACATGTACCACAATGTTCATTGAAGAACTATTTACAATAGCCAGGGCATGGAACCAACATAAATGTCCATCCACAGATGAATGGATAAAGAAGATGTGGCACATATATATAATGGAATATTACTCAGCCATAAAAAGAAATGAAATTGAGTTATTTGTAGTGAGGTGGATGGACTTAGAGTCTGTCATAGAGAGTGAAGTCAGAAAGAGAAAGACAAATACCATATGCTAACGCATATATATGGAATCTTAAAAAAAAAAAAGGTACTGATGAACCTAGTTGCAGGGCAGTAATAAAGAGGTAGACATAGAGAATGGACTTGAGGACATGGGGTGGGAGGGGGAAGCTGGGGCGAAGTGAGAGTAGCATCAACATATATACACTACTGAATGTAATATAGTTGGATGGTGGGAAGCAGCAGCATAGCACAGGGAGATTGGCTCGGTGCTTTGCGGTGAACTAGACAGGTGGTATAGGGAGGATGGGAGGGAGGCTCAGGAGGGAGGGGATATGAGGACATGTGTATGCATATGGCTGATTTGCTTTGTTGTGCAACAGAAATTAATACAGTATTGTGAAGCAATTATACTTCAATGAAGATCTATTAAAATAAAAAAAAATATTAAGCCAAAAAATACATTTCAAAATAAACAAATACGTTAGGTGTAAATAAAAAGAATTGATACTATCAAGCATAAAACATGAAAAAACAAGATAGGATTCCTATACTCATTAACATAATACATGAAGTCCATTTATAATCCATAATAATAATCAGTTATTTATACGAAAATGACTTTTCACTTAGAAAAGGACTAAAATTGCACACAGAAATATACAATGTAGGTAATTAAAGAAATGGTAAATCTGCCTGTAGAAATCACATTAATTCTTTAAATGTGTGTGAGTGCTTAAGCATACAGGTGCACAACAGAGAGAAAGAGACAGAGAGAGAGAGGAGAGATGATGCTGGCTCATCCTTTTACAAAGGTACTAGGAAACAAACTAGGCAGATAAAAGAACCAGACATAGATTATCAGATACAATTCAGAAATATACTTACAGATCACAGAATCAATGCTGTCTACTACATTTAAAACAACTAGACATTATAAACATGTTTATACAACACCTCTGTACTTATTATAACTTAAGTCCACACTGATGTCCACTAGGTTAAACACTTAGCTTAAATTCCATTAACATTATCATAATAGAAAAATATCACACATAAAAATGCACGGACTCCACATTTTAAGAATTACCTCTTTGCCCCTCTCCTTTCATGTTTTAAGATAGAACGGTAAAGAGAAAAACTGGTTCTTAAGAGCAAAGTGAAGTAAAGCCTCAGATCACCCATGATGCCGTCCAGGACTAATTATTTCTCAGTTGCTTTCAAATAGTGCAGAAGATTGTACTAAAGTCAAGCCTATCCTAAAATGCCTTAAGCCAATTTTTTTAACTTAAAGAGAAAAAAAATAAATATTGTGTGGATCTAATCCTAACAAGAATAAAAAATTCACTTAAATGGTTAACATGAACAGATTTTAATGAAAAGACAATTTGGAGATGCATGGGCTAGAGAGGATAAGCCATTCTGAATCCAGCAACATGGCAAGACATGTTCATCACTGGTACTGAAGGAACAGGGGAAGAAGTAGCTACAAGGATGTTGAAACCATGGAGTGGGTACTTCCCAGTGGATATTTAGTCCTGGGGGGATGTAGGTACTAGTAGACACATAGCTCCAGAGCGAGGAGGATAAATGGGTGAAACATCCAGACCTCTCACTGTCACCTTCTGCACCCCTGCTATTGCCTCTCCCTGGCCAAACTTGGGCACCCCACCTAAGCCAGAGAGCTAGGAAGTTAGATAGGTACAAGATTCAGCCTTCCTAGACTTAGAGAAGAAAAGAAAGGTGAATGCATATGGAGTGGGCAAATGGATAAAAATCCAACAGAGATACTCAGTCTTTTAAAATTGTATTCCTTTTTCACCCTAGAGTTATATATCAAACCAAATTAAAGGGGATCAAAAATCAAGGATGTTTATGGTTTTCTTTGCTGTGCAAAAGCTTTTAAGTTTCATTAGGTCCTATTTGTTTATTTTTGTTTTTATTTCCATTTCTAGAGGAGGTGGATCAAAAAGGATCTTGCAGTGATTTATGTCATAGAGTGTTTTGCCTGTTTTCCTATAAGAGTTTGATAGTGTCTGGCCTTAC
The DNA here is from genome assembly GCF_949752795.1 of Hyperoodon ampullatus. Lineage (NCBI taxonomy): Eukaryota > Metazoa > Chordata > Mammalia > Artiodactyla > Ziphiidae > Hyperoodon > Hyperoodon ampullatus. The sequence goes on from NC_136923.1 coordinate 60,163,683, forward strand.
ATTTAGGTCTTTAATACATTTTGAGTTTATTTTTGTGTATGGTGTTAGGGAGTGCTCTAATTTCATTCTTTTAAATGTAGCTGTCCAGGTTTCCCAGCACCACTTATTGAAGAGGCTGTCTTTTTTCCACTGTATATTCTTGCCTCCTTTATCAAAGATAAGGTGACCATATGTGTGTGGGTTTATCTCAGGGCTTTCTATCCTGTTCCATTGATCTAACTTTCTGTTTATGTGCCAGTACCATACTGTCTTGATTACTGTAGCTTTGTAGTATAGTCTGAAGTCAGGGAGCCTGATTCCTCCAGCTCCGTTTTTCTTTCTCAAGATTGCTTTGGCTATTCGGGGTCTTTTGTGTTCCCATACAAATTGTGAAATGTTTTGTTCTAGTTCAGTGAAAAATACCAGTGGTAGTTTGATAGGGATTGCATTGAATCTGTAGATTGCTTTGGGTAGTATAGTCATTTTCACAATGTTGATTCTATCAATCCAAGGACATGGTATATCTCTCCATATATTTGTATCATCTTTAACTTCTTTTATCAGTGTCCTATAATTTTTTGCATACAGGTCTTTTGTCTCCTTAGGTAGGTTTATTCCTAGATATTTTATTCTTTTTGTTGCAATGGGAAATGGGAGTGTTTTCTTCATTTCACTTTCAGATTTTTCATCATTAGTGTAAAGGAATGCCAGAGATTTCTGTGCATAAATTTTGTATCCTGCTACTTTATCAAATTCATTGATTAGCTCTAGTAATTTTCTGGTAGCATCTTTAGGATTCTCTATGTATAGTATTATGTCATCTGCAAATAGTGACAGCTTTACTTCTTCTTTTCCCCTCAGAATGGGAGAAAATATTTGCAAATGAAGCAACTGACAAAGGATTTATCTCTAAAATTTACAAGCAGCTCATGCAGCTTAATAACAGAAAAACAAACAACCCAATCCAAAAATGGGCAGAAGACATAAATAGACATTTCTCCAAAGAAGATATACAGATTACCAACAAACACATGAAAGAATGCTCAGCATCATTAATCATTAGAGAAATGCAAATCAAAACTACAATGAGATATCATCTCACACAGGTCAGAATGGCCATCATCAAAAAATCTACAAACAATAAATGCTGGAGAGGGTGTGGAGAAAAAAGAACCCTCTTGCACTGTTGGTGGGAATGTAAATTGATATAGCCATTATGGAGAACAGTATGGAGGTTCCTTAAAAAACTAAAAATAGGACTACACTACAACCCAGTAATCCCACTACTGGGCATATACCCTGAGAAAACCATAATTCAAAAAGAGTCATGTACCAAAATGTTCATTGAAGCTCTATTTACAATAGCCAGGACATAGAAGCAACCTAAGTATTCATCAACAGATGAATGGATAAAGAAGATGTGGCACATATATACAATGGGGTATTACTCAGCCATAAAAGCAAATGAAATTGAGTTATTTTTAGTGAGGTGAATGGACCTAGAGTCTGTCATACAGAGTGAAGTCAGAAAGAGAAAAACAAATACCGTATGCTAACACGTATTTATGGAATCCAAAAAAAAAAAAAAAAAAGAAACAATAAAACAAGAAAAGTCATGAAAAGCCTAGGGGCAAGACGGGAATAAAGACACAGACTACTAGAGAATGGACTTGAGGATATGGGGAGGGGGAAGGGTAAGCTGTGACAAAGTGAGAGAGTGTCATGGACATGTATACACTACCAAATGTAAATTAGATAGCTAGTGAGAAGGAGCCTCATAGCAAAGGGAGGACAGCTCGGTGCTTTGTTACCACCTAGAGGGGTGGGATAGGGAGGGTGGGAGGGAGGAAGATGCAAGAGGGAAGAGATATGGGAACATATGTATATGTATAACTGATTCACTTTGTTATACAGCAGAAACTAACACAACATTGTAAAGCAATTATACTCCAAAAAAAGATGTTAAAATAAAGAATCAAGGATGATTTCATCAAAACTTCAAAGTAAAACTCTGTGTCAGTCTTTGTGGATTAAAACTTACCCACTGACATTAGACAGCTGACAATAATCTATTTTCTACTACTATTTAATATAAGACATCTGCAAAATTGAGTTAGGTGCTGTCGTGTCAGTTAATGGGGATTGGCAAAGGAAATATTGACAGGCTCAAGTTGGAAAAGGCTGCACAAGGTAATCCAATCTCACTATTATCAACACTGCACAATTCATTTCTCACTCCCAGGACACAGACATCGACAATTCTTCTGATGGATTCAGTTCATGACACAGTTCATGAAAAAGTGAAAAGCTCACAAAATACTTGTTAAATTAAGTTCTCTAGTATGAGGCAGAGAGACTGTGAATGAACAAGTGAGTTTTTCAGTAGGGGGTAAAACATGAGTGGAAAGTGAAGGGAGAATGTGACATTTGACTTTGCAGCCAAGAGTCCCTAATGGAAAAAAAAAAAAAAAAAAAACCACACATTGCAGTCCAGGACAGTGTGGGTCACTCATCAAGTGTGGGTCACACATCAAGTGCGAATCAAAAATCCAATCTGGTGAGTTTTGACAAGAATTTTAAATAAAGAATGAAATAAAGAATGAAGAGGGAAAATGTGAATTTTTGGTGTACAGTGCAAACAGTAAGCATATGTATTATGGAAATTTTATTTCATGTTAGTATACATGAGTATCCTAAATCACAATATGTAATGTATATTGCATAGAAATGCAGAGAAAATAATTTTCTAATAATTCACCTAAGAACAATATTAAGGAAAACAAAGGGTCTGAAGGCTTTCACTTAGTTAAATTTTATACTGCAAACATACTTGGGAAGAAACTATTCTGGGAAGGCAAATGACTATAAGAAACACTAATTATATAAAATGCAAGCAAATATCAGGACATTTGTACAGATAAATGATATATGTAGCTAGCTAAATCGTCTTTGAGCCAACTTTTAAAAAATATTTATTCATTATTCTACCTGTGTGATTTGTATCATTGTATTTTTATAACCAATAACGTTGAAAGAGTGATTTAAAATACATAGTTCTCTTTTTTAGCTGAAGGAAATACCAGTCAATGTTAAAAATATATTTATACTTTTGCCATTTGATTGCCGTTTCTTTAAGTTACAGAAGTGTCATCCTGGCAATTAAAGAATAGGAAGGATGAGTCTAGCATATCCAACCATCTATGCATCTCTGAGCAATTTCCCAAACTTTGTCATCCAATTAATTTTTTTGTAAAATGGAGATTCTAATTCTTGCCATAAAGTGTCACTGTGAGGATTAAGTTAGAGATAATGCATGATAAGCAGTTCATACATCACACATTATAAGCCCTCACAAAAAGGTGGTTGTGGTGTTAGTGTTGATAGTGGTAGTGAGAATAACAGTGTTGCAAGCCCTCACGCACCACTTTTCATGGTTCCATGAGGAAAGTCCTCAGTAAGAAGAAAACTCCTGGTCTTTCCACCTTCCACCACCTTGGGAGGTACAGTGGCTTCGCTGATTTCTGAGACAGAACTAGACTGTGGCTCAACCCTTTCTTCTTTCCCTCTGTTGAGAGCCAGCCTTCCTCCAGGGGACAGCCTCACCTCTCCACATGGCCAGAAGCATATTCCTCAGGGGAAGTATGGGACTGTCCTACTGCCCCACAGAATAGGTGGTAATTCTGTTTAAATAGGGGTGAATATTATCAAGCCCTTTTGGCTGAAGATTTCAAGCCACACAATTTGCCTTAAGTAAAGCTGGTGGTATTTTAACTTGCAACTTGTTTCTCAATCTGTTTTGAACTCAGGAGGAGGAAAGAGGGAAGTTTATTTGTCCCCTATATCCCTAAAAGTCACATTGATTAATATTCCTGTGTTCTTTGTGCTATATATTTTATGTTTTTAAAAGTGGACACACGGAATGACCTTCCCTTAGTGAAAGACATTGTCTCAAATAGGAAAGTTGAGATCAGTCGGTTAGAAATCTATAGGTAATATTTCACAATTATGCAGTCCAATGTTTTTGTGTATTTATATTAAATTATTTAGACTACATCATAAAAGAATAATCCATACCCCCAACAATTTATTTACATTCTCAGGTATAAATATTTTTCAGGTTTAACTATATATTTCTAAAGGCAAAAATGCCTATAAATTGTTTTATCAACCATTCTTCTACCTCATGTTTTAAACTTGAAATAGAAAAGGTAATATTACCTATAGCTATGTTTTTTTGTTGTTGTTGTTGTTTTTTTGTGGTACGTGGGCCTCTCACTGTTGTGGCCTCTCCCGTTGCGAAGCACAGGCTCCGGATGCGCAGGCTCAGTGGCCATGGCTCACGGGCCTAGCTGCTCCGTGGCATGTGGGATCATCCCAGACCGGGGCACGAACCCGTGTCCCCTGCATCGGCAGGCGGACTCTCAACAACTGTGCCACCAGGGAAGCCCAGCTAGTTTTTTTTTTAAATTAATTTATTTTTATTTATTTTTGGCTGTGCTGGGTCTTCGTAGTTGCACGATATTTCTCTAGTTGTGGCGAGTTGGGGCTAGTCTTCATGTGATGCACGGTCTTCTCTTTTCAGTGGTTTCTTTTGTTGCAGAGCATGTGCTATAGGCATGCAGGCTTCAGTAGTTGTGGCACGCAGGCTCAGTAGTTGTGGCTCGCAGGGTCTAGAGCACAGGCTCAGCAGTTGTGACGAACGGGTTTAGTTGCTCCGCACCTTGGGGGATCTTCCCAGACCAGGGCTCGAACCCATGTCCCCTGCATTGGCAGGCGGATTCTTAACCACTGAACCACCAGGGAAACCCTACACATAGTTTAATTGCTAAAAAGGACAATTTCTTGAATTGTTAAACAAAACTCAATTTCTTGAGTTAGCAGAAGGTTTATCAACAAAATATTCAAAACCAGAATGTAGTGTTCTATTACAGCTGAACAGCCTGAAAGGAATCAAACACACTGGTGGCTGTTAATGTTGTTATTTCTTTCAAAAAAGGAAGCCTAATAACAGAATCAGCAGGAAGGTGGGTGGCTGTGTTACTGAAAACTCTCGTATCTTGGAGAATTGCTGTCTTTGGCAAGCTCATTGGATGACAGCTGATATACTGTCAGAAAAGACTCTCTGTGTGAAAATTCTATTTTGTTGTATCTTAATTCTCTTCCCTTGGATACAGTACATCTCCAAGTGTTGAATGGCTTGCTATTTAACAGGAAGTGCTGATGTTGAAAATTCAATATATTGCTCTGGTGTAAATGATCGTATAGTAATCACTACTGATATCATCAACTTCCTCCTGAAACAGATGCTAGGAAATGAATTTACAGAATTAAGACAGTGGAGTGTTTAAAAGCTCAGTAAAAGTTAACATCCAGATGTTCCAAAACTCTTAATCCTAGACATTTTTCTCCATATACATAGAGCTACCGTCTGTTCCCCTGATCAATCAATGTTGTTGATGCAGCTCTGAATTCTGTGTTAATATACTTCACACTGTTAGGAAAGTGCATATTCTCTATGAAACTGTCTCATCTTTATTTATTTCAGCTTTTGGTTTATTCCCCTCTCTGGGGTAGGATCATTTGTCTTTACAAGACTTAGAGTGTATAAGACAAGACATCCCTTGAGGATTTTAAGTGATATTTCCTTTAAGTTGATTTTCCCTTGAGGTGAGGATGAATGTCACTGCTCCTTAGAGAAGGGAAGGAATCTGAGTTCCACTGTCATTTTTTTTTTTTTTTGTACTGTTGTAGTTCTTTGTTTATGGATATATAAGCTTAAATATGCTGGGTACTCAGGTTAATTCTAGTGGTGTTTATAATGAAATCTCACTAATATTGCCAGGCACAAATTTGGGGTGACTGCAGTAACAATTATCACAGGCATACACAAAGGCCCAGAGGTAAGCTGTCCATGTCTTTTGGGTTTTTCCCCCAGACAAGTATAAGGCATGAGGTGGCACAGAGATTTGTAGCAAATTCATGCTATTTCTGCTTTGTTCTATGCTCTTTTATCTGAAAGTACAAAACTGTAAGCATTATTCAAAAATGGGCAAAAATAAGTAAGAGAAACTTTGTTTTATTTCAATTAACCTGTACTGGAGCTGTTTTTCATACAAAGAAAATTACTGTAGACAAAGTGTTTTTGCTGCCTTAAAAATGTAGACTTGAAATTGAAAAATGTTTCCATGTGCAAACAGGAAGTAAATCATTTTGGAGAAGAGGGCTTTGGAGGGACTTTAACAAGGATCTCCAAAATATTGAGGGGTGAGGGAGTGACTGGATAATTTATAGTTATCAATCTACCAGTCACTTTAACTGACATGCAAAACAGCACATTTCAGTTTTTAAAAATTAACTTGTTTTTCTGTACTAGCATTGTACTAAAAATGGTCTAGTATTGCTTTTTTTTCATCAAAGCATTTCTTAAGAAGATACTTGAAAACTTGCTTCCTAACATAATGGTCAAGAATACAGGCATTTGTACAACATCCTGCCATGCCCACTCACCAGTTCCTTCACTGTATTAGCTTCTGAGGAGGGTACTTTAAGACATTCAAAGGTAGGATTAGAAAATCAGCATACAGTGCAAATTACTGAATACCTTTACAGGATGCACCAATCTTGGGTTAGTGGCCATAAAGTGACCTTTACAGAGCTATGTATAGCCATGTTTAAAATGCACAGTTTAACCTGAAGTGACTAAAATGTGTTTATCACATCAGTGTCTATATGAGTAATCCTTCACTCCCTTATTGAGGATTTTTTTTTTTGCATATCATCAGAGAAGTTAAAAATACACATTAGAGAGGCTCTATAATTATAGTTTTTGCAGTTCAAATATCCTTGTTAAAGTGAAATAAAACATTACCTCTATAATCAAAGAAAAGTGCTCCTTAGACCAATTCTGTTTACCAGAATTCTGTAATTATACCCAACGCATTGCATTGGAGAGTTCCAACAATGCTATATTATACTATAATGGTATAATTATAGTATAATAGTATAACTGACTGCCATCAATGTTTTTGATGATTATGGCTAAGGCAAAATTCATAGGACTCCATAAACATTTTCCAGTTCATTTTTATTAACAATTAATCATAAAAATATATAAGCAGAGCATTTTTTCACTTTTGAGTGATGACTTAAACTAACTATTTTTAAAGTATTAATGATGAGAGCTTTTCAGTTAAAAACACTGTATTGAAAAGGCAAACTGGGAAATAAACAAGTCAGAAGCACAATGAGGGTTACCTGACTAGGGACAATGGGGTCAACACATTGAAGACAGGAATCACAAAACATTTCTGAATTTTCTCCCTAATCTTTTTTCTATCATTTTGCTATGATAATTTTTTTTAATTTTCTCAATTTAGACATTCAAGACTATACATTGAGTGCACTGAACACAAATTCAAAGTTAATAATTACTGTTTCAATATTATTTTTATAAGTTCATAGACTATTCTAAGAGATTTTTTTTTTACTTTCTCTTCTGATGTTTCATTATTAGTGTAAAGAAATGCAATAGATTTCTGTATATTAATCTTGTACCCTGCTACCTTGCTGAATTCATTTATTAGTTCTAATCATTTTTGTGTGGAGGTTTTAGAGTTCTCTGCATAGAGTATCATGTCATCTGCAAATAGTGACAGTTTTACCTCTTCCCTTCCAATTTGAATGTCCTTCATTTATTTTTCTTGTCTGATTGCTGTGGTTAGGACTTCCAATATTATGTTTAGTAGAAGTAGTGAGAGTGCTCCTCTGCCCATTTTTTAAACAAGTTTTTTTTTATGCTTTTTATTTTTTTTTTATTAGTTTCTGCTTTATAACAAAGTGAATCAGTCATACATATACATCTGTTCCCACATCCCTTCCCTCATACATCTCCCTCCCTCCGTGGTTGTTTGTTTTTGGTTGTTGTTGATGAATTGAATGAATTCTTTTATTTTTTGAACATCTTTATTGGAGCATAATAGCTTTACAATGGTGTGTTAGTTTCTGTTTAATAACAAAGTAAATCAGCTATACTTATACATATATCCCAATATCTTTTCAATCTTGCATCTCCCTCCCTCCCACATTCCTTATCTAACCCCTCTAGGTGGCCACAATGCACAGAGCTGATCTGCCTGTGCTATGCAGCTGCTTCCCACCAGCTATTGGTTTTACATTTGGTAGTGTATATACGTCCATGTCACTCTTTCACTTTGTCACAGCTTACCCTTCCCCCTCCCATGTCCTCAAGTCCATTCTCCAGTAGGTCTGTGTGTTTATTCCGGTCCTGCTCCTAGGTTCTTCATTATTTTTTTTTTAATTCCATATATATGTGTCAGCATACCATATTTGTTTTTCTCTTTCTGACTTACTTCACTCTGTATGACAGACTCTAAGTCCATCCACCTCATTACAAATAACTCAATTTGATTTCCTTTCATGGCAGAGTAATATTTCATTGTATATATGTGCCACATCTTCTTTATCCATTCATCTGTTGATGGACAGTTAGGTTGCTTCTATGTCCTGGCTATTGTAAATAGAGCTGCAATGAACATTGTGGTACATGACCCTTTTTGAATTATGGTTTTCGCAGGGTATATGTCCAGTAATGGGATTGCTGGGTCTTATGGCAGTTCTATTTTTAGTTTTTAAAGGAACCTACGTATTGTTCTCCATAGTAGCTGTATCAATTTACATTCCCAGCAATAGTGCAAGAGGGTTCCCTTTTCTCCACACCCTGTCCAGCATTTACTTTTTGTAGATTTTTTGATGATGGCCATTCTGACCAGGGTGAGATGATATCTCATTGTAGTTTTGATTTGCATTTCTCTAGTGATTAATTATGTTGAGCATTCTTTCATGTGTTTGTTGGTAATCTGTATATCTTCTTTGGAGAAATGTCTATTTATGTCTTCTGCCCATTTTTGGATTGGTTTGCTTGATTTTTTGATATTGAGCTGCACGAGCTACTTGTATATTTTGGAGATTAATCCTTTGTCAGTTGATTCATTTGTAAATATTTTCTCCCATTCTGATGGTTGTCTTTTGGTCTTGTTTATGGTTTCCTTTGTGATACAAAAGCTTTTATGTTTCATTAGGGCCCATTTGTTTATTTTTATTTTTATTTCCATTTCTCTAGGAGGTGGGTCAAAAAGGATCTTTCTGTGATTTACATCATAGTGTGTTCTGCCTATGTTTTCCTCTAAGAGCTTGATAGTTCTGGCCTTACATTTAGGTCTTTAATCCATTTTAAGTTTATTTTTGTGTATGGTGTTAAGAAGTGTTCTAATTTCATTCTTTTACATGTAGCTGTCCAGTTTTCCCAGCACCCCTTATTGAAGAGGCTGTCTTTTCTCCATTGTATATTCTTGCCCCCTTTATCAAAAATAAGGTGACCATATGTGCTTGAGTTAATCTCTGGGCTTTCTCTCATGTTCCATTGTTCTATATTTCTGTTTTTGTGCCAGTACCATACTCTCTTGATTACTGTAGATTTGTAGTAGAGTCTGAAGTCAGGGATCCTGATTCCTCCAGCTCCGTTTATCTTTCTCAAGATTGCTTTGGCTATTTGGTCTTTTTGGTGTTTCCACACATTGTGAAATGCTTTGTTCTAGTTCTGTGAAAAATGTCATTGGTAATTTGATAGGGATTGCACTGAATCTGTAGGTTGCTTTGGGTAGTATAGTCATTTTCACAATATTGATTTGTCCAATCTAAGAACATGGTATATCTCTCCATATATTTGTATCATCATTAATTTCTTTCATCAGTGTCTTATAGTTCTCTGCACACAAGTCTTTTGTCTCCTTAGGTAGGTTTATTCCTAGGTATTTTATTCTTTTTGTTGCAATGGTAAATAGGAATGTTTCCTTAATTTCACATTCAGCTTTTTCATCATTAGTGTATAAGAATGCAAGTGATCTTTGCATTACTTTTGTATCCTGCTACTTCACCACATTCATTGTTTAGCTCTAGTTCTTTTCTGGACAGTCTTTAGGATTCTCTATGCATAATATCATGTCATCTGCAAACAGTAACAGCTTTACTTCTTCTTTTCCGATTTGGATTCCTTTTATTTCTTTTTCTTCTCTTATTGCTGTGGCCAAAACAGTGTTGAATAATAGTGGTGAGAGTGGGCAACCTTGTCTTTTTCCTGATCTTAGTGGAAATGGTTTCAGTTTTTCACCATTGAGTACGGTGTTGGCTATGGGTTTGTCATATATGGTCTTTATTATGTTGAGGTAAGTTCCCTGTATGCCTTCTTTCTGGAGGGTTTTTATCATAAATGGGTGTTGAATTTTGTCAAAAGCTTTTTCTGCATCTATTGAGATGATCATATAGTTTTTATTCTTGAATATTTTAATATGGTGTATCAGACTGATTGATTTGTGTATATTGAAGAATGCTTGCATTCCAGGAATAAACCTCAGTTGATCATTGTGTATGATCCTTTTAATGTGCTGTTGGATTCTGTTTGCTAGTATTTTGTTGAGGATTTTTGCATCTATGTTCATCGTTGATATTGGCCTATAGTTTTCTTTCTTTGTGACATCTTTGTCTGGTTTTGGTATCAGGGTGATGGTGGCCTCGCAGAATGAGTTTGGGAGTGTTCCTCCCTCTGCTGTATTTTGGAAGAGTTTGAGAAGGATAGGTGTTAGCTCTTCTCTTAATGTTTGATAGAATTCACCTGTGAAGCCATCTGGTCCTGGGCTTTTGTTTGTTGGAAGATTTTAATCACAGTCTCAATTTCAGTGCTTGTGATTGGTCTGTTTATATTTTCTATATCTTCCTGGTTCAGTCTTGGAATGTTGTGCTTTTCTACGAATTTGTCCATTTCTTCCAGGTTGTCCATTTTATTGGCATAGAGTTGCTTGTAGTAATCTCTCATGATCCTCTGTATTTCTGCAGTGTCAGTTGTTACTTCTCCTTTTTCATTTCTAATTCTATTGATTTGAGTCTTCTCCCCTTTTTTCCTGATTAGTCTGGCTAATGGTTTATCAATTCTGCTTATCTTCTCAAAGAACCAGCTTTTAGTTTTATTGATCTTAGCTCTGTTTCCATCATTTCTTTTTCATTTATTTCCGGTCTGATCTTTATGATTTCTTTCCTTCTGTTAACTTTTGGAGTTTTTTGTTCCTCTTTCTTTAACTGTTTTAGGTGTAAGTTTAGGTTGTTTATTTGATACGTTTCTTCTTTCTTAAGGTAGAACTGCTCTTGCTTCATCCCTTAGGTTTTGGGTAATCTTGTTTTCATTGTCATTTGTTTCTAGGTATTTTTTTTTTATTTCCTCTTTGATTTCTTCAGTGACCTCTTGGTTATTAAGTAGTGAATTGTTTAGCCTCCAAGTGTTTGTATTTTTACAGTTTTTTTTCATGTAATTGATATCTAGGCTTACAGCATTGTGGTCAGAAAAGATACTTGATATGATTTAAATTTTCTTAAATTTACCAAGGCTTGATTTCTGACCCAAGATATGATCTATTCTGGAAAATGTTCCATGAGCACTTGAGAAGAAAGTGTATTCTGTTTTGTTTCAATGGAATGTACTATAAATATCAATTAAGTCCATCTTGTTTAAGGTATCATTTAAAGCTTGTGTTTCCTTTTTTATTTTCAAATTGGATGATCTGTCCACTGGTGAAAGTGGGGTGTTAAAGTCTCCTACAATTATTGTGTTACTGTTGATTTCCCGTTTTATGACTGTTAGTATTTGCCTTATGTATTGAGGTGCTCCTATGTTGGGTACATAAATATTTACAATTGTTACATCTTCTTCTTGGATTGAGGCCTTGATCATTATGTAGTGTCCTTCTTTGTCTCTTGTAATCGTCTTTGTTTTAAAGTCTATTTTGTCTGATATGAGAGTTGCTACTCCAGCTTTCTTTTGATTTCCGTTTGCATTGAATATATTTTTCCATCCCCTCACTTTCAGTCTGTATGTGTCCCAAGGTCTGAAGTGGGTCTCTTGTAGGCTGCATATATAAGGGTCTTATTTTTGTATCCATTCAGCCAGTCTATGTCTTTTGGTTGGAGCATATATTCCATTTACATTTAAGGTAATTATCAATATTTTCTCAGTCCCTTTCTTTTTCTCTTTTTCTTCTGAGACCCCAATATTTCAAATGTTGGTGCATTTAGTATTGTCCTAGAGGTCTCTCAGGCTGTCCTCAAATCTGTTCATTCTTTTTTCTTTATTCTGCTCTGCAGTAGTTATTTCCACCTTTTTATCTTCCAGGTCACTTATCTGTTCTTCTGCCTCAGTATTCTCCTCTCAATTCCTTCTAGGGAATTTTTAAATTCATTTATTGTGTTGTTCATCAATGTTTGTTTGCTCTTTAGTTCTTCTAGGTCCTTGTTAAACGTTTCTTGTATTTTCTCCACTCTGTTTCCAAGATTTTGGATCATCTTTACTATCATTATTCTGAATTCTTTTTCAGGTAGACTGCTTATTTCCTCTTCATTTGTTAGGTCTGGTGCATTTTTTAACCTTGCTCCTTCATCTGCTGTGTGTTTCTCTGTCTTCTCATTTTGCTTAAATTACTGTGTTTGGGGTCTCCTTTTTGCAGGCTGCAAGTTTGTAGTTCCCGTTGTTTATGGTGTCTGCTCCCAATGGCTAAGGTTTGTTCAGTGTGTTGTGTAGGCTCCCTGGTGGAGGGGACTAGTGCCTATGTTCTGGTGGATGAGGCTGTATCTTGTCTTTCTGGTGGTCAGGTCCATTTCTGGTGGTGTGTTTTGTGGTGTCTGTGACCTTATTATGATTTTATGTAGCCTCTCTGTTAATGGGTGGGGTCATGTTCCTGTCTTGCTAGTTGTTTGGCATAGGGTGTCCAGCACTGTAGCTTGCTGGTTGTTGAGTGGAGCTGGGTCTTGGCGTTGAGATGGAGATCTCTGGGACATTTTCACAGTTGATATTATGTGGATCTGGGAGGTCTCTGGTGGAACAATGCCCTGATCTCGTCTCTCCCACCTCAGAGTCACAGCCCTGACTCCCGGCTGGAGCACCAAGACCCTGTCATCCACACGGAAAAAGAGAAAACGGGAAATAATACTATATCGTTGCTCCCAAAGTCCACCACCTCAATTTGGGAAGACTTGTTGTCTATTCAGGTATTCCACAGATGCAGAGTATATCTAGTTGATTGTGGAAATTTAATCTGCTGCTTCTGTGGCTGCTGGGAGAGACTTCCCTTTCTCTTTTTTGTTTGCACAACTTTGGAGGAAGCTGGTGTTCAGCTTTGGATTTGGCCCCGCATCTGGGTGTAGGTTGCCTGAAGGCATCTGTTCCCGCTCAAACAGGACGGGGTTAAAGGAGCAGCTGATTAGGGGGCTCTGGCTCATTCAGGCCGGGTGGAGGGAGGGGTACAGAATGCGGGGTGAGCCTGAGGCAGCAGAGGTCCACATGACATTGCACCAGCCTGAGGTGCCATGTGTTCTCCTTGGGAAGTTTTCCCTTATCATGGCACCCTGGCAGTGGCAGGCTGCACAGGCTCCCAGGAGGGGAGGTGTGGATAGTGACCTGTGCTTGCACACCGGCTTCTTGGTGGCTGCGGCAGCAGCCTTAGCATTTCATGCCTGTCTCTGGGCTCCTTGCTGGTAGCCACGGCTCACACCCATCTCTGCAGCTTGTTTAAGCAGCACTCTTAATTCCCTCTCCTTGTGCACTAGGAAACAAAGAGGCAAGAAAAAGTCTCCTGCCTCTTCGGCAGCTTCAGACTATTTTCCAGACACACTCCTCGCTAGCTGTGGTGCACTAGCCCCCTTCAGGCTGAGTTCACACAGCCAACCCCAGTCCTTTCCCTGGGATCTGACCTCTGAAGCCAGAGCCTCAGCTCCCAGCCCCAATCCATCCTGGTGTGGAGCAGACAAGCCTCTCGGGCTGGTGAGTGCTGGTCAACACCGATCCTCTGTGTGGGAATCTTTCCTCTTTGCCCTACCAACCCCTGTTGCTGTGCTCTCCTCCATAGCGCCGAAGCTTACCCCTCCACCACCTGTAGTCTCTGCCCGTGAAGGGGCTTCCTAGTGTGTGGAAACCTTTCCTGCTTCACCGCTCCCTCCCACTGGTGCAGGTCCCATCCCTGTTCTTTTGTCTCTGCTTTTTTCCTTTCTCTGTTGCCCTACCCAGGTACATGGGGAGATTCTTGCCTTTTGGGAGGTCTGAGGTCTTCTTCCAGTGTCCAGTAGGTGTTCTGTAGGGGTTGTTCCACATGTAGATGTATTTCTGATGTATTTGTGGGGAGGAAGTTGATCTCCACATCTTACTTTTCTGCCATCTTGAAGTTCCCTCCTGCATGAATTCTTTATATATTTTGGATATTGACCCTTTATTGGATATATGATTTGCAAATATCTCCTCATTCATTTGGTTGTCTTTTCATTTTCTTGATGGTTTCCTTTGCTCTGAAAAAGCTTTTAGCTTGATGTCATCCTGTTTGATCATTTTTGTTTTTGTTCCTTTGCTGAGGAGACATACCTTGAAAGATATTGCTAAGACCAATGTCAAAGAACATACTACACATACTTCCTTCTAGAAATTTTATGGCTTTAGGTCTCATATTCAAATATTTAATCCATTTTGGGTTGATTTCTGTGTATAGTGTGAGATATTCTTCTAGTTCCTTTTCCTTTTTATTTATTTATTTATAATTTTTATTTTTTGTATGTAGTTGTTCAGTTTTCCCAGCACCATTTATTGAAGAGATTATCTTTTCTCCATTGTATGGTCTTTGCTCCACTGTCATAAATTAATTGTCCATGTATGTGTAAGTTTATTTCTTGGTTCCCATTTCTGTTCCATTGTGGAAATCAGTATGGAGGTTCCTCAAAAAATTAAGAATAAAACTACTCTATGACCCAGATATTCCACTTCTGGGTATTTATCTGAAGAATACTTAAACACTAATTCAAAAAGATATATGCACCCTTATGCTGCATTACTTATAGTAACCAAGATATGGAAACAACCTATGTGTCTATCAACAGATGAATAGATCAAGAAGACGTGATATATATAGTGGAATATTATTCAGCCATAAAAAGATGAAATCCTCCATTTGCTACAAAATGGATGGACCTTGAGGGTATTGTGGTAAGTGAAAAATGTCTGAACTAGAAAGACTAATACCATATGATTTCACTCATACATGGACTATAAAAAACAAACAAACCAAAAAACAAAATAAGTGAATAAAAGAAAACAAAGAAAACAAACATGTAGATACAGAGTAGAGAGTAGTAGTGGTTACTAGAGGGGAAGGGGCAGGGGGGAGGACAAAATGGGTAAAATGATCAACAGTATGGTGAAAGATGGAAACTAAATTTTTGGTGGTGAGCACACTGTAGCATATACAGAAGCAGATTTATAATGTCTACATGAAACATATAATGTTGTAAACCAATGTTACCTCAGTATAAAATAAAATAAATAATGACATACACTCAAATTAAAAAAAAAAAACCCTATTCATATCTGGTATTATAACTTATAAAATATCCAAAATGTGTTATATATTTCATTCAATATGAAATCTTGTATTTATCATATTTTCAAAACATGTTCATATATATTAGGTAACTGTAGATTCACAATGGCTCAGTGAAAGGTAGGAAAGTTATTATAATATCTGTTTTATTCTTCCAGTTTTATTGAGATATAATTGACATACAATACTGTGTAAGTCTAAGGTGTACAACATAATTTGACTACATGCATCATGAAATGATTATCACAGTAAGTTTAGTGAAAATCCATCATCTTGTATAGGTACAACATTAAAGAAATAGAAGCAATATTTTTTTCTTGTGATGAGAGGTCTTAGGATTTACTCTCCTAACTTTCATATATAACACAGAGCAATGTTAATTATCATGTTGTACATTATATCCCTAGTACGTATGTATTTCATAACTGGAAGTTTGTACCTTTGACCGCTTTCACCCAATTTCCCCTCCCCCCACCTCCCTGTCTCTGGTAAACACAAATATAGTCTCTTTCTGTATGAGTCTTTGTTTGTTTGTTTCCTTATGAAGTATAATTGACATACAACACTATGTTAGTTCCTGTTACACATAATTTCTGTTTTAAAGGTGAGGAAATCGCAGCTTAAGTGATACCATTCAGACTCAATATATTCTTACTTTGACCAAGCCAGTGTGACTTTTCAAACAATTTTGTGGGTTTTAAAAATACAGGGCTTCCCTGGTGGCGCAGTGGTTGAGAGTCCGCCTGCTGACGCAGGGGACACAGGTTCATGCCCCGGTCCGGGAAGATCCCACATGCCGTGGAGCAGCTGGGCCCATGAGCCTGGCCGCTGAGCCTGCGTGTCCGGAGCCTGGGCTCCACAAGGGGAGAGGCCACAGCGGTGAGAGACCCGCGTACCGCAAAAAAAAAAAAAAAACAGTAGGGCTTCCCTGGTGGCGCAGTGGTTGAGAATCTGCCTGCTAATGCAGGGGGCACAGGTTCGAGCCCTGGTCTGGAAGGATCCCACATGCCGCGGAGCAACTAGGCTCGTGAGCCACAACTACTGAGCCTGAATGTCTGGAGCCTGTGCTCCATAACAAGAGAGACCGCCATAGTGAGAGGCTTGCGCACCGTGATGAAGAGTGGCCCCCACTTGCCACAACAAGAGAAAGCCCACACACAGAAATGA
Organism: Hyperoodon ampullatus; assembly: GCF_949752795.1. Taxonomy (NCBI): domain Eukaryota; kingdom Metazoa; phylum Chordata; class Mammalia; order Artiodactyla; family Ziphiidae; genus Hyperoodon; species Hyperoodon ampullatus. Next base: position 60,180,308 of record NC_136923.1, read on the forward strand.
AGATGCAACACAGCAAAAATAAATTAATTAATTAATAAACTCCTACCCACAACATCTTCTTTAAAAAAAATACAGTAAATGCTTGGTATACATATTGAGAAGAATTAGAAAAATAAAAGTTGGGATGCAAGTATTTTTGCAATTGTCCCTAACCCTCCTCTACACATGCACTAATACATGCTGACACAGAACCATCTAAATTCAAAAAGGTCCACTGAAATTTTGAGATATCATTATAATTTAAAAAATTGTGTTATGCCAGCTCAGCTTAGACAGAAAGTGTAGAATTTCACTTAATGGGCTTCCCTGGTGGTGCAGTGGTTGAGAATCTGCCTGCTAATGCAGGGGACATGGGTTCGAGCCCTGGTCTGGGAGGATCCCACATGCCACGGAACAACTAGGCCCGTGAGCCACAACTACTGAGCCTGCGAGTCTGGAGCCTGTGCTCCACAACAAGAGAGGCCGCCATAGTGAGAGGCACATGCTCCATGATGAAGAGTGGCCCCTGCTTGCCACAACTAGAGAAAGCCCTCGAACAGAAACGAAAACCCAACACAACAAAAATAAATAAATAAATTACTAAACTCCTACCCCCAACATCTTCTTAAAAAAAAAAAAATGCCCATACTCTTAAGGAGAAGGCCATTTGGTCACATTTTTTCATAGGCTGTTTTCATAAGCCTTGTAGATGTACTCATTCATTTGTGACTTTAAAGTTTGGCCTATTCCAACAAAACGTTCACTAATACAAAAGATTTCAAATAGCCATATGACAATCTCACCACAGTGCTGTCTACTTCTGTTCCACTTCAACACACATTCTTATGGTTACACTCTTGACCTTGTATTACTCCATTCATTTGTTAAACACTCCATTTAAGCTCCATGATTCCTGTATACAAGTTTGCTCCTATTCTGTCTTAGGTGTTCTTACTTCTACAGCATTGTTCTTTTCTTAAAATTTAAAACCCGATTCTAATTTCTTCTCTTTATTGTAACCCTTCTGCCTTCTGCTTTACTCCCTCCGCTGTTGAGCCTTGACCCCATGATCTGTAATTCAAACCATGACCGTAACAATTTTCTTGGCTCTTGCCTCTACCTCAAATCCACCTAACACAAACCCAACTCTGGGACAATATAAATCTCTACCCTTTAGCACTCAGGTTGCTGTGGCAGCTGGAGGGACAGACAGAGCTGCAGAAAGACGCACTTCAACATCAATGGTGCCACAATAACCTCACCTAATGCCACTCAACAGCATTTGGTTCTTCAAATGTTTTAGGGTTTTCCTAGTATCTCCTACTGTCCACAAGTATTTCAAGTTTTTTACATCTCCCCAGTCTTCTGACCCAACATCTCTGCCTTTACACTTAACAGGTAATACACACTGCCTCCTACTTCACAGGGAGTTATTGGATGAGATCCTTAAGAATGGAAATATTGATTTGGATTAAAAATATAACAGCATACTGTTAGTAACCACATCACTTGCCAATGCTTTCAACTACCTGCATTTAAGGACTGCCTATTGAAAACCATATTTAAAGCTATCAGTAGTTTCTTTAAATATTTAATCTTAAATGTCATGAAATTTCAGTTAAGCAAATAAGAAATATTGACTTGCAAAACTTCTTGAATTTAAATTTTATGGATATATCAGACATAAGTACATCAAATTTGGTAGCTCTTAATAAAGTCAGACAATAGATGAAATGGAAAAACACAGATTTTTTTTGGCAGTAACAGACAGTAAAATGAGCCACCACACACTGCCAAGCTGCAGAGTTCTGTAGACCAGTTCTGCAATGTGGTATGTAGTTTGTGGCAACTATCTGCTGAAATCTCTTTACTTCTTGTCATTCAGCTCACATGAAATTAAAATACCGATAGAAACAATTTCTGCAGGGAAACTGGAAAAGTCAATCGGAAAGTCAATAAGGGTTTCATGAGATTATACAGTCTATTTTCTTGATACTTCTACTATTCTTATATAACAGAATTAAGAATAAATTGTAACAGAAAGTAGACTCTGCCAAGTGCAAGCAAAAATGTAAGGACAGTTATGGGTTAGGTCAAATGCAGTACAGTATAAGATTCACCACAGAAATCAAGTCTGCTTTCAATGGCAGCTTTAATAGTAGGAAAATTAAAATAAAAAAGTAAACCTTAGCTCTATAATAAAAAGCTATGTGTAAATGTCACGGTTAGGAACTTCTCGACTCCCCACCTCTGTGCTCACATATTCCAGCTTGGTATAGGTTTTGCCTTTTCAGTTGATTCAAGACTTAGTTCCCATTCCAGTTTAAAAACACCAAACATAAGAATTCCTTGTCTCAGAAAACACTATGTCACTATCAAGACTTGTTGATAAATGTAGAGAACAGAATGAATGCTTAATTTTGTGACCCTGTTATCAGGTGTTTTTCTACACCCTGAAGGCCCCTGGCTTGGCTTCACGGCTCTCTGCAATGATACCAGGGCTCAGAAGCATCCTCTTTATAGCCTCCATTAGTGCATTTTTTTTTGTCTAAGCTGATCTCCTGGACTCTGAAACCTACTTTCCTGCTTGGATCTAGAGTTCCTATTCTCTCTCACTTAGTCTGGTTATCTTTCCTGACCATTGGTGGCCCTTAACTCTATAAACCCTGGATATCTTCCAGTCCTTCTGCCCTGGTCTCTTCAGACCTGTATCCTTCTACTGATATTGGAAGAACTAGCAAGAACTACCCATTCCAGAAGGGATTTATGGTAGCATCACCCAAAAACTATTGCAATAGCCCAAGATAATCAGAAGACACCAACTAAATTCTATATCGGGGTAAGACAAAAAAATCTGTAACTTAAAGTTATACTTTTAGTTCATTTACAACTGGGCAAATGGTGTATGCATTCAAACTAACACAAGTGATTCTATTAATCTGTCAATTATTATTTCATGCTGAAAATGCTAACTTAGAGGAAGAATCTTAATATATATATTGGACATATAACATTGGACAACATTCTTAGAGAAGGTCTTTATAATTTTGAAAGTAGATTGACTGTTTATTATAAATAAAATTCAGAGTCAAAATAATGTGGTTACACTTCCACTGAATATGTGTTTTTGAAAAGAAACAAATAAATATTTGCTAAAATAATTAAGATCTTTATAAGCCAATGTTTCCTGAAAAAAAATCATCTGCCACCATGATAATTGTTATGTCGTGAAAGAATACCTTATAAAAGGAAAAGTGGAATCTTTGGAAACTGGTTGTGGTTCACTATTACAAAATGTTAAAGCATAATTATCTAAAGATTATTAAAAAGACCATAAGCATTGATCACCTTCTACTTGTTTTTGGAAAAATTACAAATAAGTATATTAAGATGCTTTTCTAATTTATATTTGTGAAGCAACATAGGGGAAAACTGCATTTAAGCAGGGAGTTTTTATAATCAAGTAACTGATTGTTAATAATCACAATTATGTGCAGTTTGAGGTTTTCCACAGCATTACCGTGGTCAAATAAAGTGGGATAATTCAGAAGCAATATACACATCGAACCTCAGACCAATAAAAACATGACTAGCTTATACTGATGTGTTTTATAAAGTAAATATAAAAGGTCAGAGCTGCAACAGTTCAGCAGGAAGCAGTATGTCTCCATAAAATCACAACAACAGCAACATTCAGCTACAGGTAAACTATTCTAAACTTTTAAATAAGTTTGCTCTATGAAAATGACCAATTTTCTTCCTTATACAGAAGTTTATTTTTGATAAGGGTTATATATATTTGAGAGCAAATTTTGAGCCAAAAGACTTGATCTCAATGAGGTAAAGAGCAGAAAAAACACGTTGAGAGATTCTGGCTCAGGTCAGATGGGATCAGCAGGCTCTACATTGTCTCTACCTGTGCCGTGTGTGAAGCAGTTATTTGAGGACTCCAGAAAGCATCATGCATGTTGGGGGAGAACGTGAAATGACACTGAACTGGTGGGGGAGTTTTCTACTTTTTTTAACCTTCCATTATCCCCCAGCCTGGACTCAAGTCAGTCCGTAACTTGGAAGTGGGTACTGTCATGGTTAAAGAGAAATCTGAGGGGAATTTTTCTTATGGGTTCTCAAGCAGGTGAACATTATATTAGTGCTGCATCAACAGCCTTACAACACATTTTCATTCAATGATTCTTTGACAATTATTTACTGAGTGCATATCATGAGCCAGGCATTTCTCTTGTCTCTGGTGATGGTCAATAAATAAAACAGACAGGGATCACTGGATCTTGCATTCTAGTAAAGGAAGACAGATAATAAACAATAGACCCAATAATTAAGCAAATTATAAGGTGGTTTAGAAGGTGATGAGTACTTTATAAAAAGGTAAGACAATACAGCAGGGTAAGGGGATCAGGAGAGCCAGCAGGGGAAGCAAGATGAAGATTCAAGAAGGGTTTTGGGAAGATTCATTGGAAAATGTAACCTCTGAACACAGATCTGTAAAACATGAGGAAGTCTGTGATGCTAAAATAAGGGGAGTGGGTTTCAAAAAGACGAACAGCCTGAACAAAGGTAAAGAGCAAAGGTTAGAGTGGCTGAGGCAGAGGGAACGGGGAAATCACAGAGCATGAGGTCAAGAGGGTCTTGAAGGCCATAATAAATTTTTAACTTTGACTCGGCTCAAAGCAGGGGCCATTGTAGGGCTTTGAGCACAGGATTCATATTAACTGCTGACAGTTTAAAATGGCTGCTATGTTGAAAATAGACTATGTGGAGGCCATAGAATAAATACAGTAACCACAATAGCAATTTTATAGGGCTTTCTTATAAAATATTACTCTGTGATCATACACAAATATGTGTGTATATGTATATACATATATACATATGTGTGTGTGTGTGTGTGTGTGTGTGTTCTTTGCCAAGAATCTAAGGGACTCTGATCCATGGAAAACGCTACAGGAATAGTAATTTATGACTTTATTTATGATCTAAAGGCCTGCATATCTTATAGACAACCTTCAGTAAACATTATGTCTCACTACTAAGCTTTGATAGGAATTGGGCAGGATCAGGCAGGATCTGAAGGGCAGGTCTTTTGTGTTGCCAGTCAAAGGTATAACCATCTGTTTTGAAAGTTTACAGTTAAATTCAAAAAGCTGGTCTACGTACTAACTGACAGAGGGCTAGTTTGGGTTATCACTGATTTACAGAAGAATTGGTAGGGGTGATAAATGTCAGTGAAAAGAAATAAGGGGTCTCCTTAGGATGCCTGTCTTGGTAGAAAGAAACATGACCTCAAGTCTCAATCAGCTTGTGAGGAGGCAGTAACTACGGGCACCTCCAAGACTATCCTCAGGAAACAGCTGTTATAACACAGACAACATAACACGCCTGTCCCCAGTTATGTGCACCACTGCAGTCGTTCCTAATCCATGGGCTGCAGACCCCAGGAGGTCAGATTTTTTGTGGGAGGTGTAAAGCTTTTGCAAAAGTGTCTGTTTATCTACATTTGCTTGTGAATTTTAGTTTTCAATTACTGTAAAAGTATAACTACTACATTGGGAAGATCTAGTAACTTACCCAAAGTTAAATATGTTTACGATATGGGGGGCTATTTTTATCATCAGAAAATAAGTTATTTATGATAAATATTATAGATATATGCCAAAAATTATTGATTTTCATCTCTTTTATGACCAAAAATAATGCCAGTTATTTAGGCCAGGTAACTCTTAGGTTGTGACAATAAAATAAGATGCCAATTTTATGAAAATCAGATGCATAACTGTTGTTTTGGAGACAGGTATGATTAAAGAGAAACGATTCTCAATGGTAAACATATTTGTTAGTCAATCTGTTCTTATTTCTCACAAAGATAACAGTGGACTCGTTGATTATCAAATACCACTTGAGTTGGTTGCTGCTTAATAGTGAAACAAAGCATGGCAGTAAATATGCTTGAAGGGGACACTGATGCAGTCAAATATGTTCACAAGTAGAGAATGTCCCATGTCAATCTGTTTTACCTAAGACTATGTTCTGAGCATGAGATGAGATGGTCTAAGGTGATGCTAAATTATGGCACTTAGTGTTATGTAATATGTTATGAATCTAAGAGAACACCTGAGAATACAGAAATTTCAGGATGAGATAAATACAATTGTTGTAAGGACTCACTTTCCATAAGCAAAGATATTTATATAATGTTATCTGAAGTGTGGTGAGAATAAGCGAGACAATTTCCCAAACAAAGGGATACTTGGTCAAATAAATATTGCAAACAAGGTTAAAAAGTTAGTGAAGCTTCGGAACCCCTCAGAGCCTTTAAAATGGTAATATGGGTGTGAATATCTAAGAAGGAAATACTGAAGGCAGTATTTTCTAAACTTAAGTGACCAAAGGACCCTTCTAACTTTTTCTTTTCCCATAGACCATGGTGTAGAATGAATGTTTCACAAAATATTTTGCAAAATGGTGTCCTAACCCCTTCTAAATTAAGAGAGTTCCCTAATGTAGTCTGCTTGGGGCACACAGCCTGCAGAATCTTACAGGCACCCCCTCATCCTCCACATTTTGATGTGAAAGCCTGTATATGAGCCCTGATAAATCCAAGTGAAAGGTTTCTTATTGATAACCACACTTGTGCTCTATAAGTTAGAATAATTTTTTAGCAATATGTTAAAAATTAAGCCTGACAAAACTTTGTTTCCTCCAGACAGCTTTTAAGAATCTCATACTTTGCCCTATGGATTGGCCAATTTTATTTTTTTCAGTTGACTTTATGAAATGTAATGTTATCTAAAGACAGACTATGATCTAGATCCAGAAATTTACTCCTTTTGCTCTGAACATACTACAACACAAAATGCCAAACCTCCTTGTACTGCAGTTCGTTACCACATGGATCCATTTATAGAAAAAAATCAAGAGTGAACCTAAAAGGTCTATTACTTAGGGTTCACTGTATCAAAATTAGTGTTATAGAGGGATAACACTGCTCTTTAGAAACCCACACATATCATATATACATATGTGTTGTAGAAGAATTTCTTGTAAACATAAAAATTCACTTAAACATTTTTAACCTTTCACATTGCAAGAGGCTACTTACACTACCAAACATAAAATAGATAGCTAGTGGGAAGCAGCCGTATAGCACAGGGAGATCAGTTCGGTGCTTTGTGACCACCTAGAGGGGTGGAATAGGGAGGGTAGGAGGGAGGGAGACACAAGAGGGAAGAGATATGGGAACAGATGTATATGTATAACTGATTCACTTTGTTATAAAGCAGAAACTAACACACCATTGTAAAGAAATTATACTCCAATAAAGATGTTAAAAATAATTACTGAGGCAGACAGTGCATGTAGGGGTATCAGGCAGCATGGGGCTTGTAAAGTATAATCTAACTCTGATTTCTGACTTCAGGGAGCTGGGTTTCCAGGGAACAGGGGACATATAAATGTGCAAATAGCACATCCACTGTCAACTTGCATTTCTCTCCAGCATATTAGACCTGCTCTAGCATATTGATCAAATTTTAATTTCTGAAAGTAGACTATTTCTAAAAGATACAATTTTTTTCTTCCTTGAAATTAACAACCTATTATAACTTGTTGTGATTGGATTTTTGAAATTTTTAAAAAGTAACTTCTGAGGAACAATTAGTTAATGTGATTTATAGACATTGTGTTATCTAAAAAAATAAATTAAGCAATCATTGTCTTGGTCTAGCTTTCAAGTGATTTTGACATAAATAACAGATGAATGAGCTACATAGCAGTGGCAGAAAAATGCTTCAAAAGAAAACCACTTGAGCAGATTTCTACACAGGTGTTTAGGCAAAAATAGAGTCTGTCAACAGGATAAAAAAATCTTTAGTCAAATATGTGTACATTTTGTTCTACACATGAGTAAACATCTGGATACCTAGACATATTTAGATATTTTAGTGTTTAACTTTATATTGCATTATAAATAATTCAGGAATATCAATGGATAACTGCAGAGAATTTGTTAATCACAGCACTTGGCTGAGGAGTGTAAGTTAAGTCTTGTTGCTCTTTGGTAAAGGGGAGTTTGATGTTGACTACCTAGAGCTGAGATGGAAAAAATATAGGGAAAATGCTGAAATCAAATGATAAGAGCTCAGAGGGTTTTTCCATACCCTTCTGTGAGGGCTTAAGGTTCACCATGTGCTAGCAGCCAGGTTCAGGTTCACGGCCCTTGAAACATCTGCCCCCAGACCAATCATGCCCTTATGCCTGTGGAGCCTTGAAGGGCTTAAGAGGAGGCAAGAGGGACCAGATTCCAGGCTGCTGCAGTGTGGCCTGGAGCCAGGCTTGGGAGGAGCACAGGAGGACATCAGGCCTCCTGCTCTTTTCCTATTTCTGAGTATTTACACTCAGATAATAAAAGTCAAGTGGGAATTGGAGAGATGTTTAGTTTTCAGGTCAACATTATTTTCTGCAGTTACTTTTGCCCCTGTAACTCCATCCTTGATACATGTAAGTAGAGGCCACAAAGCAAGCGGGGATGGATGTTTTCCAGACTGGCTGGATGTGAGTTGTGGAAAATCTAATATCCTAATAATATCCTAAAAACAGTCATTCCAGTCACCAATACATGGAAACATTTTTTTTGTTGTAATATTATACAATTATTTTTATTCCCAAAGAACCAGAAATAAGTAATAGGTACAATTTAAATTATGGATGCTCTGGACTGCGGGAAAACTTTCCTATTACAGAGAATGTTAAGGCATTTTCTTGCCAGGAGAATAGAGAGCAATGGGGCTCCCAATATTCTGAGGGATAATGTTTAGAGAATCACTTCCAATGATGTGGAGGTTTGAGTGACTGCAATAAAGTAATCTGAAGTGTAATAGACAACCCACAGTCAAGTTTCTTCACTCGTGTATATTTTTATAGTGAACTACATTTCCTGATTTTATTACTTAGATAAGAAGTTTAGGGTCAGTTGGCAACAGTAAGTAAAACTTCACATTTATGCAGCGTATACAGAATTTTACTCCTGCTGAAAGTCTTATGATTGATATTGAGGGAAAATAAATCTCTGGATAAAGTACTTTCTAAATGTAATAAATTGATATAGCATTTGTATCCTGATTAAAATGAAATTTGAAAGTGAGAATTATGCTAAAAGGTAATAAATTATACTTTGGTCGTAAAATTACCTCATCATAAGATAAAATATTCATTCATTTAAGAAGATAACTGTAAGAAAACCTACATTTCTATTATAAGTACCTTCAGGAAGTTTGAGGCAAAATGACCTGTGCTTTTCAATATAAATCATTTAATTTTCTAATATAGAACAAATTCAACATTTTAATGGGGTTTTAGTCATGCATTTTTATAATTCCTTTTCCCATACTAAGCATTTGATGTTTCTAGCATAAGACCCTTAAACTTGGATCCATGATGTAGATCTCCTGGACTTTTGTGTAAAATATTAAGGTGAGTGTGCCTTTTTCTAGGCAGAGTATCTGGAGGTTTCATCTGTTTCTAAAGTGACCTCAAAGTGAACAGTGATCTACCTAGCAGAAGAAAATGACACTGAATCTTAAGGATCCAAAGTCTTTATGATTTCATAGGATGTGACAGCCCAAGTTTTTTTTTTTATGGTCTATAAATAACATAAAGTTTGTTTTTTTTTTCCAGCTTTACTGAGGTATATTTGACAAATAAAATTGTAAGATATACAAAGTATACAATGTGATGCTTTGATATATGTGTACATTGTGAAAGAATTCCCTCCAACTGAGTTGTTTTACATCCATCACCTCACATATTTACCTTTTTTTTCCCCAAGTCTTAATATTGTGCCTAGCTGCATATGTGCATACTTTATAAGCATTCTAACCCTGACTTCATCTTTTTGGAATGTGGATTTTATGAGACCTAAGAGGCCATGAAACCACTGGAATAAGGTGAATATTCCTGGTTCAGACATTTTATTTTTTTCTTGCCTCCCCTTGTCCTGTATTTAAAACAAACATCTCCCTAAATAGTAGCATAATCAGGTGTTTATTCATTCATATATTTATAATTTCTAAAAATCAAGCTAATTTAAGCAACACTAAGAACATATTTGGGAGATTTATCAAATAATTCATTTGATACATATTTATTATGGATGGCATAGTGTTATGAACTAAGGTCTATCAAAATTATGTATTTTCAACGGAAATACATTTTAAAGGAATTAGGATTTGTGCTATTTTCTTTTAAAATTTAAGAACTATCCTGTTCAGTTAAAGTCATACAAACATAGCAACACATATGAAGTTATAATTGTAATTTTGTGCTATGTTTGAATTATTAGACTATGGTAGGATTTCTCTCCCCTATGTTTACAGGAAACAAATAGATAAAGGCCTCCACTGAAATTTAAGAAAAGAAGGAAGAAAGGGAGAAAAAAGTAAAGAAAGAAATACCTTATGGTAACAGTGTATCAGTGAAATATGAGGCAGAAAAATATTAGGTTTTATTTGCAAGTGCTTTGATATTTAAGTTAATTTTCCAAGCTGTGCGCTTTGAATCAGTAATCACAGATACATGCAGAATGAGAATAAGGGGCACAGTGAGAGTACAGCGGAAAGGAGATCCAAGGGGCAGAGAGAGAGGGAGCACCATCTCTGAAGGAAAAACAAGCTTGGGAGGGGTCAGGAAGCCTGAGGGAGCAGAAGTGGGGGGAGGAGGGGTGTGGCTGGTAAATGAGACATGGAGGAGTGGCCAGGCACACAGAGAGGCGGGGTTTTTTCATGTTCGAGGTACTTCTGGGTTTCCCTGCGGTGCCCGGGACCACCCAGGATGCAGTTCTTTGTGAGGCCTTATCACTGTTTTTTCTGATTAGGATTTCCAAGAGAATCTGCCTCCAGCCTCTGTCTCCCACTCTCAATCTCTCTCTCCCCCACGCCCCTCTGTTTACTTATTTGTAAATGGTTTTATGATCTAATCTAAATGAATCATTTCTCATAGGGTCTAAATTAAACAGAACAGCCCTCCCCATAGTGAACACTGGTTAAATCTATAACTTCGTTTACTCATGAACTTCGTTCATGAAGCAGCAGAATGGTAATTTCAAACAGCACTTTGTTTTTATTCCTGAGAATAACCAGTGGTATATATTCGTTATTTTGGCAGTCCCTAAGAGAAACTATAAACAAAATAGGGAAAGAGATCATTATTAAGAGAAATCTCTGCCAAACATCAGGATTTGAAGATAGACTTAAAAATTGCCGTGTAACATTAACATTTTTACAACAGCAAATTATTAGCTTCTGGTAATGATTTATCATATTGATCTTGGTAAATACCAAATGGTAAAATGGTAAATACCAAATGAAAATATGCAAAGGTAGTATTTCCTGTTTTATTTAAATCTAGTTTATGTCACTTACCAACAGATTTGTAATTAAATACAGATGTTTAACCAGATCAAATCTTAGACATTCTATTCTGCTTTTATTATCCAAAGTGAGAAAGCCCTGGCTGTCACGTCAGGTGGGCCTTGCTGCGCTGGGTGCTTATGTAGCTACAGCTGGTGCTCAGTCTTGGTCTCCTCATCTATGTGATGAGCACTGCACATCCTTCTCAGACTTGTGAGGGTAACAAAAGGTAATGCCTATAAGCAACCCACCATATTGCCTAGCGGGTCAGAGATTCTAAACCAACACACTGTCCCTTCCTTAAAGAAAAATCTACAGGTGGAAGGTATACAAAGAGAGCAGAAATAAACCAGTAACATTCTAACTTTTCTAGTGAAAGACATATTAAAGTGAACTTTACCCTCAGAATTGGCTATTAATGGCAAATAGGAATTGTTACTGACAAATTTATCACTTACATGAATGCTCTGAATTCCCAAATAGGTTATCGTAATAATTCTGCCATTAGGGAAACACCTCCATTAGAACTCATGCATATCAAATTGGTAACATCTATACAAAACATATGGAAACTACTGTGTATCTAATCTTTACAGAGGTAGATGTTCATGGAATGCTATGCTTTTTCTCTGTGGAAAGTTTTATTATTTTATTTTAAATACATAATTTGTCACAAAATAAAGTACTTATCTTAGAAGTGTTGCACGATACACAAAGTTAACATTTAAAGGCTATGGTGTCTATAAACTTACTTTGGATGCTTTTTTCCACATGCTAAGTAAAAAATGATTTCATTAAACTAAACTAACTGTGGAAGACAGTAATTCTGGGAAGATAGTGACATAAATGCAGCTCCCTTCTTTCTCTTTACCAGCTCTAAAGTAGCAGTATATTTTGGGGGAAATAAATGCTGACATCCTCAGAAGCTTATGTGTACATCAGGCCTTGAACCTGCTGAGAGGCTTAGCTAGCAGAATTGACTGAACTGGCCTTTTATCGCCTGTGGGTTCAGTGAGTACATAAAACCAGTGTTGGAAAATTCAGAATGGTCATGGTGGAGTGGATATTTGGGAAAGAGTTTGGCTTGCACAGATCTAAACTTCATCCAAGTGGAAAGCTGCCACAGACCCACTGGAGTATGTCTATTCTCCCTGGTGGGGAGGCCAAGAAGGACCAGAATGGGTGAGCCTTCAAGTCTGTGAAAGTGATGGGAGACTGGAGAACAAGACATTTTTTAGGTTCTCACCATGTTTTTGGTGGCCTGCTTAGTTCTGCACTTTTGGTCCATATGGCAGACACTATTTCAGTTTCTAATACTTTGGAACACTAAAGTTACCCCCCCAAAAAAAATGACCTACATCAAGATGGGAAGGGAAAGGAGGAAGAAAAAGGAAAGGACATTGAGAGAAAGCAGAAAAAAGCAGTCAGAAAACCTGCCCAGTGAAATAAAGCTGCTGGAGAGGACAGAAATAAACCTGAACAGAAAAAGAGAAGAACTACCTAGACAATGCAGTTATAGTACTTTCTGAAGAAATACAACAAAACAATATCTACATGATGTCCAACTAAACAGTTCACCTGAATTTGTAGCTTAGCAGAGTTTGGAGACCATATCTCTGGAACACATGACTAAAATGATAAGAAGCTAGAAACTGTTAGAAAAAGATTATTTGAAGAAAGATCCAGGAGACTTGCCAGAAGTAATAGGAGTTGTTACAAAAGAAGAAAAAAAGGAAAACATATAGAGAAAATATACAAATAATGGGGAGAGAATTGCCCTGAAAGAAAGACCTAACACTGCCAGTAAAAAGAGCTCATCAATGTCCCCGTGGGCAAATGAAGAAAGTGTGGGGCCTGCACGGATCCTGGTGAAATCCTTCAATACTGGGGACAGGTGCAGTAAACTCACACGTGCTCAGAGAGAAAGGACAAAGCTCACCTGCAGTGCTGGGAGCAGGAGGAAAGCAGACCTGCAGCCAGAGGTACTGCGAAAAGGAAAAGCACTGCGTTGTGAGAAGCTGAACTGCTCCCTGAGCTCACTCGGCTGAGAGGAAGAGAAGTAATATTTGATGATCAACAACACTTCCGTAGCCTATCATCCAAATAGCCCATCAGAGGAAAGTATGGGAAGTACAACTCCAACCAACCAACTGAACTAACCAGGTTATTACAGGGCGAGTTTTACAGCCCATCTTTCTCCAATTTCTTAACATCTTCCACCCCACCTGCCAAGACCATCCACAAAGTTCCAGGAGCATCAGACCCTGCGGGGTGGAGACAGTGGCAGGAGCTGAATGAGCAGCTAACAGCTCCTTCACCACCGCTATGCCCCAAGCCATAAATTCAAGGATGAGGGGAGCTTTGAACTGGATTTGAGCTTGAAATCATAAATTGGAACTGACTGGACTTAAAACCTACATTGTGTAAATTAAGACTCTTCTTAAAGGAGAATGAGCATAAAGCTAAGTGATTTGCTCAAACTGTTGGTCATGAATAAGGGAGGACAGTGGTTATAGAAAAATAAAACCAATTCCAGTGTACTATACTGAGTACAGACTATCTAGTAAGCCATTTGTACTTGTATTTTAAGGAATTGTATATGCATCCTTACATACACTACGTAGAGGGATTGGGTAGAATAAGCAGAGAAAGGGACAAAAGCAAGAATTAGAGATGAGATAGAAGATACATTTCTTGGAGGAATGAGGACTCTTCCAAGTTCCCTGAATATCTAAGTTGAATACTGTCTGGAGGAATCAAACATTTCCCATTGTAGCTTGCTGAAAGAAGCTTCAGAACAGCAAAATGAGATCAGTTAATCAAGGAAGGGCAATTCAAAATAAGCTTACATTGTATCTTGTGGAGCTGCAAGACAAGCTCTTTAAAAAGTAAGACCTAATTGCAAAAACGAAGTTGAAGGCATATTTCAGGAATACATAATTTTGCAAAAATAATCAGTTTTAAAATATAGTATTCTCTGTAAGTTTTTCTTGTTGCATGAAAATACATGTTTTCAGTATGAAATAGTGGGTCATCAACACTGTCAAGAAGCTAATCAAAACACTCTCTTTCTCTGCCCCCCACCGCCTTCTCTCTTTTCACTTTCTGTCTCAATGTCTAACTCACCATTGTCTGTATGGCAATAGTCTTTGTCAACAGTTGATTTTTCTTGACTCTAGAAATAACACTTTCTGTTTGATCAGTGTTGCCTGATCTATCATCACTATTGTCCAATACTGTCCTCATTCTCCAATCTGGTCTCCCATTTCCAACTCTCTCTGCAATATTTCTCCATAATATTTATCTTTTAAGTCTTGAAAACAGTTTTCTCATTCTTAAATTCTACAAGGGCAGTGGCTGATGTAATACAAATTGCTAGAATTGTGCTTGGCATACATTTGATGCTCAGAAATATTCCTTGAATTTAAACAAACTGTTTGCCTTGTACCATTTATGTTACTTATTTAAACAAACCTTCCATATTTCATTAATTAGTGCCATTTATTTTACTTATTTGAATGATTTACTCAGTTAACATTTATATATATATTTATAACAGATTCTGATTATTGAGCTACTTTTCTGCCTTGTTCCCTTTCTTTGGACCAAATTCTTCAGTAATCATGAGACTTTTTGTCCATCTATAAAAGTATTTTCAGGGTCAATGTTGGTATGTGTTTATTATGTACCTACACATTTGGCAGGATTAGCATTCAGTAAAGTTTTGAATATAATATACATTCTATTGATCTATTGACTTTCCTTAACACTAAAATCCTATAAAATTAAGAGGTGAGATTCTCCCCTTGGAGATCAAACCTGTATCCTTAGGAACTACAATCTGTAACAGCACAGATAACTTTTTAGGAATGCTGCTAAGCCTTCATGTTAATGACTACATATGGAATTGCAAAAGCAGTTCTTTTGATTATAATGTCAGTTAATGCGGGAGAAGTAACTCATCAAAATGAAATCAAGGTGCTAGTAGAGATGGGAGAATGATGCTCAGCAACTAAAAAGCAATCAAGGCTCATGAAGAGTAGCCTTAGAGAATTCAGAACAGTGGCGTCAAATGAGACCAGAGATAATTAACGATAAATTGTTTCTTAAATAGAAAGCAGATGATCACATCCTGACCCTAGATTCATAAAGTGAACTTTTGATTATCTGTACTGGAGAGGAGTAAGACAACACTTGTATTAGGGTTTGTAGAAAAATCACACTAACAGAATCCATTGCTTCTTTCTTCTGTCTTTCAGGTTATGTCAATCAATTAACAATGCTAAAGTGGCCTTGGGTGTCAATAATAATAATAATAATGTCATATTATTATTAATTATATAATTATTATTATTAGTTCTAGTCTAAGAACTAGTAATAATTTTAATTATTTTAAAGTCATTGGCCTGTATTATCTATTACAACTTATCAGATAAGAAGAAGTACTCAATATTAGATGATTATAAAATTTTGCAAGTATAATCAGAATATGATCATAGTGCTATAGCAATACAGGAAACATTTCTGTGCAAGTAATAATTACACAAATGCATGGCTTGTGCTTAGTGCTCTTAGCTACCGCACTATTAGACTATAGTTAATTATGGGAAAGAAAAGGGAATTCACTGGTTTTGAAGATAGAAATCTGAGGAAACTCTTGACAACATTTTAGCAACCACCACAACAATGAAGGAATGACATCCAGGTTCTGTTTCCCCCTCTGCGTTGGATGTTATTGTTTTACTCTGTACCTGATCACTCTCTGGCCTGCCGGATGTTGTTGCCTTACATTGTGAACTCCTGCCATCCCCAGACAAAATGTATCTGCCATGCCCCAACTTGTGGCCTTTTTTTTTTAATTTAAAAAATATATATTTATTTATGTATTTTTGGCTGCGTTGGCTCTTCACTGCTGCGTGCGGGTTTTCTCTAGTTGCCACGAGTGGGGGCTACTCTTCATTGCAGTGCACGGGCTTCTCACTGTGGTGGCTTCTCTTGTTTCAGAGCATGGGCTCTAGGTGCGCGGGATCAGTAGTTGTGGCACGCATAACTTGTGGTCTTGACACATCAAAATTGCTTTTGCTGGCTGGTGGGTTTTTATTTAATACATTGTTTTCCTTATATCCTTCTCACCTGCATAAAATCTTCCGACCGAATTTTCACTTTTTAATCAAATCATAGCATGAATTTCTATACATTTATATTACATCTATTTCTAAACATTCTTATGTTTATAATCTTCTAAAATGTTATAAATTTTTTTTCAGTGCATGAAAGTCTAGATCTTCTTCCATCTCCAAGACTGATAATACCCTGCATTTTTTAATTTTCCTTATATCTACTTACTTTCCTGTATGATTGCAGTTAGCAGTCAGTGTCATTTTCCCATTTCAAAGCTAGGATTACAGTCTTTGAATTATCTTTGAAGAACAGAAAGCAAGAATGTCCTCTATTTGCTTTTACCATAAGGAGGAAAAGAGCTTTACTTATCCTCTGTAGTCACACTCTTGGTAGGTTTCCTATATAGGTTTCTAATATTTCAAACTTGAAATTATATAATATGCCCTAATTGGCCCATTTCAAGAATCACATCTTTGTCGAAAATATTTATCGAATCAATGCAGGAGAGAAATAACCCGGAACGAACCATTATTTTCCGTGCTGAATTGACTTAAAGTCGTATATGTGAGACTGATAGGACTAACAAAGGACACAGACACTGACACACACACACACACACACACACACAGATATAAAACTTTACATAAGTATAAAAGTTATATGTATACGTGTGTGTGTGTGTGTGTGTGTGTGTGTGTGTGAGTATTCACGGCACTTTTGGTGTTACTATAATTGACATAAAAATGCTTCAAACAGCATGTTTTCCTTTCTGGTATTTAGGAGGAACTAAACATGTGGTGTTGGGACTGTCCCTCTGGATTTGCTAGTTTTCTATAGGAAAGTGTTTTTGCTGAGATCTGATACACGCACACACACACACATCTTTTCTTTAAATGGTACAGACCTTTAGTGACAATCATCAGAGACAACTCAGGCAGGACAAATACTACTTTACTCGTTCAATAGACTCTAATAATCCCACAGTGCTGGGTCACATGCCCCCCTGGGAAAGTCTGAGGCCATCCATGACAGACTTGGTAGAAATGAGTGTTGTGATCTCTTAATTCTGTCAGTAACTAACTCTTAAGGAGGTAACAAAGTAATCTATTTGTTATTGTGACCTAAATCTAATTTCTTGTTTGTGTGGAAACTCCTCTTTTCATCGTGTTTTACTAAAGGATGTATAAATTCACATTCAATGGGCAGAATTTTGCTTAAGGCTTCATAAGTCTTGATTATGAGATAGTGTATTTTGTTTTAATCATGAGATACTTATTCAGAATTAGTAAAACTTACTAATTCAACTTAATTGCAGGTGAGAGTCAGCCAATTGAGGAAAATTAAATATAGCCATTATTTTAAAGTAATCTGCTGACTAGGATTGGAAAAAGGGAAGTTGTATTTGGGGATACCAGGGAGTCCCATTCACAAACTATGATGTATTAATAAATGTCGCCCCTAACATTGTGCAAGGCACAGTCTGCACAGCCTTCTGTGGCAGTCCTAGTGCTTGAACTATAAAAAAACAGAGTGTTACAAAATATAATAATGACAATACTTGTTTACCTTTACAGCTTATAAAGGGAAGAGAAGGGCATTCACATTATTAGTTTAGAGTTTTATAACCCTTTTGTCGTTATTTGTCAAATAATTTATTTGACACTCCTAACCTGCATTTGCAAGACAAATTAGCTAATATAGCACCTTCTGAAAGCATTAAAGATTTAAAATTAGCAGCATTCACCAGCAACCCCACTACTGGTCTTATACCCTGAGAAAACCATAATTCAAAAAGAGTCATGTACCACAATGTTCATTGCAGCTCTATTTACAATACCCAGGACATGGAAGCAACCTAAGTATCCATCGACAGGTGAATGGATAAAGAAGATGTGGCACATATATACAATGGAATATTACTCGGTTGTAAAAAGAAATGAAATTGAGTTATTTGCAGTGAGGTGGAAGGACCCAGAGTCTCTCATACAGAGTAAAGTAAGTCAGAAAGAGTAAAACAAATACCGTAGGCTGACACATATATATGGAATCTAAAAACAAAAACAAAAACAAAAAAAGGTTCTGAAGAAACTAAGGGCAGGACAGGAATAAAGATGCAGACGTAGAGAATGGACTTGAGGACATGGGGAGGGGGAAGGGTAAGATGGGATGAAGTGAGAGAGTGGCATGGACATATATACACTACCAAATGTAAAATAGGGAGCTAGTGAGAAGCAGCCACATAGCACAGGGAGATCAGCTTGGTGCTTTGTGACCACCTAGAGGGGTGGGATAGGGAGGGTGGGAGGGAGACGCAAGAGGGAGGAGATATGGGGATATATGTATATGTATAGCTGATTCACTTTGTTATAAAGCAGAAACTAACACACCATTGTAAAGCAATTATACTCCAATAAAGATGTTTAAATTAAATTAAATTAAATTAAATTAAATTAGCAGGGTTCAAGTTATTGATGTTTTATTGACCTGCCACTCTCCTTGTTTTGATAGGACTGAATGGAAACCACCAAGCTGGAAATTTTTCCCATGACAATAATCATTCGTATATTTTAACATATCACCTAAAGTACTAAAACTGTATTGTTTTCCAACATCTGACATCTTTCAGACGTTTCATGGGGAGTTGTATGTTCTACAGTCAGGAGTCTTAGGTGATCACAGCCTATTGTAGTACAAGTTGGGTAGATGGTGGATAACATAGAGGAAGATGAAAGTTCTAACCATGGAAAGACGCTTCATTGTGTAGAGGAATTAGATGTCAGTGGACCTCCGTACTATTTGACATTAGCTTTCTATGTTGTTCTAGTTTGCTTCTTACTGGGTATAATTCTTCACCTGTGATATTTGTAAATATTAATATCCTGATATGTGAGTGTTTCTATGGACTTTAATATAAATGTCAAAATAAACCTGAATTACCAAGTGATTTCATATAAAAGAAAAAGAACTGACAGTTAATTTTTGCCCCTTGTGGTTCTGGTGATGAATGAAGCTGCCATCCTTTGCTTGGTGTTGAGGCCAGCAAGGCAAATGGGAAAAATTTACCAAGTAGAACAGCTTTCATTGACTGTAAAATTTACTAATTCAACAATGAGAGTTATCAGAGTATTTATTTTTTAAAAGCTTATTCATTTATAGAAAAAATATTTATTAAATACTTCCTATGTGCTTGGCATAGTTCAAAGTGGGAGAATAAAGCAGTGAAATGATACAATAATCCATGTCCTCATGACACATATTTTACAGGGAAACCAACAATAAATAAGTAATATATATATATATATATATATATATATACATATATATATATACATATATATATATATAGTACATATGAAGCTGTTAAGAGCTATGAGGAAAATAAGTAAGTGAAGAGGGTCAGGGCATGATGGGACAGTGAATCACAGTGCTAAATCGGGTGTCTGGTGGTATCGTGGACAAAATATAACAGGGCTGTACAAATATAAGGAGGTTACTTTAGACTGTGCAGTGATGGAAGAATTTCCTGCAATGCTACCATGTGAGTTGAGACCTGAATGACAAGGAGATGACTGTGTCAATATTTTGGAGAAGAATCTTCAAAGGCCCTTAGTGAAGAGGGAGCCTGGGGTGTTTGATGCACAGTGAGGAGCTGTTGGACGGGCAGATAAAACCAAGAGGCAGCAGGAACGGGTCACACTGGCCAAAGGAAAGTTTTCCGTTTTCCGTCTCCATCTATATCTGTTTAGGGAGAGCATCTTGATTGTAGGGTACTATTCCCCAGACCTCACGCAGATGAGGTTTCAATGCCCTGCATCATCCCCAGACACTCCCTCAGTCAGTCTATCAAACAAATATTTATTGTGCCAGGTATGACTCTAAATGATGGGAATACGAGAGACACTGCCAGCCCTGCCCTCATAGAGCATATATTTCAGTGGATAAGATATAAATGAAATGATTACAAGTATCAAGGGGTCTAAGAAGTAAGTGAGATGTATTACTGGTATTTATAATAAAATAGGGTTAACCTAGCATACAGCCTAGGTCTAAAATCTATGTAGTAATGAGATAGTATTTCATCTTATGTATTTCACCTAAAAAAGTCATTCCAAGATTTTATCTACTATAATAATAAGATAGATTTAAAACGCCAATTTACTTATATATAATATATATAATAAAAAAGATATATAGTACTTTATAATTTTCTATGTCCTTTCATATATGTTACCCCATTTAATATTCACAATACTTATGACAGAGGTCAGTCTATTATTATTACCTTCTTTTTAAAGATGAATAAGCTAAAGTTCTGAGAATTTAACTGATTTGTCTACAGTCACAAAATGAGTTAGTAATGTAGGCAGTCCTAGCCTTTTTCTATACCACCTAGATCACTAGAGGTCTGGTCTGAGCTAAATATAGTAAAACTGTTTACCCAACAGCACCAGGCATTTAGTTCAGAAGCAAAAGGAAGAGAGAACATAGCATTCTCACTTTAAGAAACATGGGATCTATTTAGGGAAGTGTTCAGATAAGTACCAGATAATAAATTGTGCAGAAACTCTGTGTGCATATAAAGTTATGGAATAATCAGAGTGGTATGGGATTATTCTATAACCTTGTCTTGACAGGAATTTTAAAACTGGGCATATAAATAATGTGGTTAGATTTTGATGTTTTTCCATTCTGAAATTCTCTGTTTTTTTTTCCCCATTCTCAAAATCACTGCCAATCAATGAATCTTACCCACAATTTCCTCTGAGTTTATTGCTTAGTTTAGAAATCTACAGTGTTTCTTCATTGCACAGATTAATCTTAGCTATTCTCTCTTTCTCTGTCCACTGAAGACTCCTGCCAGGGCAATCCAGAAAACTTTACTCAGCATTCTCTTCTAATTATCTTATTCCCAGCTCCAAGCCGAATGCCAAGATTTTTATTCGAACAACCTCTTCCCGGAATGCTAAATTGTCGACCTTTAGGAAAGCTTCATTCATTTAACCTTCCTCTATTTCTTAGAAAATCAGTAGAGAATTCTATTCATTATGCAACCCTGAATTTGCTCCCTTACTATATGAAAGTTCTCTGTTTCCCTCATATAGTGCAATGAGGTTATTTTTCCAATTTTTGTGTGATGTCAACAAATGTCTAGTTTTACTACTATTGATTATTTTATATTATGTTTTGTAATGAGCCAGCACCTGACATACTATTGCATAAGATACATTTGATATTTTCAAACACTATTGTTGTCTTGTTACACATATTATGTTTAATCTTTTTCCCCTGCCACTCTACCTGAAGATATTCTCTACTAATTAAAAATTATGAACAATACATGTCAACTACCAAGAAATTAAGACACAAGAGAAAAGTATACAACTTCAGTTACGTATTTGTGTTTATGTGTTAACTGTCTTATTCTTCATGGCTATGAATGGGTGCATGGCATGCAGTGTACTGAAGACAAATGCTGCTTCCAAACCACCATTATGTGGGACCAGGTCCTGTGCTAAGTGCTTTTTGTATTCTTTTTAATTTTTATCTTCATAACAACTCTACAGATAATTAGTCTGCAATATGTTTCTTTTCTAAAATGTCAGTGAAAATCAAAGGCACATTTTTAAATAGAAACTGATGAGAAACATCTTTGTAAAAATTAAAAGCACTTACGGGAACCAGAAATTTTTTAATCTCTTCCAGTGCATGACTCATACGTGAATAAGCTTCCCCAGGTGGAGCAAACACTTCAATTAATACATGAAGTTCATCACTCAAGTGTGCATATTTGGCTTCCCCACTCTTCCTTAGTTCTTCTTCCTGTGAAAAATGTTATTTTTAGAAATACAAATCCACTCATTTTGCAATGATTTAACATTTACTGAGAAGATGACAGAGGGCATAATCTAAGCAAATTTTCCCTTAGTAGAAACTCTTTGAGAAATAAAAATCTGGTACAAGCCATTTTTGAGTGTTGGAATGATTCTTTTAAAAAAAATCTGGCATTTGTTTTTCTCTTTCTGACTTACTTCACTCTGTATGACAGACTCTGTGTCCATCCACCTCACTACAAATAACTCAATTTTGTTTCTTTTTATGGCTGAGTAATATTCCATTGTAACAAATACCATATGCTAACACATATATATGGAATCTAAAAAAAAAAAAAAGGTTCTGATGAACGTAGGGGCAGGACAGGAATAAAGATAGACATAGAGAATGGACTTGAGGACACAGGGAGGGGGCAGTGTAAGCTGGGACGAAATGAGAGAGTAGCATTGACATATATACACTACCAAACGTAAAATAGATAGCTAGTGGGAAGCAGCTGCATAGCACAGGGAGATCAACTCAGTGCTTTGTGACCACCTAGAGGTGGGGATATGGGGATATAAGTATATGTATAGATGATTCACTTTGTTATACAGCAGAAACTAACACAACATTGTTAAGCAATTATATTCCAATAAAGATGTTTAAAAAAAAATCTGGCATGGTTATCATCTACACCACATTTTCATCAGCTAAATAAAAATGCTAAATCCCCAAAAAGAAGTGACAGAAATGCCATTAACTCCTCAGTGGACTCCACTGGAAGGAAAGGATTGTTTTTGTGCCTGACAAGTAATCATTTGCAGATAATAAAACCAAGATGACCACTGCTCTTTAAGGGAACCAGGATTTTCTAGATACTTTTTGAGAAGTGGTGAAAAGCTGCCCATGAAAGTGAGCAAAGCCGAGGCACCTCGTGACCACAGGTGTAGGTCATCATCTGGCTCCTACCCACCACTTCGCTATCTTGGCTGCCTCACTTTGGTCAGTATAGAGGAGTGTATTAAAGGGATGGCTGTTAAGCATTATGTTGGCCTTGATTCTGCGTGAGCTACATACCCTCAGATTTTTTATTAGTACTGCACCCAAGTCATTACTGAGGCCTGATTAATTCAGTTCAGATGCTGAGCAGATCAGCTTCTGATCCATGTACTTTGCTCACGTGTGTTAGGTGTGTTACACACATCTCCAATCTCACAATAACCTTGCACAGTATTCACATAATTCAGATTAGGAAATTGATTTTAAAAGACTTTAAGTAACCTCAAGTTGGGATTCAAACCCAGCTCATTTTGCAACCAGATTTGCATTTGGATTTCAAGGAAGCAAAATTTAGTTAAAAAATTGCATAAATAATATTAATTATATTTTACCTTTCTTGATTCTCCTCCCCCTAAATTAGCAATTGTTTCACTAAATTTCAAAGGATAAAAATTTTTAAAGTAATTTTTAGTTTTATGTGTGGATGAAATTGGAAGTGTAACATGAATACACCTAAACTGGATAAACAAAAGTAAATTTGCTATCTATTTCATATGAGTTAACTGTATGACACATGTTAAAGTGTTTATCTGATTAGAAATGCCCATCATTTCAACACATGAAGGATCCATAAAAGAGATAGAAAGGCCTGCTTGTTTTCCTGTGCCTCCCACACCTACTCAAATCTCTCTCACAGCAGTACTTGTCAGCCCGGGAAAACACTCTTACTTTCCTAGGCATACATTCTCTATCTAACTAGAGTTTTTACTTTTATTAAAAAGGTTTCTCTTAGTGTCCAATTTTGATACTTCTCAATACTTCCTCAGCTGGTTTCCTGATGGTTATTAAGGGCTACTTACTAGCCAAATTTAATAAGGTCTGCCACTGGAGGTGTGGCATTGAGATCAGAATTATAACACTTGACTTCAGACTCTCAAAATGAGCCGGATGAGATATCTTTGCAGTAGAACCAATAGGCTGTTGTTCATGAAAAATGCAACTTTCTATTTAAAAACACATTTTCCTTTTTCCCAACATCCACCCCCCCAATCAAACTTTACATAAGCATATGAGGAAACTGAAGTCTTCAGAGATTAATCAACTTCTTCAAGGTCAAGAGTGAGTCAGGACTGGAGTCAGGACTCAGTGCAGTAGGGGACAGCTCTGATAAAGACTTCAGAGAACCAAAGTTACCACAGCGGAACCTCCCATGAGCTACCGCTGGTTATTTTCAAAACCAGACTCATACCTTCAAAGGTGCTGTATTTGCCCTTGCTCCTGGGGATGACTTCTGACAAAGCAAAATTTCCCAAGCTTTAGTTTCTTCATATGTGAAGTTAAGATAATAGTATGTACCTCAAAGGATTTTGTGAGTTTTGAGAAAATTGAAGAATATTTTGTATACTAAAAAATGTCATATGAATTTAATATAATAATGATAATAAATATTATTTCCAATTTCTCAAGTAGTATTTTAAAATAATGTTTGTCTTTTTCAACAGGGACCAAAATAAATGTGGCTCAAACAAGAAGAAGAGTTATTTCTCTTTAATGCAATAGTCTGTGGCTACAGGAGGCTGGAGGAGCAGGTGGTCTTTCTCCGCACCCTTCTCCAGCCCCTAAGATGTTCCTCTCATATGTGTTGATGAAGGAGGCTGTCTATCACAACTTCTGGATTCCACTTCGTGGAAAAAAGAAAGTGTGGAGAGCAAAAAGCTTCCTTTCAAGGACATGTACCAGAGGCTTCATATATCAACTCTGCTGACGTGTCTTTGGCAAGAGCGTGGTCACATGGTGGCCCTGGATGCAATGGAGGCTCTGTATGTGGATTCAGACCGAGCAGCCGTGAGGCCACCTAAAATGAGATGGCTTCGTTTATGACAGAAAACAGTGAGAATGGATCTGCTTGATTACGAGCTGTCTTTGCCATTCAGTCCTCATTCAGGGAGAGTTAAAATGACACTTGATTGGAATATCTAATTTCGATGAATACTTAGCCAGTGTCTGTCAGAATGTTCAGATTTTATTTTCAAAATCAATACTTTACACCCTGGTTGGATTTATAATATAAAGCTCCAAGTTTCATTTGAATATAAGCAGACATCACAGCCATCCTGAAAAGCACAAGGGCCTGGACACCAGTAAGTATATTTATAGTAATTTAATACAGTCTCTTGAGGTATTTCTTGAACAAGAGGTCCAAATATATTACTGGAAAAATGTTTATCTTTGTAATAAATGCATTACCTAGTAAGTCAATTATGAACTGGGTGGTAGTGTTTTCATGTTTCTGCCCCATCATATCTTGCATGTTTCGTAACAAAGATCATAGTGCCCTGGAAGCTTACACTAGTTAGAACAGGCACCCAATAGGAAGAAGAGTAAAGAAAAAGATTAAGAAATTTAGAAATGCTAGAAAAATCTTAGGTGTAAACTGAAATGAATGATTCCAAAGTTAACACTAGGAACATTGGATCTCCATCTAATAAAGACATGGAAAAGGGAAGAGAGAATAAATCAAAAGAATGTGAGATGCACACACCAGAAGGTGAATCTACTTGACGTGATTCAAAATTCCATTTTAAAAGACTGGACACTCAGTCGATATTATTTAGTCTTCCATGTATAAAGACATATATATTCCACTGAGGGCATTTACTTTAGCCACTGACCTTCAGAGGATAATTCGTGGTGTTTAGCTATTACAAAAGAATCACAAGCTAATTATTTTAAGTAAAATTATTAGTTGCTAAACATTAGAAATTGTTTACACAAGATCATTAGGGGATAACAAATCCGGTGTTACACATCCCCAAATACTCTAACCCACGCTAACCTTAAGGTAAACTATAAGTTAAACATATCAGTTTTTATTAGTTATTTTTTAGAGAATAGCGCGGCACTAAAGAGAGTCTAATTTGAATTGCATTCATGTATTTAATTGATAAAAGGATTTTAAAGGAAACTTTCTCTTAGGAATTATCATTTGTATTTTGTCTTCTACAAAAGAATGTTTCTGGGGCTTCCCTGGTGGCGCAGTGGTTGAGAGTCCGCCTGCCGATGCAGGGGACAGGGGTTCATGCCCCGGTCTGGGAAGATCCCACATGCCGCGGAGCGGCTGGGCCCGTGAGCCATGGCCGCTGAGCCTGCGCGTCCGGAGCCTGTGCTTCGCAACGGGAGAGGCCACAACAATGAGAGGCCCACATACCGCAAAAAAAAAAAAAAAAAAAAAAAAAAAAAAAAAAAAAGAATGTTTCTGACTTGGAAATAATTTGACAGATAGGGAAATTTCCTCTTAATTCAAAATAGCATGTTCAATGAAGAAAACTTCGAAAAAAACTCAACAATCACAAATGTATTTTTTTACTCAACAATCATACAGTTCAAGATATATTGTTAACATTTTCAGTATATTTTCTTCAAGTCACTTTTTAAAACAATACCAGTAATGGAATAGATGTCATAATTTTGGTATTACTTCTTAGGTTATAGGTATGCAGAGTACTTTCCATGGATTATCTAATTTTATCTGCAAAATTATATGCTAGATAATATTGTTCCCCTAATTTTACTGATGAGGGGACTATGGCACAGAGAGAGAAACTTATCCAGAGTTATACAGACTATGAATCAGAGAATAGGATCCAGTTAATCTCATAACAAAGGTCAAATTCTTAATCAGTATAGGTGTATCACCGGTACACGTACTTAAGTGTAAGTAAACATTTTATACATCCATATATCATGGATATCTCTAGTTTCTAGAAGACACTACACTTTCCTGGTATCCATTCCTATGTAGCACTGTGCCCTACACTGTGCCCTAGAGCAGGTTACAGGTCTTGATCCACCAAGCACATATACTGTGAATTTCCTTTCCCTCCCCCAAAGATTCTGCTTCCTTTGTAACTCTGTGTCATTACTGCTGGGCGAAACTATTATTTTCAAGGTTCTCACTCAACTCCTATTTTATGAAGAGCTTACCTAAAAATGCTAGTGATCTCACATCACGAACTCTGTGTCTGTAATTCCCTAACTCTCTGTCTGTAACTGCCAGTTCCATAGAAAGCATTCATCCAAAGATTTTAAGGTTGAGCTCAGATTAGTTTACACAATTTCTCATGGATATTGGTGTTGTATCCCTAAAACAGATGTGCTTCAGGATGGGTCATTTTCTATTTTCTTGAACAGTTTGCCCAACAGCAAGGGCAGGATGGTTAGGACCCGCCACCCCCAATTCTATTCTGGGGTAGAAACTCAAGTCAGCTCATAACTATGTAGTTTATCTTAGTTCAGATGATTCAAGATAAATTCCCCAAAATAGGACACAGGATTAGATGTCCTCCGTGCATTGGTGAAGCCATTTGGTGCCTGGATTTGCCAACTGCACATTTTAACATAAAACTCAAAATTTCTTAAAACATCCTATAATATCCACTGTAAAAATCATTTATGGGTAACTGACTTCATTTAAAATATCAGAGGGGCAGAAAGCAAAGAGGTCATATTGTGTCATTGTAATGATAATCTCATTACAGACAGCTCAAAAAAAATCCTCCTTCTCTTCTCCCCAAGCCCTTCCCTGCTTCATTACACAATTTTAATTTTTTCTCTTCTGTCTCTAATTTTTGTTGTTACTCTGTCCTCCCACCTGGAATTTCCTAGGGAATTTCAAGTTATTTTCACCTCTATTAAACAGAGTAATTTAGTTACTGAGTGCTAATTCCCAAGCTTATATGTCCAGCTCATTATGGAGCTCAATGAAATAAAGGGGACGACAGTTATTTGATCCTACTATCCTTAGAAGTCTCAGTGGTAATCATTATTTGTTACTTGGAATGACCCTTTAAAATTACATAAACACACACACAAATAGAGTGTTGTTTAAAGTGGGATATTAGTGAAATAAAATGTTTACATTTTGTCAAATTAAGAAGAACAGTCACCTGCTTTGGGTAATTTTTGTAGAATATGCTATAAATTGTTCATAATTTGATGTAGACCATGTATTCCTCCTTTGTGCTACTCCAGATTTTGTTTTGTCCTTCCATAGTCTCCTGAAAGCCACCAACACCAACAGCAGGGAGAACACCTAAGTAACTGAGTTGATGCCCTACTCACCATTTTTTTTTTTTTTTTTCAGTATGCGGGCCTCTCACTGTTGTGGCCTCTCCCGTTGCGGAGCACAGGCTCCGGACGCGCAGGCCCAGAGGCCATGGCTCACGGGCCCAGCCGCTCCGCGGCATGTGGGATCCTCCCAGACCGGGGCACGAACCCGTGTCCCCTGCATCGGCAGGCGGACTCTCAACCACTGCGCCACCAGGGAAGCCCTCACCATTTCTTTAATTGAAGCATAGTTGATTGAAAATATTATATTTTCAGGTGTACAATATAGTGATTTAATATTTTTATAGGTTATACTCCATTTAAAGTTATTACAAAATAATAGTTATATTTCCCTGTTCTGTACCATATATCCTTATTGCTTATTTATTTTATACATAGTAGTTTGTGTCTCTTTATCCCATACCCCTATCTCACCCCTGTCCCTGTCCCTTCCCCCAATTGTAGCCACTAGTTTATTCTCTATATCTGTATTTTCTGTTTTGTTATATACATTCGTATCTACATTCATGTGTTTCATTTTTTAGGTTCCACATATAAGTGATATGGGTATTTGGCTTTCTCTGCCTGACTTATTTCACTAAGCATGGTACTCTCTAGGGTCATCCACAGTGTTGCAAAAGGCAGTTTCATTATTTTTATGGCCATGTAATATTCCATTATATACACATCTTCTTTATCCATTCATCTGTTGATGGACACTTAGGTTGTTTCCATGTCTTGGCTATTGTAAATAATGCTGCTATGAACACTGGGTACATGTATCTTTTCTAATTAGTGTTTTCATTTTCTTTTGATATATACCCAGGAGTGGAATTGCTGGATCATATGGTAGTTTTATTTTTAACTTTCTGAGGAAACTTCATACTGTTTTCCATAGCGGCTGCACCAATTTATAGTCATACTGACAGTGTACAAGGGTTCTACTTTGTCATCTTCACCAACATTAGTTATTTGTTGACTTTTTGATGATAGCCATTCTCACAGGTGTGAAGTGATATCTCATTGTGGTTTTGATTTGAATTTCTCTGATGATTGGTGATATTGAGCATTTTTTCATGTGCCTATAAGCCATTGGTATAGCTTCTTTGGAAAAGTGTCTATGCAGATCTTCTGCCATTTTTAATTGAGTTCTTTGGGTTTTTTTTAGATTGAGTTGTGTGAAATGGTCATAAATTTTGGATATTAACCCTGTATCCATCATATCATTTGCAAATATTTTCTCTCATTCAGTAGATTGTCTTTTCAATTGACAGTAGTTTCCTTTGCTGTACAAAAGACTGCTGTGACTAGAATTCCAATGCTATGTTAAATACAATTGGTGAGAGTGGGCCACTCTCATCACTTGTTCCTTGTCTTGTTCCTTGTCTTGTCTTGTGCCTGATTTTAGAGGAAAAGTTTTCAGCTTTTCACCATTGAGTGTGATGTTAGCTATGGGTTTGTTAAAAACGGTTTT
This sequence comes from Hyperoodon ampullatus, assembly GCF_949752795.1. Classification (NCBI taxonomy): domain Eukaryota; kingdom Metazoa; phylum Chordata; class Mammalia; order Artiodactyla; family Ziphiidae; genus Hyperoodon; species Hyperoodon ampullatus. Next base: position 60,210,221 of record NC_136923.1, read on the forward strand.
TATTACGTTGAGATATGTTCACTCTATACCAAATTTGATTACAGATTTTATCGTGATTGGATGTTGAATTTTGTCTAATGCTTTTTCTGTGTCTACTGAAATGATGTGAATTTTATCCTTCCTTTTGTTAATGTGGTGTATCTTACTGATTGATTTGTAAATAACAAACCATCCTTGTATCCCTGGAATAAATCCCACATGATTATGGTGTATGATCCTTTTTATATAGTGTTGGAGTTGGGTTGCTAATATTTTGTTGAGGATTTTTGCTTTTATATTCATCAGAGATACTGGCTTGTAATTTTCTTTAATTTTTGTAGTGTATCTGGTTTTGGTATCAGGGTAATGGTGGCCTTGTAGAATGAATTTGGGAGTGCTCCATCTTCTTCAGTTTTTTGGAATAGTTTGAGAAACATAGATATTAGCTCTTATTTATATGTTTGGTAGAAGTCCTCTGTGAAGCCATCTGTCCTGGGCTTTTGTTTGCTGGAATTTTTTTTGTCACAAAATCGATTTCACTACTAAGTGACTGTTCTGTTCAGATTGTCTACTATTTCTTCCTGATTCAGTCTTGGAAGGTTGTATGTGTCTAGAAATGTGTCCATTTCTTCTAGGTTGTCCAATTTGTTGGCATATAACTGTTTGCAGTATTCTCTTATGATTTTTTTTTGTATCTCTATGGTATCAGTTGATATTTCTCCTCTTTCATATTTTGTTTGTTTGAGTCCTCTCTCTTCTTCTTGTTGATACTGGCTAGAGGTTTATAAATTATTTGTCTTTTCAAAGAAACAGCTCTTGGTTTCACTGATTTTTTAAATTGTTTTTTAGTTTCTATTTTAATGATTTCCTCTCTGATCTTTATTTTTTCTTTCCTTCTGCTGATTTGGGGCTTTTGTTGTTGTTGTTGTTCTTTTACTAATCCCTTTAGGGAAGCTTAGGTTGTTTATTTCAGATTTTTCTTGTTTCTTGAGGTAAACCTGTATCTGTATGAATGTCCCTCTTAGAACTGCCTTTGTTGTGTCCCATAGATTTTGGAAAGTTGTGTTTCAATTTGCATTTGTCTCCAGGTATTTTCTGATTATCGTTTTAATTTCTTCATTGACCCACTGGTTTTTAGTAGCATGTTGTTTAGTCTTTTTGTGTTTGTGCTTTTCCCATTTATCTTCCAATAATTGATCTCTAATTTCATACCATTGCGGTAAAAAAAAAAAGGCTTTATATAATTTCTATCTTCTTAAATTTGTTGAGACTCACTTTTTGGCCTAGCATGTGATCTATACTGGAGAGTGTTCCATGTGCACTTGAAAAGAATGTATATTCTGCTGTTTTTGGATGGAATGTCCTATAGGTATCTATTAAGTCCAACTGGTTTGTTGTGTTATTTAACACCACTGTTGCCTTATTAATTTTATGGCTAGATGATCTGTACATCAATATAAGTGGGGTGATAAAGTCCCCTACTATTATTGCATTGTTGTCAATTTCTCACTTTATATCTGTTAATAATTGCTTTATATATTTAGGTGCTCCTGTATTGGGTGCATATGTGTTAATGAGTGTAATACCCTTTTCCTGTATTGATCCCTTCATCATTCTAAATATAATGACCTTCTTTGTATTTTGTATAGACTTTGTTTTAAAGTCTCTTTTGTCTGGTATGAGTATTGCTACCTCCACTTTCTTATTGTTTCCTTTTTCATGGAATATCTTTCACGTAAACTCCCTCACTTTCAGTCAGTATGTGTCTTTAAATCTGAAATGAGTCTCTTGTAAGAAGCGTGTAGATGGCTTATGTTTTTTTTATCCAATGAGCCACCCTATGTCTTGGTGTGGATCTGTTTGGGTTCATCTTGTTTGGGACTCTCTGTGCTTCCTGTACCTGGATATCTGTCTCCTTTAGGCTTCGGAAGTTTCCAGCCATAATTTCATTAAACACACTTTTGAACCCCTTCTCTCTTCTCTTTCTGCGACTCACATGATGCAAATGCTGGTACACATTTTATTATCCCAAAGATTCTTTAACTATTTTTCCTTTAAAAAATTTGTCTTTTACTGTTCTGATTGGGTGATTTCCATTATTTTATATTCCAGATCACTTATGCATTCTTCTGTGTCACCTAGTCTACTATTCATGCCTTCTACTGTGTTTTTCATTTCAGTTGTTATATTCTTCAGTTCTGACTTGTTCTTTTTTATATGTTCTAGTTCCCTGTTAAAATTCTTGCTGTGTTTATCTATTCTTTTCTTTAATTCAGTTATTATTCTTATTACTAATACTTTGAATTCTTTATCTGATAAATCTTTTATTTCTGTTTCTTTAGTTATTTTTCAGGGTTTTTCTCTTGCCCTTTCAATTGAGACAAATTCCTCTGTCTTCTCATTTTGTTTATCTTTCTCTATCTCTATGAATTCAGGTGAAACAGTTACCTATTGTGGTCTTGAAGGGGTGTCCTTAAGTGAGAGTGTCCCTATACAGTCTTGTTTGTGCCCAGTGACTTTGTTAGGAGAGCTGGATTTGACATGAATGCAAGTCACGTCTTTCCTCGGGTAGTGCTGGCAGCTATGACCTTGGTAGGAGGTGGGCCTGGAGAGGGAGGGGCTAGGGTCAGAGCCAGGTGTGAACTGAGACTTCCCCTCTGCTTAGTGGCTATTTTTGCCCTATTGTGGGCATGGTCATGTCCCAAGCTGCTGGAGCAGAAACCCTGAGGGTCAAGTCCAGGTCAGCTCAGTTCCCTTTAAGTGTTTGCTCTTCCCCTTCCCAGAATCAGTACCCTCACCCCAGAGGGGAACGGTGCTGAAGCAAGAGGCACTGGTGTGGGTATTCAGCAAAGGTGGGGGTACAAGGTGTGGTGGTCTGGCCACCAGAGCTCTTATCTGCCTCTGATGCACCACCTGTGCAATCTTCAGTAATGGTTGGCCCCTCCCTGCTCAGATTCTGCTTAGGGTTTGATCTGCTACAGCATCTCACAGCCAAGCTTAACCTCAGTCATGGCAGCCCTTGTTCCAGTGTGGAGCTGTAATGTGAAGCAAACAGTGCTGGAGCATTCACTTGGCTCATTCTAGTGTGCACACCAGGGCAGTCATGGGAAATGATTCAAGGTTTTGATTTGCCCTCTCTGCCCTGCTTTGGGAGCAAGCAACCATTCATGTCCTCCTCACTAACAGAGTCCAGGCTTCCCTCAGCCATCCTTAGTCCCACCAGCCCTCCAATCAACCAAGGTACTTATATTCCCTGTGTCAGACTCTTGGGCTGGGATGCCCAGTCTGTGGTTCTTACCACTCACTCCTCAGGGCAGGTGTCCACCCGTGTTATCTCCATTTTCCTCTGAGTCCCCTCCCAGCGGCACCAGTCCTGACCTGATTACTTCTTTTCCCTTCCTAGCCAATTATGTATCTATCTTTCTTACAGCCTTTTTTGTATAACAGTATTTATGCCAGTTTTCAGTGAGAATTGTTTCACATGTAGATATATCTTTCATGTGTTTGTCAGGGGACAAACACATCCCCCATCTTGACCTGAGTTCTCTACTCATCATTTTGTAAGCACCTATGTATGTGTTCATCTTAATTTATACATAGTAAGTGATGCTATATACATGTTGTTTTTTTCTTAAATAGTTAATTATAAGAGAAGTAGTCTTTACTCTCACCCACTTAACTGACTCACTAGATTTATAAAATATTTACTCCCAGATAAATATTTAAGATAATGTCCAAGGTAACCTGACTGTTATCCAGTGGTATTTGTTCCCAAGGTTGTTCATAACTGTTGTATTTGTTACTGTTATTGCACTTTATAATATTTTTTATAATTTCCCTTTAACCTTTATTTTCATTATCAAAAAACTTCCAGACCAAAAACATGTAGGTTAAGGGAGATTTTACTGTATCATAATTTGCTTATGTAATTACATTAATTCCTTCATTATGTTTTTTTCACAATATTTTGTCCCTTGATTCATTATAGCATCATCATTCTATTTCATAATTTATCCTTATGCATGTCTGTTTTATCATTTTCTCATCCCCCAGAATTATTTTTTATATACACATATATCAAATAGGACATGTGGAAGATACTGTATAAACTCTTGATGAATGAATTACCCAAGGGTGAAAGACATACTGCATTTTTCTTCTATCATAGCACCATATCTTTACTCTATTGTCATGCTAAGGTTTTCTTTTAATGGCCAGCCATTTACTGTCCTGAGACCTTGGATTGGAATGAACTAATATGATTTTCTTTTTAGCTCAGGAAAAATGTCTCCAAATTATTATTACATTCAATATGTCTCATTAAATGAATAACAATGTATAGATCATATATATGAGTATTCAGTGATAATTTATTTTGTAATCAAATAATTATGCAATTGCAGTTTGCACCACATCCAGTATTTGTTCTGTGATTATAAGAACAAACACAGTCTGTATAAGTAAAACAAGAAAAGCTTGTAACTCACTGCTGCTCATGAACAAGGTAGAATAAGCTACCTTTGTGACAGTGACCCATCCTATCCTGTGGCTTGTCACCTTATTGGATAATCTGATTAACAGTTGCATTAGTTATTATTAGGCTATTTCAACTCTTTGCACCCAGGACTCAAGCTTAGCAACCTTTAAAGTGGAGTCCAGACAACAACTACCACCATCTTAGAGACTGGGATATATTTTTGTATTATTCTCTATGTATAGGGAAAAATATTTCAAGTATCCTATGAACAAATACCACCCAGTGCTTTCCTGTACATACTCTTCTGTAGCCCTGGGCCCAGGAAAACACCTTGGACCATGTTGTAGAAGGTGCTGAGTGTAATGGCTCTTCTAATCATGGCTCCACTCCTAACTGCAAACTCAGCAGTTTGCTCTTGTGGCCCCAGTTTCTTCAGGGTCTCATGGACCACCTTGGACCTCTCCCACCTCATTCAACCACATCAGCTCAACTTAGACCTGTTTATGTACAGAAATTACAGATAAAAGAATGTTCCACAAGCTCTCCAAACCAAAAACAACAGAGGACATTAGATGTGATGCCACGTGAGGTTTCTCATGGCTTTAAAATGTCACGTGACTTCCCTTCACAGGCGTCCTCATCCTGCCAGTCATAACTGTTATCAGAAAGTGTTACTTTCCAAAAAGAGTGTCTTCTAAACTATATTATTAAGAAAATTCAAAATGGCAACTATTCATTTTAATCTTTGAGCATCTACAATGAGGCTACTACTGTGTATTTTACACATATTATGTCGTTTACTCTTCATAGGTTCCTTAGGTGGGCGTTGGAAGCAGCAGAGAGCAGTGAAAAGTGAAAAAGGGTTTTGGAGTCAGAGAGATCTAGATTTGAGTTAACAGCCCTGATATTCATTATCTACAGTATTTGAAGAAAGTTACTCATTTTTTGAGATTCAGTTTCTCAGTTTACAAAAAAGGGAATTCTAGATCTCTCATGTAAAGGTGAAATGAAGTAGTGTGTATAAATTTCCTGTACAGTGCCTGGCGCACTATAAACACTCAAAAAGCTAAAGCTCTTCTCTCAAAGGAGCGAAGGAACTTGGCTGCAGTTAAGTAAGGGATTTAAATTTGCTGTGTTGACTCCAAAGCCACACTCTCACATTAATTGATATTTATTGTGAACATTAAATTCACTTGACAGAATATAATTACAAAAGTTTCAAATTACATATTGCTTTGATATAACCAACAGTGCATCAGTTCGATGGTGGTTTACTTATTATTAAGTTAGTTCAAATGTACAACTTTACTCCAAGAGATCGTATATTTGAAAAATTACTCTAAGCCAAAGAGCTCACGTGTATCAGAAGAAGAAAAAATTAAAATCACCATGTGTACTTTCTTGAATTTTAACTTTCAAATGAATCATAAATTTATTGTCAGATAGACCATATAACCATTAAAGGGCACATTTCATATTAGATTTGACAGGCCAGATTCTGATTGTGATGACCAGGGTTAAAATCCCAGCTCTTCCCCCAATACTGTATAAATTTGGGCAAGTGACCTCACTATTTTGAGCTTCTGATTCCTCAACTGTAAAATGATGATGCTAATAACAATAATAACACTAGTCAAATATGACTATTGCCAAATATTATTATGCTAAATATATAAGGTTCAAAGCAATGTAAAAATTAAATATAATCTAAAAAATTCAATGTATTCAGAGATCTCAATTATTCTCCCAGGAGCTCTTCCAGTGCCATGAATAAGCTAAATAATAAAAAGAAATGTTGAAAACACATAATAGAGTACATGCAAGTTTTACACTTTGGTTTTTACTTTAGCAATTATTCTTGTCATATTTTATCCTCAGAGTTTTACTTTACTATAGTGCCTTTTGCAGGTTTTTTTCCTCTTAATGTCCCAGGGAACTTTCTTTTAACATAAATCCTCTTCAAAAAAAAAAAAAGTCTATTGTCTGCACAGCTTTATCGATCAAGAAATTCACATAGAAACACATTTATTATTTGTACCTTGGACTGAATGGGATTTGTCTGAATCACGAATTTAAAAGCATTTTTAAATACACATATGTGGGAATTCTTTTTATGTACATTCTTTGGTCCAAAATTTATCCTCACAAAGGGATTTTGTACAAATACATCTACATAAGTATGTGGTAGAGAAGCAACAGCTGATCCCGAAGAGCATCTCAGGTTCCTGTCGCCTTCACATACAACTCCCTGCTCTCCTGGGCTGAATGGGCAAGAACTCTCCCAGGTTACAGAATTCATGCCCTAAAGAGTCTGCTCTGGAGGGTAATCTTGTCAGAGCTCCACACCCAATGTAACACTTTCTAGATTCATGAAGAGTGAGGGACCAGAAGCATCAATGGGACTAAGAATAGTATTTTAAAAGTAGTTCAGTATTTTGAAATCAGAGAGGTAGATAGTGCCAAAGAGAAGATTCTTTACGCTTGAATTTGGAAGTTGAGGGTTTACTAGAGTGTATGACTCTCAGTTCAGGACAATCAAATCATTTTCTCTAGGGAACATCAAGGATGGTCTGACTTTTCAAACTCTGAAGACGTTTTGTCCAAAACAATGAAGAGTGTCTCAATACAATAAAAGGGCTATTTCACTATTCAAGGGAATAAAGGTCATCAATCTTGATGTAATGAAACCTATAGGAAGGCTTGATCACAGGTCAAACTCCTGAATTGACAAATAAAGTACATCTAATTTAAAAGCCATTTGCTTAATAACTAAGATACTAACATTTATTTTATGGGAATAGAATGCAGTTACCTAAATATGCTTCTCTAACACCTGCCTTTCCAAATCCACTGTTACGGGGACTTGAAAGCACTTGTAAAGCAGCGTTGGAGCCCAGTTGTGAGACACAGAAAGAGGGGAGTGGATCAGAGATCTGGACTTCGTGGAGGAAGGACGTGTGAGTGTAATGGTTCTCCCTGACCTCAACAGCTGAGAAGTAACCAAGAAGTAGTTTCCGCCTGCTTTGCTTTGAGGCTGGAAGAAATCCTAGAAACCAGGGATCAGCGGCCCACACGGGTGGTAGTCACTCTGTCTTCCACTCACTATTTAAAGGACTTCATCACTGTCTGAATTTGACAACCATATCTAAGTTGACAAATAAAAATAACGTGCAATACTCGCAGCCATAGACAGGAAAGTCAGGCAGAACATCTGAACACATGTCACTGAACACAAGTCAACTGAATTGCAGGAAGAGAAAGAGGAACACTTGAATAAACACATTTTGGTCAACAGTTGAAGAAATAAAATGCAGGCACAAATATTTCATGGTTTAAAAAGACGTGATTTCCAAAGTAAAAACAAATACAAATTAAAAGTGAGACAATTCTTCCTGTTGAAAATAAGGGAAGATATTTCCCTCACTCCTTTTTCTCAGAGCATTTGCTTTATTTGTTTGTTTGTTTATTTATTTATTATTTTTTCAGAGCATTTACTTTTGAAAACTTGTAAGTACTTTCTCCTCTCTTTGAAAAGTACATAAATTATTTGGAAGACATAAGATAGGCCTTTTTTATGCCTTATGATCTAGGAATGTCTTTCTAAAGGATGTGGATGCACCTTTGAAATGCAAGCATCAAGACAGATAACACCTGGGACTTCCCTGGTGGCGCAGTTGTTAAGAACCTGTCTGCCAATGCAGGGGACTCAGGTTCGAGCCCTGGTCCAGGAAGATCCCACATGCTGCAGAGCAACTAAGCCGGTGCGCCACAACTACTGAGCCTGCACTCTAGAGCCTATGAGCCACAACTATTGAGCCCACATGCCACAACTACTGAAGCCCGTGTGCCTAGAGCCCATGCTCCACAACAAGGTAAACCACTGCAATGAGAAGCCCGTGCACCACAGCAAAGAGTAACCCCTTCTCGCTGCAACTAGACAAGGCCCACATGCAGCAACAAAGACCTCAACGCAGCCCACCCAAAAATAATAAATAAATAAAATAAATTTATATATAATAAAAGATAGATAACACCTCCACCTCCCAGTTTCTGGGGGGGGGGGTAGGAGCCCAACTTTGGTGGGGCCCTTGCTCCAAGTTGCAAAATTACCTCCTGTCATAAAGATATATGAAGTTTGTTTTTTCCTTGGATGAAGCCAACCAGGTGAAGTTAGGATTCACTCTGTGTGACAGCGTTGTTGAGCAAGACCTCTTACTTGAGGATTACTTATTGTTTACTTTGAGAACAAGTATGTAATAGTTTGTATCTGCTTGGCTATTAAAGGGTGACATTTCTTCCTGTCTTTTCATCTCTTAGTGAATGGCCTGTAATGCCCATCACATTCAGATTTGATATTGAATATTGAATAATGCTTATTCAATAACAAAAGTATCTTCTTCTCTAGAAAAAGAATCCTTTTTGTAGAACAATTCTCAGCTGGGAGAAGAATTTTTGTTATTAATTATATTCCCCCAATACTCCTTGTAACAGATGTTGTTGATACTCTGCCCATATCCACTTGCGTTATTATCTTCATGCAACCAGCATTTACTTATCTTCTTGCCAGAGGCTTGGTGTGGCCTTGAGGGATAACGCACAGAGCGTTAAGCACAGAGCAGGGAGGAAATGCCAGGGAGTCAACCCTCTAAGTAGCAGTTCTCAACTAGTGACTGGGGAGAGTTGGCTTATAAACACCCCAGCCTACTCCATCCTTAGATGGGGTGGCAGGCATGTTCTCCTTTCTTAGAGTTGCTTAGGTTTAGTTGCTTAAGATCAACTGCTGGGCTTCAGCTGCTTCAAATGAAGCTTATCGGTTGCACTAAAGCAACTGCTCTGTACATAAGCAGAGATATGCTTTTAACTTGTTTGAGAATGAATGTTATATGGGTTTCCTTCATTTTCTTATTTTACTTCCTCACTCCTCTACCAAGGTTTCCAGAGATTTCCTTCCACATAAACTTCACATAACTAAATCTATCCAAAGCATCCTCTTCCAACAATTCAGTAGAATAAATTAAGAAGAGAATGACTGAAATCAGAAATTTTGTACAGAAAGATTAAATGCAAAGAAAAGTACAAGAATAGATAAAGATCATGAAGGAAATATCAGCAACATGGAGGGTATATCCAGGAAAGCTGATATGTAAATAATAAGAATTGCACAAGGAGAAAAGAGAACATAAGGTACAAAAATAAACAAATAATAGAAGAAAAAAATTTGTAGCCTGCATAATATAAGAGCTCACCTAATTCTACCCTGAACTGAAGAGAAAAAGAGCCATACTGAGGTATATCTAAGGAAAATCCCTGAATTTTAACAAAACAAAAGCAAGCAAGTGAACAAATATACAACAACAAAAAACTCTTACAAGCCTCTAAAACTTGATCTACAAAGGGAAAAAACACAACTGGCAATGAACTTCTCATCTATAATATTTCAAATTTATCAGTAGAAACAAGGATAATATGTTTGCCAGTAAATATTTACCAGGCCCTGTGCCAAATGCATCTTTTTGTTTACTACCCCAGAAATGACCCAGGGCCTTCTGGAGCCCTTCTGGATCACCAAGAACTGCCTGACTTTACAGCTCCCAGGGCCATGGATGCTGATGATGTCATAAGGTGACAATTTATTATTTTAAATATTCCACTATAAATTATGGTATTTATTATGCTTTTCCAAGAAATACAACGTTTAGACTACTTGGAATTGGTCTGTTGAAAATTTTTCACCAATGAAAAAGACAAGGCCTATTTCCAAGAAGGCTCAGTGGTCTAGAATTCATGAGAACTTAAACTGTCCTGAGTGTATGCTGACTAAAGCAAAAAGCAAAACAAAGGATTCTTAGCAAGACATGGGTAAAGATGGAAAGTATTGTACAAATCACTACTTGGCATGTGGATTCTTAGGGTACATGTATCCTGTTTCCCATTTTAAGAAGAGGCATCCTCAAGGATGCAAAGGCTTAAATAAAACACGGACAGGCAACTTTCGAGTTGGAATAGGGTCCTGGAAGAAAAGTGTGCAGAAAAGGAAACTATGAACAAATTAAGAAGTGAAGACAACTACTGAGCTGGTAAGGGGATCTCAGTACAGTCACCTTTCACCCGGTAGATATGGCCAGAGTTGCTTCTGAGCCTTATGATGCTGAAAGAGCAAGTCCTCACTGCCAGCCAATGATGAAAAAGCAAGTACTAGTGAATCCCAGTTGGCAGAGAGCAACAAGCCAAATGCCTGGTTCTGAAAGAAACCAGAGGTGTATTGTCAATTTGGGGGAGGTCATCATACACAACCATTCATGTTTGTAGAGGAGACAGTAATAGGATACCAAACAGCTCTGACAAGGGTGCTGAAGCCAAAGGAGAAAAAAATAATAACAACAACAACAGAAAGGCCATGAAAGCTGCTGAAGATGTTCAGCAGACTCTAGAGAGGCTGCCTTCCCCCATAACTCCCTGGAAGGCAAGGCAGCACACAGGCCAACTTGCCCTTGAAGATAAGATACAGAAGGCTTTACTTTGGACAAATCATTATGCTGTTCATCAAGCAGCTAGACTGAGAAGCAAACACCACTAGGAACTATAAAGTGGCTAACCAGGGAGTAGGACACACCTGGTATCGGCGTGAAAGGGCATCCAAATTTACAACATGGACTCAAGGTCAATGAATGCCATGAACAGAATATATATTTTTGCCACTTTTAGCTTTCTGTAAAAAGTTTTCCAGATCATACTAGTTCCTGCTTACAAGCCTCTGCTGATAACTTATTTACCTAAAATTCAACAGTTTCAACATGACATTGCAGGGCTTTTTAGTCTGGTGCTGGCTGAGCTCACCAGCTTCATCTTCTGCATGCCCTCTGCAGACACTGTTTTCCACTAACTAGAAAATCCTCACCTTTCTTTGAAATCATCACCTGCTTTCAAACCCCTGTAGATCTTTGTTCTTCTTGCAAGGTTCGGAACAAACATATTCATCCAGACTCCACACAGACGGCAACACAGAAATGATTTCTCAACAGAACCTTAATTGTGACACCTTCTAAATATGATTATATCATAAATATTTGGTATTATATTACTAATATTGATAGTATCCTCCATCAGAACATTTGGTTTCATGACTCCTCTAACACAAAGTGTTTTTCTGTAGGCATCGTGTTGTGTGTGTGTGTGTGTGTGTGTGTGTGTGTGTGTGTGTGATTGGAGGTGGGGGGGTGGATTAGAGCAGAGTATACATAAGTGTGCTTCTTAGATCATATCTAAATCTTAATAAAATGTATAATCTCTATATACTTTTATATTACTTGTTTCAGTCAAATAAATGATTAAGTTTTATTTTCCGTTACCTGATAATAAATACTTTCCAAGGGGGTAGGGGGCATAGGAATTTGATCTTTTAGACGTTGTAATGTCTTATCATACCATCATTTTCCCTTTCTGTCCTTCACGTTGTTTTAGCAAAAATATACTTCATAATGTCTAAGAGGAACGTTGCTTTTATACTCTTGACAAAATGATGGAGAGAGTAGAGATATTTTTATATTCTTCAAAGAATTCAATTACATGGAAAGACTACACTTGTAGTAAGTGAATGCTAACTGTATAAACGTTTTTTCTGATGAGTTCATCTCTGCTTCATTTTTATAGACTTACAGAATGTTCTGTCAGTGCTGGAAAATACAAACCCACTACCAGAGACTCCCAGACGATGTAAGAGTCAGAGCACAGTGGAGGGAGGGTGTACATGTGCCCTCTGCAACTAACTTCCAAGTGCTGCTGTTTACCAGGAATCTGAACTTGAGCATATGGAGCATATGGCACTGGAGCTACTACCAAATTTCCCTTGGATGTAGAAAACCCTTTTGCAATTTTTTCTTAAAGTCTGTGAAACTGATGTTTTTGGAAAAATTATAAAGAAGAGTAAGGAGCTAAGGACCTGGACTTGGACTGCTTATGACACTTTATGTTGATCGGTGTGCATTCTGCCTCATATCACCCAGAAAATGCCTTTTCATGGAAGTGAAATTTCCCCTCACAAACCCTGATAATTGTTATTTTCATGGTAACATCTGAAAACATTTCACAACTATCTACCTATATTTAAGTGGATTTAGACTCACTCTTTCTTTACCTCAGGGCAACAAGCATCTTTGAATGCTGCATAAACAGAAAAGTGGAATTATAATAGTTTGAAGAACTAGTGTTTGTCCTATAACACTGATAGAGGATGGATATAAAAATATGAATAGAATCTGCAAAGTTTTATTTCAACCTCTTCTCAGTGCAGACCCTTCCCCGCCCCTGCTAGCCCAAGAGCAAGCATGTCCATGGTTGTGGAGTCAGCAAGGATGAAAACAGCTAGAGAACACAGGTCAATGGCAGGGGAGCTACAACAGCACTCCACTCTTTCAACCACACACACACACACACACACACACACACACTATATATATATATATACTGAAGTGAGAGTATATATTTAGCTCTCTTGCCTCTGGTGCTAACATTGCTAGTTGAGGCTCTGTGGTGGGAGCAGGGGGAAGAACATATATTGACTATCCACAAGATGCTGGGACTACACCAGGGCTTTCCCAACCTGTGATCTATTTAAGGCTCATTATAGGTTAATATTACCAGCGTCTCAACTTATAAGGAAAAGAAGGATTAATTCAATAAGGCAGACAACATTTTAGAAAATGGATTGACTCAAACACATGGCTCCATCATCACTGTCAAGCCCATAGCTGATGATCATCTTATCCCATATCACAAAAATAAGGCTGGATTCTGACCTGGATTCTTTTGATGTTTACCTCACTGCCAGCTATTAGAGGAACTAGCCAGCAGGAATGCAGAGGCTTTGGGTGCTGCAAGAAACTCTCCTTCAGGAACTCAAGGCCAGGTCAGGTACAAGTTCCCTGCTCTCAGCAGTCACCAGAATTCTAATAAGATCTCAATTCTCGAAGGAAGATTTCTGCCAAGAGGGATAATGCAAGGGTTCAGGCACCCCAACCTTCAAGGCCCTGTTTGGGTTGAGAGTGGACACTGAGAAAGAATTCACCTCTCAAAGCACAACAGAGGCTGACTCTGGTAAGAGGAAATCAAATCACTCATTTAAGAATCCTTTATTATTCCCCTTTTGAAACAAACTGGATTTTTCTGAAAAATAAATATCAGGAAAGATTGCATTGGTGGTTCTGCTCTAAATAGTCACTAACATACATATTCATTTATTTAAGTAATAAATATTTAAAATACATCTTCATGTGAAGGCTCTGTGCTAAGAGTTTGGGGACAGATCCCAATCTCAGAGAGTTCATTGTTTCCATGGAGAGAGAAGGCATCTACACATAATAAATTCTGGTAAGTGACAGAGCTTGAAGAAAAGTTATGAGTTTATTCCTGGACATGTGGATTCATTCAGCAATGTTTACAGGCCCTCCACTGTGGGAGCTCTAGTCCAACGTGGGGACACAGAAGTAACCAAAGCCAATCTGCCCTCTGAGCTCACATTCTAGTGGAAGCAGACAGATAATGAAAGGATGAAAAATGTATATGTATATTTCACATCATAAATGCAATAAAAGAAACAAAAGAGAAGGGTGGGAGGAGTCAGGAAGGGTAGAGTATTATCTGGGTAGGATGGTCATGGGCCTTCTCCAAGCTTGGTACTGATGGCATAGAGCTGGAGGGGGAGTGGGGGGTAGGAGCAAAGTGAAGAGCCAGAGCAAGTGCTGCAGGCAGGAAATGTTGGCACATCTGAGGAGCAGAGAGAGAGCCAGGGTAGCCTGATTGTAGAGAATGAAGTGGAAAGTAAAGGCAAATGCAGTCTGAGGTAGAAGATGTAGGCAACAAATACAAGGCCTCAGAGACTATGGGGAAAGTATCTAAACAAGGAGAGATGATTTTGCAGTGGATATGCGTGTGTTGTCTCTTTAGGGAAGGAGAGGCTTTGTCCCTGAATTTTGTGAAAGTAGCCAGATATATTGCAAAAGCTGCAATTCATTGAAAGGATTAGAACAGTAAAGACTGTTCAGTTTTCAAGTGATAAAATTGCTAATATAACATTTAAAAACATTAGAAAAAGAGTATTTCAGACTAGAAGTGACTAGTTTTGCTTTATATCTCAACATATTTAATGTCTACTTTCATAGCCTACAAAGCATTATAGAGCAGCCATTGGTTGAGCTGGGTTTTAAAGGATGGCTGGGATTTGAAAATGAGAAGGGCTCACAGACCCAAGGGGAAGGAGTGTCATGAATGTGATCTCACATACCCGTTTGCCTTAGAAAGCCCAGGCTCACCACTGTCTTCACCCAATAACATATAGCACCTCCTTTCCCTCTCCAGAGCATTCAAGTTTGGAAAATACATTAGATTAGATGGTCCACCTTAGGACTCACAGCAAAGGCCTCGAGGCAGGTGTGCAAGGAGGCAGCATGACCTGATGTGGAGAGTCAGGCCCTGTGGTCACGGCCGGGGACTGGACTTCACTTCTTTTATCCAGGCTGGGACATGAGGGTATGTGAGGAGGGTTATGTCAGTTAGTGCCGAGTTTTGGAGGAAAAAATTCAGCAGGGAGTTTATGAAATGCTGGATCTGCCTGGTTTTAAGTTGACTTACAATCCTTCTCCCCAACAATTATCAATCTGTAAATAGAGAGGTGCCTTCAATTCAAGTCTTTCAAACTCTCATGTTACATGGGACTTTATAAATTGCTTTATTTAAAATAAAATTGTCTGTGGAAGATACATTACTCTATAAAGACGTCCATCAGTGCATGCTAGCTTGAGATACTTATAGGTCACCTAACAATAAGGGTCAAAAAATAAAGGAGACAAAGAAATCGAGCACATGTGTAATTATTTCTGGAGATATGATCTCACAATTGGCTATGTAAAGAGTCTTTTAAAGATTATGTTTAAACGCAATGCTATCACGTTTAACATCCTTAGAGGGCAAAGGTAAAAAATGTTTTAATGCATTATAAAAGGTTATCTGTCATTTGGGATAAAATTTCCAATTAGAGCATCATATAGAAATTCAAAAATTGTTGTATCGCAAATAATTTACATGAGAATGAAAATGATGAGCTAAGGAAAGCAGTTTTGACATACTGATGTCTAAACTCTGATTAAAGACTTTAAACATATAAAATGAGTAGGAACTATGTCTCTGTATGAAATTTAGTTTTATACTACAGGTGAATATTTGGCTATTTTAAGGTATATTCCTAAATTTTTATAATCAAGTTTGCTAAATATCTTCCCCCTCCCCACCCGGAGTTTCACATTAGAAAACTAGGTATTCACTTTATGTTTTGGATTGTATTATATCAAGGAATGGTTAGTAGGGAGCAAAATTGAAATGCTTTCCCTCTGTAAAAGCAAATTATTGAAATTCAGGGCACCCCTGTTTCTTAAAATGTTCTCTAGATCAAGTTGAAAGCTAGAATTTTAAATTTCTATCTACTGTTATTTTTGCTCTCCTGAGTCACACAGAATTTAGCATCTCTTTATTATGTAGTCTTTGAATAATCAAATAAATGAAATTTTATTTTATTGTTAATATTCTTCTTAAAGTGTAGCTTGTAAAACTGTCAACATTTTTTGAAAAGTGTTATTTTATCACAGAGAAAAAAAGAAAAAAAGATTAAAATGGCAAGGGAAAAGCAAAAAATAGCATACAAGGGAATCCTCATAAGGTTAATGGCTGATCTTTCAGCAGAAATTCTGCAAGCCAGAAGGGAGTGGCAAGACATATTTGAAGTGATGAAAGAGAGAAACCTACAACCAAGATTACTCTACCCAGCAAGGATCTCATTCAGAATTGACGGAGAAATTAAAACCTTTACGACAAGCAAAAGTTAAGAGAATTCAGCAGCACAAAACCAACTTTACAACAAATGCTAAAGGAACTTCTCTAGGCAGGAAACAGAAGAGAAGGAAAAGACTTACAAAAACAAACCCAAAACAAGTAATAAAATGGTAATATGAACATAAATATTGATAATTACCTCAAATGAAAATGGATTAAATGCTCCAACCAAAAAACAGAATGGCTGAATGGATACAAAAATAAGACCTGTACATATGTTGTCTACAAGAGACCCACTTCAGACCTAGGGACACATACAGACTAAAAGTGAGGGGAAGGAAAAAGATATTCCATGCAAATCAAAAGAAAGCTGGAGTAGCAATTCTCATATCACACAAAATAGACTTTAAAATAAAGACTATTACAAGAGATAAAGAATGATACTATGTAATGATCAAGGGATCAATCCACGAAGAAGACATAACAATTGTAAATATTTATGCACCCAACATAGGAGCACCTCAATACATAAGGCAAATACTAACAGCCATGAAAGAGGAAATTGACAGTAACACAATCATAGTAGAGGACTATAACAACCCACTTTCACCAGTGGATAGATCATCCAAAATGAAAATAAATAAGGAAACAAAAGTTTTAAATGACACATTGAACAAGATGGACTTAATTGATATTTATAAAGCATTCCCTCCAAAGACAACAGAATGCACTTTATTCTCAAGTGCTCATGGAACATTCTCCAGGACAGATCATATCTTGGGTCACAAATCAAGCCTTGGTAAATTTAAGAAAATTGAATTTGTATCAAGTATCTTTTCCAACAACAGTGCTATGAGACAAGATATCAATTACAGGAAAAAAATTTGTAAAAAATACAAACACATGGAGGCTAAACAGCACACTACTAAATAACCAAGAGATCACTGAAGAAATCAAAGAGGGAATTAAAAAATACCTAGAAACAAATGACAATGAAAACACGATGACCCAAAGCCTATAGGATACAGCAAAAGCAGTGATAAAAGGGAAGTTTATAGCAATATGATCCCAGCTCAAAAAAGAAGAAACTCTCAAATAAACAATGTAACCTTACACCTAAAGCAATTAGAGAAAGAAAAACAAGAAAACCCGAAATTTAGCAGAAGAAAAGAAATCATAAAGATCCGATCAGAAATAAATGAAAAAGAAATGAAGGAAACAATAGTGAAGATCAATAAAATTAAAACATGGTTTTTCAGGAGATAAACAAAATTGATAAACCATTAGCCAGACTCATCAGGAAAAAAAGAGAGAAGACAAAAATCAACAGAATTAGAAATGGAAAACGAAAAGTAACAACTGACACTGCAGAAACACAAAGGATCATGACAGATTACTACAAGCAACTATATGCCAATAAATTGGACAACCTGGAATATATATATGGACAAATTCTCAGAAAAGCACAACCTTCAGAGACTGAACCAAGAAGAAATAGAAAATATAAACAGACCAATCACAAGCACTGAAATTGAAACTGTGGTTAAAAATCTTCCAACAAACAAAAGCCCAGGACCAGAGGGCTTCACAGGCGAATTCCATCAAACATTTAGAGAAGAGCTAACACCTATTTTTCTCAAGCTCTTCCAAAATATAGCAGAGGGAGGAACACTCCCAAACTCATTCTACAAGACCACCATCACCCTGATACCAAAACCAGAGAAAGATGTCACAAAAAAAGAAAACTACTGCCAATATCACTGGTGAACACAGATGCAAAAATCCCCAACATAATACAAGCAAACAGAATCCAACAGCACATTAAAGGATTATACACCATGATCAAGTGGGGTTTAGCCCAGGAATGCAAGTATTCTTCAATATACACAAATCAATCAGTGTTATACACCATATTAACAAATTGAGGGATAAAAACCATATGATAATCTCAATAGATGCATAAAAACTTTTGACACAATTCCACACCCATTTATGATAAAAACTCTCCAGAAAGTAGGCATAGAGGGAACCTACCTCAACATAATAAAGGCCATGTATGACAAACCCACAACCAACATCATTCTCAATTGTGAAAAACTGAAAACATTTCCACTAAGATCAGGAACAAGACAAGGTTGCCCACTCTCACCATATTATTCAAAATAGTTTTGGAAGTATTACCACAGCAATCAGAGAAGGAAAAGAAATAAAAGGAATCCAAATTGGAAACGAAGAAGTAAAGATGTCACTGCTTGCAGATGACATGATATTATACATAGAGAATCCTAAAGATGATACCAGAAAACTACTAGAGCTAATCAATGAATCTGGTAAAGTAGCAGGATACAAAATTAATGCACAGAAATCTCTGGCATTCCTATATATTAATGATGAAAAATCTGAAAGAGAAACTAAGGAAACACTCCCATTTACCACTGCAACAAAAAGAATAAAATGCTTAGGAATAACCCTACCTAAGGAGACAAAAGACCTGTATGCAGAAAATGATGAGACAGTGATGAAAGAAATTAAAGATGATACAAACAGGTTGAGCGATATACCATGTTCTTGGACTGGAAGAATCAACATTATGAAAATGATTATACTACCCAAAGAAATCTACAGATTCAAAGCAATCCCAATCAAACCACCACTGATATTTTTCAAAGAAATAGAACAAAAAATTACACAATATGTATGGAAGCACAAAAGACCCGAAGAGTCAAAACAATCTTGAGAAAGAAAAATGGAGCTGGAGGAATCAGGCTCCCTGTCTTCAGGCTACCCTACAAAGCTACAGCAAACAAGACAGTATGGTACTGGCACCAAAACAGAAATATAGATCAATGGAATAAGATAGAAAGCCCAGAGATAAATCCATGCAAATATGGTCACCTTATCTTTGATAAAGGAGGATAGAATATAAAATGGAGGGGTTTGGGGCAGTTTTGCATGTGATAAGCAGTTCAGCTGACACTGTGATTTGCAGGACTAGAGCTCAGATCTCTTGGTGACCAGGCTCAATGCTCTCCCTGCCTCCAGGTTCCTCATCCTCCACTCTCCCTGGGAAGGTGGCTCTGATGAAAGCCAGATACCCACCCTGCCCCTGAGAGGGAGCCACTAAGAGAACTTCTGCTTTGGTCACAAAGGTGATTTTTAATGGAGATTGTCAAGGGCTTGAGAGGTAGGCAGAGGGAACTTAGAATAGAACTTAACTTAAACTTAAAATAGAAGCATTATCATGAAACCTGGATCCTTGAATATCTGAACAGAGCAAGGCTTCAGCAATATTGGACCACATATCTTGAACTCCGTGTGGACGAAAGGCTCTTGGTGCTCCATCCAGGAGTCAGTGCTGTGCCTCTGAGGTGGGAGCGCCAACTTCAGGACACTGGTCCACAAGAGACCTCTCAGCTCCACGTAATATCAAATGGCAAAAAATCTCCCAGAGATCTCCATCTCAATGCCAACCCCAGCTTCACTCAATGACCAGCAAGTAACAGTGCTGGGCACCCTATGCCAAACAACTAGCAAGACAGTAACACAGCCACATCCATTAGGAGAGAGGCTGCCTAAAATCATAATAAGGCCACAGACACCCCTAAACACACCACCAGACGTGGACCTGCCCACCAGAAAGACAAGATCCAGCCTCATCCACCAAAACGCAAGTACTAGTCCCCTCCACCAGGAAGCCTACACAACCGACTGGATCAACCTTAGCCAGTGGGGACAGACACCAAAAACAACGGGAAATACTAACCTGCAACCTGCGAAAAGGAGACACCAAACCCAGTAAGTCAAGGAAAATGAGAAAACAGAAAAAAACACAGCAGATGAAGGAGCAAGGCAAAAACCCACCAGACCTAATAAATGAAGAGGAAATAGGCAGTCTACCTGAAAATTCAGAATAATTAGAGTAAAGATGATCCAAAATCTTGGAAACAGAATAGAGAAAATATAAGAAACGTTTAACAAGGACCTGGAAGAACTAAAGAGCTAACAAACAATGATGAACAACACAGTAAATGAAATTAAAAATTCTCTAGAAGGGATCAATAACAGAATAACTGAGTCAGAAGAATGGATAAGTGACCTGGAAGATAAAATAGTGGAAATAACTCCGGCAGAGTAGAATAAAGAAAAAAGAATGAAAAGAACTGAGGACAGTCTCAGAGACCTCTGGGAAAACATTAAATGCACCAACATTCGAATTATAGGGGTACCAGAAGAAGACGAGAAAAAGAAAGGGACTGAGAAAATATTTGAAGAGATTATAGTTGAAAACTTCCCTACATGGGAAAGGAAATAGTTAATCCAGTACAGGAAGCACAGAGAGTCCCATACAGGATAAATCCAAGGAGAAACAAGCCAAGACACATATTAATCAAACTATCAAAATTAAATACAAAGAAAACATATTAAAAGCAGCAAGGGAAAAACAACAAATAACACACAAGGGAATCCCCATAATGTTAATAGCTGATCTTTCACCAGAAACTCTGCAAGCCAGAAAGGAGTGGCAGGACATATTGAAAATGATGAGGAAGAAAATACTACAACTAAGATTACTCTACCCAGCAAGGATCTCATTCAGATTTGATGGAGAAATTAAAATCTTTACAGACAAGCAAAAAGAGAGAGAGTTCAGCATGACCAAACCAGCTTTACAACAAATGCTAAAGGAACTTTTCTAGGCAGGAAACACAAGAGAAAGAAAAGACCTACAATAACAAACTCAAAATAATTAAGAAAATGGGAATAGGAACATACATATAGATAATTACCTTAAATGTAAATGGATTAAATGCTCCCACCAAAAGACACACACTCACTGAATGGATACAAAAACAAGACCTGTATATATGCTGTCTACAAGAGACTCACTTCAGACCTAGGGACACATGCAGATGGAAAGTGAGGGGATGGAAAAATATATTCGATGTAAATGGAAATCAAAAGAAAGCTGTAGTAGCAATTCTCATATCAGACAAAATAAACTTTACAATAAAGATGATTACAAGAGACAAAGAAGGACATTACATAATGATCAAGGGATCGATCCAAGAAGAAGATATAACAATTGTAAATATGTATGCACCCAACATAGGAACGCCTGAATACATAAGGCAAATACTAACAGCCATAAAATGGGAAATTGACAGTAACACAATCGTAGTAGGGGGCTTTAACACCCCACTTTCACCAATGGACAGATTATCTGAAATGAAGATAAATAAGGAAACACAAGCTTTAAATGATACATTAAACAAGATGGACTTAATTGATATTTATAGGACATTCCATCCAAAAATAACAAAATACACATTCTTCTCATGGAATGCTCATGGAACATTCTCCAGGATACATCATATCTTGGGTCACAAATCAAGCCTTGCTAAATTTAAGAAAATTGAAATTGTATCAAGTATCTTTTCCAACCACAATGCTATGAGACTAGATATCAATTACAGGAAATGATCTGTAAAAAACACAAACAAATGGAGACTAAACGATACACTACTTAATAACCAAGTGATCACTGAAGTAATAAAAGAGGAAATCAAAAAATACCTAGAAACAAATGACAATGGCGACACGACGACCCAAAACCTATGGAATGTAGCAAAAGCATTTCTAAGAGGAAAGTTTATAGCAATACAATCCTAACTTAAGAAACAGGAAACATCTCGAATAAACAACCTAACCTTGCACCTAAAGCAATTAGAGAAAGAAGAACAAAAAAACCCCAAAGTTAGCAGAAGGAAAGAAATCATAAAGATCAGATCAGAAATAAATGAAAAAGAAATGAAGGAAATGATAGCAAAGATCAATAAAACTAAAAGCTGGCTCTTTGAGAAGATTAACAAAATTGATAAACCATTAGCTAGACTCATCAGGAAAAAAAGGGAGACAACTCAAATCAATAGAATTAGAAATGAAAAAGGAGAAGTAACAACTAACACTGCAGAAATACAAAGGATCGTGAGAGATTACTACAAGCAACTCTATGCCAATAAAATGGACAACCTGGAAAAATGGACAAATTCTTAGAAATGCAAAACCTGCAAAGACTAAACCAGGAAGAAATAGAAAATATGAACAGACCAATCACAAGCACTGAAATTAAAACTATGATTTAAAATCTTCCAACAAACAAAAGCCCAGGACCAGATGGCCTCACAGGCGAACTCTACCAAACATTTAGAGAAGAGCTAACACTTATCTTTCTCAAACTCTTCCAAAATATAGCAGAAGGAGGAACACTCCCAAACTCATTCTACAGGCCACCATCACCCTGATCCCAAAACCAGACAAAGATGTCACAAAGAAAGAAAACTACAAGCCAATATCACTGATGAACATAGATGCAAAAATCCTCAACAAAATACTAACAAAGAGAATCCAACAGCACCTTAAAAGGATGATACACCATGATCAAGTGGGGTTTATTCCAGGAATGCAAGGATTCTTCAATATACGCAAATCAATCAACGTGATGCAACATATTAACAAATTGAAGGAGAAAAACCATATGATCATCTCAATCAATGCAGAGAAAACTTTTGAAAAAATTCAACACCCGTTTATGATAAAAACCCTCCAGAAAGTAGAAATAGAGGGAACTTTCCTCAACATAATAAATGCCATATATGACAAACCCACAGCCAATATCATCCTCAATGGTGAAAAACTGAAACCATTTCCTGTAAGATCTGGAACCAGACAAGATTGCCCATTCTCACCACTATTATTCAACATAGTTTTCAAAGTTTTAGCCACAGCAATCAGAGAAGAAAAAGAAATAAAAGGAATCCAAATTGGAAAAGAAGAAGTAAAGCTGTCACTGTTTGCAGATGACATGATACAATACATAGAGAATCCTAAAGATGCTACCAGAAAACTACTAGAGTTAATCAATGAATTTGGTAAAGTAGCAGGATACAAAATTAATGCACAGAAATCTCTTGCATTAGTATACACTAATGATGAAAAGTCTGAAAGTGAAACTAAGAAATCACTCCCATTTACCATTGCAACAAAGAGAAAAAAATATCTAGGGATAAACCTACCTAAGGAAACAAAAGATCTATATGCAGAAAATTATAAGACACTGATGAAAGAAATTAAAGATGATACAAATAGATGGAGAGATACATCATGTTCTTGGATTGGAAGAATCAACATTATGAAAATGACTATACAGCCCAAAGCAATCTACAGATTTAATGCAATCCCTATCAAACTACCACTGGCAATTTTCGCAGATCTAGAACAAAAAAGTTCCCAATTTCTATGGAAACACAAAAGAACCTGAATAGCCAAGGCAATCTTGAGAATGAAAAATGGAGTTGGAGGAATCAGGCTCCCTGACTTCAGAATATACTACAAAGCTACAGTAATCAAGACAGTATGGTAATGGCACAAAAACAGAAATGTAGATCAATGGAACAGGATAGAATTCCCAGAGATAAACCCATGCACATATGGTCACCTTATCTTTGATAAAGGAGGCAAGAATACACAGTGGAGAAAAGACAGCCTCTTCAATAAGTTGTGCTGGGAAAACTGGACAGCTACATGTAAAAGAATGAAATTAGAACACTCCCTAACACCATACACAAAAATAAACTCAAAATGGATTAAAGACCTAAATGTAAGGCCAGACACTATCAAACTCTTACAAGAAGACATAGGCAGAACTCTCTATGACATAAATCACAGCAAGATCCTTTTTGACCCACATCATAGAGAAATGGAAATAAAAACAAAAATATACAAATGGGACCTAATGAAGCATAAAAGCTTTTGTACAGCAAAGGAAACCATAAATAATACCAAAAGACAACCTTCAGAATGGAGAAAATATTTGCAAATGAAGCAACTGACAAATGATTAATCTCCAAAATTTACAAGAAGATCATGCAGCTCAATATGAAAATAACAAACAACCCAATCCAAGAATGGGCAGAAGACCTAAATAGACATTTCTCCAAGGAAGATATACAGATTGCCAACAATCACATGAAAGAGTGCTCAGCATCATTAATCATTAGAGAAATGCAATTCAAAACTACAATGAGTTATCACCTCCCAGCAGTCAGAATGGCTATCATCAAAAAATCTACAAAAAATATATGCTGGAGAGGGTGTGGAGAAAAGGGAACCCTCTTGCACTGTTGGTGGGAATGAAAATTGATGCAGCCACTATGGAGAACAGTATGGTAGTTCCTTAAAAATCTAAAAAAATAGATCTACCATATGACCCAGCAATCCCACAACTGGGCATATACCCTGAGCAAACCATTATTCAAAAAGATTTATGTTCCATAATGTTCATTGCGGCACTATTTATAATTGACAGGACATGGAAGCAACCTAGGTGTCCATCAACAGATGAATGGACAAAGAAGATGCTGTACATATATACAATAGAATATTACTCAGCTATAATAGAAACGATATTGAGTTATTTGTAGTTAGATGGATGGACCTAGAGTCTGTCATACAGAGTGAAGTAAGTCAGAAAGAGAAAAACAAGTACCGTATGCTAACTCATATATATGGAATCTAAAAAAAAAAAAAAAAAAAAAAAAATGGTTCTGATGAACCTAGGGGCAGGACAGGAATAAAGACACAGACATAGAGAATAGACTTGAGGACACAGGGAGGGGGAATTGTAAGCTGGGATGAAGTAAGAACGTACCATTGACATATATACACTACCAAACGTAAAATACATAAAAATACATAGCTAGTGGGAAGCAGCTGCATAGCACAGGGAGATCATCTCGGTGCTTTGTGACCACCTAGATGGGTGGGATAGGGATAGTGGGAGGGAGATGCAAGAGGGAGGGGGTATGAGGATATGTGTATACATATAGCTGATTTACTTTGTTATACAGGAGAAACAAACACAACATTGCACAGCAATTTTACTCCAATAAAGTTGTTTTTAAAAAGTGTTATTTTATCACAGTAGAGGGAAAATAATTATCATTCTATTGGCTCTGGGTGAAAAGGTATGTAAATACCAGATAAGATAGGTAATCCTACCATTGACCCCTCTTTAACTTGTAGTTAACAGAGACCTCCAGAAAAATCTCACCTTGTTGCTGAATGCTCACAAGTAACATCATTGACATTTTGAAATTAGCTGTAAAAAATTTTAATGAAAAGAATCAGTCAAATGCAGCCCATTATTCAAATTTTATCTGCACATGTCTGTCCCAAACATTTCTCTGCAAGTTCTATCTCTTGCAGATTTGCTGAGCATGATATTGACATTCCCATCTAAGTCCTCTGATGAAATTATCTTGCCTCAATTTAGGACTTCTTCCAATTTAACCCCAATCCAGTAGATTAGCACTTTGAGGGTTCAACAATCTATGAATCCTCCTAACCCTCAACAAAGCCCTTTAAGGTATAATGAGAGGCAACATATATCACTGACTCTGGAGAATATTCTCTCAAGGCCTTCTCTCCACTAACTCCCAGTGCAGGTTATATGTTCTTTTCCTAAGCTACAATGACAGTCATGCTCCAAAGATGGAAAGCATTCTTCTACAAGATTAGCTCAGAATTACAGAAGAGACAAATGATGATAGCACATTCAGAAAACATTAACTGTTCCTAAAAATGTCTAAGAAGAATGCTCTGGACACAGAAGTTGGAGCCCCAAATCGACTAGGATCATGTTTGACAGAGTAACTCAGTTTGGAGATACAGTAATCACAATTAATTTAAAAACTGAATTATAGGTATAAATTAATATAAAACAATTTATTGTGTACACAGTGGTACTAGAAACAAAACATATTTACTCTTCAATATATATAGTTAAATTAAAAACTTGCATGAAGAAACTCATTGAAAACTTCAAAGTATTCTGAAAGATCACGCACGAGTGAAAAAACAAGTCATTAAGGCAGTTTAACGCAGTTTTAAAGAATGAAAAGCAATTGGGTTAATTCATTGAATAAGTACTTCAATCAACCATTTTGTAATCATACTTCATTGACAACTTTTACCTGTAAAATATTGTTGCTATTGAAACAGTGTACAAGCCCCTCTGTCCTTGTCATGTTGCAGCAAAAATAGAAACAAGGTTTTTTTTTTTTGTTTTTTGTTTTTTTTCTTTTCTGACAAACAAGGAAAATAAAGGAAACATGGGCAGGCTATGGAAACTACATACACTGGCCTGAAAGAGTTAATCAATCCTAGATTTATTTTAACTGTTACTAATCTATAGTGTCTGTAACTAGATTTGTCCTTCACAAAGCTAACCTCTAACACTCTCTGACACTATGTGAATTACATCATGCACCTACCACTGCATAACTGTGTCAATTACATCCTGCCCCTAACATTCTCTGATCCCATGTGAATTACATCCTGCACCTGGTGTTTACACTCCCTGTACTCCCTTGTAGCAAATCACCCCTTGTAGTGCTCTGCATTTCAGAAAGAAAGTCTCTGGCCGATAACCCAGAGATGAATGGACCCAAATACCAGGCTGCCGGGCCCAATTACCGGGCTGTCTGACGCCAGCTGTGACTGTTTTGAAATAATGCAAGAGGAAGAAAAATGCAAGACATTCACTACTTTGATCCGTATCACCTACCCCAGACTTTGAGCTCCACCTGTAAGACCTCTTCTGATTCCCAAAGGAAGGGGGCACAGTTCTTGAGGTGCTAACCTACTGTGTTCCCTCTTTGTCTGGTAAAAAATAAAGCTATTCTCTCTTTTCCTCCAACATTCTGTCTCCATATCTCCATATTTCTATTTGGCATTGGTACACAGACAGCCAAGATTTTTGGCATCACTCTTTCTTACACTCCTGAAAGATTCTAGTCAAAAGTTTCTGGAAGGCTTCCAACTTCCTCTAGCAAATATTGATTTTTTTGGTCAGAGGATCTATGTTTTTGTTTTAAATAATACTCAGTTTCTTCTCTACGTTATGCACAAAACCAAATTGGCTAAACATGCCAAATTTGACAGAGGTTTTCCTTCCCAGAATGAAAAACAAATTTATTTATTGACCTTTATTTTTTGAGGTCATGGTATCAAACCAAACTACGTTTATAGAATTTCAAGAAAACATAGTTTTGTTCTTCTTTTCTGGCATGTTTGTAAAATATATTATGTTTGTCTTCACTTTTGTGCTTTCCAAATTTATGCAAAGAATTAAACAGTCCACCTTGATTATAAAAATATAAAGAAAAAAATTTAGGTCCATTCCAAATTGATCTGCAGAATACAGGATAAAATGGACACACTTTTCCTCCTCTTGAACTTTCCTACTTCAAAATTCACCTCAAATTCATATCAATTTCTATATGTTCATCTAAGTATAACTATATCATATATAAACATATGCATGTACATATTTATTTTTTAACTGGATCTAACCAGCTTTAGGCTTAGTCATATTTCCAGAATCTACGTTTTTTTTTTACTACATCTTCTCATCTATTTTGTTTCTGAACTTACATTTATGCATTTGCACTGACTAAAATTATTTCTTGCACTAAGGCAAATTATAGATCAATTTGAAAGTATTCATTAAACTAAAGAAAACAAAACTAAACTAATCTTATAACTTGAGCTGGAGAGTGATCTGACACCTTTGCATTAGTATAAATGTCTGGCCACTGATTTCCATAGTTAACTTTTCTATTATATCTAGATCAAACACCTCCCAGCCAAATAAAAACATTCTTAAGTGATTTTTTTTAAAGTGCCTTCAGGGGCTTCCGTGGTGGCGCAGTGGTTGAGAGCCCACCTGCCGATGCAGGGGACACGGGTTCGTGCACCGGTCTGGGACGATCCCACATGCCGAGGAGCGGCTGGGCCTGTGAGCCATGGCCGTGGAGCCTGTGCACCCGGAGCCTGTGCTCTGCGATGAGAGAGGCCACAACAATGAGAGACCCGGGTACCGAAAATAAATAAATAAATAAAAGAGAAAAAATAAGAAGTTCCTTCAGAAATGCAATATTTTCTTTCTGTATTAGCAAACAAGCACTCTCATAAAGATTCCAATTAAATTTGCATAGTTACTGGAATTGACATTTGTTATGTGTAGAACCTCTTCTATAACTTAAAATGTGGCCAATCACCATTATTATGAGCAACAATGTTGATATAATTTAAAGATATTTTCATTATAACCCTTTCCTTTAAACACATGTTGAGCTCATGAGCCCAAAGGAATGGCCCTTCTAGATCTTACTACTGGTCTCTAAAGTGCTTAAAATTACAATTTTTTTTATTATACCATATATTACATGGGTTTCAGTCAACCAACTTAAATCAGAAAATAAATCATTAGCCCAAGAAGGCTTTGGGAATACTAGAACAAACTGAATTTTAAAGCCAGTTAAAAACAATAAACCTGGGCTTCCCTGGTGGCGCAGTGGTAGAGAGTCCACCTGCCGATGCAGGGGATGTGGGTTCAGGAAGATCCCACATGCCGCGGAGCGGCTGGGCCCGTGAGCCATGGCCGCTGAGCCTGCGTGTCCGGAGCCTGTGCTCCGCAACGGGAGAGGCCACAACAGTGAGAGGCCCGCGTACCGCAAAAAGAAAAAGAAAAAACAAAAAACAATAAACCTATTAAATCAACGAAAGCTACATTTTCTTTTCAGAGTTGTTTTTGTTTGTTTTTTTCTGCCCATTGGCCTCACTGTGGTGTCTATTTGACAAAAACTTTATACCAATAAAATAAAAAATATTAGATCTTTATTATTAAAAACAAAATTAAAAATTAGATGTCCCTTACATTATGGTAGAAATCAAAGGACATTAAGTAATTATTTTCTCATAAATGACAAACACAAAAGCAAGATGAGCACCAATAAAACTTTAGCTGATGGAGAGATGATATAAATCTAAGTTGTAATAGAGGTAAAATGCAAAGAAAAGCTAAAAAATTTAAAATATCTATAAAGGAAGCAGTTTTTAATTCTCACTAAAATATACGTTCTATGATTATAAAGTTCATGACCATTTTATTCCACACCTATTTAGTCATTGTATAGCATGGCTTCTGTGCAAATTAATACTTTAAAATATTTTTAGTAAGTAAATACATCATTTGGACCTTATGACTCATTCCAGAAAAGTTACATTTATGGAAGACGTGTTTGCAAAATGAGATAGGCAACTTTGAAAGTCCACTTTTATTGGCATAAATACTGAATATTAAGAATTAAAAATTGAAAAAAATGTGTCATTTTTAGAAAATAGTAGGACTTATGGATCTGAGATTAAATACATAACATATCTTAAGATTCAGTAAGACTTATAACAAAAAAATAAATTTAAGAAAAGAAATTTAGTCCCATGTTTTATCAAACTGCAATAAATGACATCAACTTATTGGGTTTCAATTGACACTTTAAAAATGAAATAGAATGAAGTACAACAGAATAATAATATCAAAGAGCATGCCAGATTTGATAAAGTTTGATAAGTTAAATAAAAGAACACACACACACGCGTAGTATAATTTGATAAAACTTGTTTCAGCTATATGTTATTATATTAGTTTCTTATCACTGGTGTAAAACATTACCACAAACTTAGTGGCTTAAAACAATACAAATTTATACTCATAAGGTTCTTGATGCCAGAAATCTTAAATCAGTGTGTCAGCAGGGCTGCATTCCTTCTGGAGACTTCATGGGAGAAATGTTTCCATGCCTTTCCCATGTTCTAGAGGCTACTTGCTTTCCTTGGTTTGTCTCCTTCTTCTGTCTTTAAAGCGTATCACTCCAACCTATGATTCTATACTCATGTCCTCATTCCATGTCTAAATTCACTTTTGTTAACTCTCAGTCCCCTATCTCTCCCTTATTTGGACCCTTGTGATTGCACTGGGTCCACTTGGATATCTAGCATATCCCTTCATCTCAAGATCCTTAATTATATTTGCAAAGTCTCCTTTAAAATGTAAGGTAACATGTTTACAGGTTCTGGGATTAAGATGTGCACATCTTTGGAAGGCATTTGTTACCATTTCCCCAGTTACCCAGCCATCATAAACTTCATTAATAGATCTCAATTTTTCCTGCTAAGCTCAAAATGCAACCTTAGAATCCTTCTCAACACATATTTCAAAAAAGTATTAGCTTCATTAGATTTGGAACGGAAGTGCAAAACCTTTTGCCATTCTGCATAATTACACTATTGCTAAAAGAATGAGCAACAGTGGGCTCTAGAATTAAATGAAAAGGCTACTTATTACAAATTTGATATTGAAAAATAGAATGAAAGGAAAGGAAGAGGAAAGTATCAAATCAAGCATCCTACAGATTTATGAGATTTAATCAGTGTCCTTGTAAAAGTTTAAATATAAGTCTAACAATTTTCAAGTGGTTCAAGTTCGGGAAAGCATGGTCTTTCAATAGCAAAAATAAAAGTAAATTTGACTATTATGAAAAACTGGTACTGTTAAATCTGTCTAAACTTCAGCAGAATCATATTCAATTGACGTAAGAGGAATAATTTTTTTTTAAAAAGGAAAAAATCAAAGGGAATTTTGACTGGAAAAGTAACTTTTATGTGTGAAGAATGATGTATGGTGTTTGAGAGGAAAACTTTCTTTTTGGTTTCAGTCAGAATACTATATTGGAGTAGTTTATTGTGTGTTGTTTTTTTTTTAACATCTTTATTGGAGTATAATTGCTTTACATTGGTGTGTTACTTTCTGCTTTATAACAAATTGAATCAGCTATACATATACATATATCCTCATATCTCCTCCCACTTACATCTCCCTCCCACCCTCCCTATCCCACCCCTCTAGGTGGTCACAAAGCCCCAAGTTGATCTCCCTGTGCTATGTGGCTGCTTCCCACTAGCTATCTATTTTACATTTGGTAGTATATGTAAGTCCATGCCACTCTCTCACTTCGTCACAGCTTCCTCTTCCCCTTCCCTGTGTCCTCAAGTCCATTAATCAATGCCTGCGTCTTTAATCTTGTCCTGCCCCTAAGTTCTTCAGAAGCATTTTTGGGTCTTTTTTAGATTCCATATATATGTGTTAGCATATGGTATTTGTTTTTCTCTTTCTGACTTACTTCACTCTGTATGATAGACTCTAGGACCATTCACCTCACTACAAATAACTCAATTTCATTTCTTTTTATGGTTGAGTAATAGTCGATTGTATATATGTGCCACAACTTCTTTATCCATTCATCTGTCAATGGACACTTAAGTTGCTTCCAGGTCCTGGCTATTGTAAATAGAGCTGCAATGAACAATGTGGTACATGACTCTTTTTGAATTATGGTTTTCTCAGGGTATATGCCCAGTAGTGGGATTGCTGGGTCGTATGGTAGTTCTGTTTTTAGTTTTTTAAGGAACCTCCACACTGTTCTCCATAGTGGCTGTATCAATTTGCATTCCCACCAACAGTGCAAGAGGGTTCCCTTTTCTCCACACCCTCTCCAACATTTGTTGTTTGTAGATTTTTTTGATGATGGCCATTCTGACAAGTGTGAGGTGATACCTTATTGTAGTTTTGATTTTCATTTCTCTAATGATTAGCAATGCTGAGCATTCTTTCATGTGGTTGTTGGCAATCTGTATATCTTCTTTGGAGAAATGGTATTTAGGTCTTCTGCCCATTTTTGGATTGGGTTGTTTGTTTTTTTGATATTGAGGTGCATGATCTTCTTGTAAATTTTGGAGATTAATCTTTTGTCAGTTGCTTCATCAGCAAATATTTTCTCCCATTCTGAGGGTTGTCTTTTCATCTTGTTTATGGATTCCTTTGTTGTGCAAAAGCTTTTAAGTTTCATTAGGTCCCATTTGTTTATTTTTGTTTTTATTTCCATTTCTCTAGGAGGTGGGTCAAAAAGGATCTTGCTGTGATATATGTCATAGAGTCTTTTGCCTGTGTTTTCCTCTAAGAAACACATTTCCTCAGTCAAATATAAAAGTAGATGAGCAACTCAAGGGTAAAGTCCTTAAAGAATGTGCAAATTAGTCTTCAGCCTAATTAATGGAGTTAATGGGTTAGTAACCTCTGATTTAAAGTATAAAAACAATCAAAGGTACCCAGAGTTTCAACGAAGTAGATAAACACACTATTCTCTATGAATGGAGGATCACTAAGGAAATCTATTTCTTAGGTTGAGGATATAAATTTTTTTTATATATTGGGGATTCTCTTACTGTGACACTATGGTTAGAACCACTGAATATATTAGAACAAATTAAACACATTTCAAAATAACACATAATTTTGAGAGAGTAGTACAAAAAGGCAAACTTGCAATTGCCCAGAGTGGAAAAAAATTACAGAAAACCAAGATTCCCAACAGTAACAACAAAGCAAGATTCAGTAGTAGCAATTAAATTTTGGTGAATATGTTCACTTCTGAATGTAATGCAAGTCATTCATAAGCTATCTTCACATTACTTTATCATTTGGCCTTTCCATGAAACATGTCCATTGGGATCCATGCAAACATTAATGAAACATACAGAAGATGAACTAAAATGACACTGGGATGAACAAATGTCAGAGGTGAAAAGTTTTTGGATTGTTAACACATCTGTTTCATCCATAGGTTGAGGAGAGATGGATTGAGAAATTATTTAAAAGAAGCAAGTGAACTTGTGATGTAGAACAAAGAGAAAATGAAATTTTACCGTGTTATGGCACTGTACTAACTTTAGATGAAGCATAGGAGGTGAATGCTCTCTGACTTCTGTAAGGTGTTTACCCAACAGAACATTTGCCTTCAATAATCAGAAAATGAAGACTATGGGACCCATTCATTTTTGCTACTAATTTTCCTTTATTGACATTAAGAAGCTCAGTCACCACAGTGATTTTTTTTTTAAAAATTGACTGAAGGTGTTTGATATTTTTCTTCATGAGTCCCCCAAATTTTCTAGTATTAAATGATGGATCATGTGTAAAAGGAAATGATTCTATTGGGTGTGAGTGCTCTTCTTTGTTCATTGCTATTACTAGAAAAAATGAATAAAGTAAGAACTAAGATATTTTAAAATATCTGTTACTCAGTTGGCATAGGTGAATTTTTCTGATAAAAATGTATCTTCAAATATACTAATTAAATACCATAAATACCTGTCTTTTCTACCATTTCTGCCTATAATAGTTACTATGATAATAGTGGTTATAAAATTAGCTTTATCTAATTTCCTCTTTTATAGAAACACTTCTATTTTAACCTATTAAATAATACTTATTTTATTTTGTTTTGAAATAAATTATTTATCTGAAAATGTAAATTATAATATATAATTAAACAATATAACAATCATTAAAATTATTTTAAAATTGTATTGATTCAGTAACAATTGCAAAGAAGGAAATATAAATTGCTATTATAAATGTCTCATTTAATTTATGTTCTTTTTGTGTGTGTGTGGTACGCAGGCCTCTCACTGTTGTGGCCTCTCCCATTGCAGAGCACAGGCTCTGGATGTGCAGGCTCAGCGGCCATGGCTCATGGGCCCAGCCGCTCCGCAATATGTGGAATCTTCCTGGACTGGGGCACGAACCAGTGTCCCCTGCATCGGCAGGCAGACTCTCAACCACTGCGCCACCCGGGAAGCCCTAATATATGTTCTTTTTGTGTGTTATATAATACTTTAGTCAGACACAAAGAAATTACATTATAAATAATATTTCTTATAATTTAATTTTCCTGTTCATTTTTTATATCCTATATATTATATTAAAATATGAGATTCTATAAAATATTTTAAAGATAATAACTTATGTAAGAAGAAAAATCGAGACAAGTAAAATTTTGTAACAAAACCATTTTGAGATTTTAGTATGTGTGCTACATCCTACCACCTACTCACATGTAAACGTTTTCATGGATAAACCTAAGGTATATAACATCTTCTCCCTTTACTTTTTGGCTAAAGTACACTCATTTTTCTCTGATTTTCTAACTTATTTTCCATTGTATGTAGTCATACTATAAATTAAGACAAGAGTCCTTGCCTATCTTAATAACACTGTCTCCAAGTGGGGGTTTCCTCCAAGTATTTGTGAATTAAAAAAAAATTATCAAATGCCTTAAAATATAAAGATAATAACAACAAAGCAAAATCATGTTAAAAAAGAAATTTCCCCAATCCAAAAGGAATTAAAAAATTAATAAAATTAATGTGATGGAGCACTTGATAGTTTTACTAGGGTATTAGCCCTCTTACCCATCATATTATCATTCTAAATAGTCTTTGGATGTTAGAAATTTGCTTACTTTGATGATATGAAGGATAACATACTAGTTTAAAATAAAATACCACTCTGGAGAGAGTAATTATTCCATATGTTGTCAGTGAATAAAATAATAGTCGTTCAGGTAGGTTCACTGAGCTAACATGTATATCTATTAATGTGGATTATCTATAATACAACATTCATAGGGATAGCCCTATTATCCTCTGACCTGACCGCTCTATAAAAATTATATTAATTTTTTTTCATGTAACTATGGAAATAGATGTAATGGAGAGCATTGATTTAAAATCAACAATAAGAAAAACACAACTTAGTAAATGTTGATGGAATTAATGTTTGCTGATCCTCTTCCCAATTTACAACAATCTATCAGTTGTTATATGTAGGATGTGTTCGTAGCAGAATATATCACTATTTGTTCCTACAATACCACCCTTTTATAAGTTTTTAAGTTAAAAGTCAACATTACCAATGTATAATTATTATGAATGCTAGACAACATAGAGCTACTTCTAACACAATTAATAAACTCGTAACCACATAAATGGAGTTTATATGGTGGAAAAGGAAAAAAAATCACTTATCCAATTAAAATATAATTTTTATTACTTAAATCAAAACAGTTTGAGTAGAAAGTCTTTCACATCCATGATTGAGAATTGTGTCTGTCTTTTTCTTTAATTTAAGCAAAGGCAAAACACTTTCATTTTCAAAATTCACAAGAGATTTGAAGGTCTGATTACAATTTCTTAATGTTATTCATGCATAAATCTGATAGTAATGGGGATTAATCTGGCTTGTCTGCAAATATAGTAAATTTTTTAAAGCAAATGTCTTGTTTATTGATTTCTCACCTCCTTTATATCGAGTTTGAAAATGACTTAAGGGTGGCAAAATCACTTTGGAGATTCTTCATGAACAGTTTAGTTACTTATATTAAAACTGGGTGGAAGTGGGGGGGATTACAAGACATCACTTTTTTCAACTATGCGTCCTCAGTTGAAACATCAAGTAAATTGTTTTTGAATCCACTCTTCTTCCTAATTAACAAAAGTGACATTTGTAAAAAGAGCTACATAAAAGAAGATAAGTTATATATTCAAATATAACTTCTACACATTGACATTATTGTTATTATTAACCTTTTCATTTGTATTACTATATCTATTACTACCACCATCATTTTGAAATGACTACAATAATCTATACTTTTTATAAAAGGGAACATTACAATTTACTTCTACTATGAAAAAATAAAACCAAATCATCCCAATACGCTTTGGCAGTATGAAGTGTTGCTTATTTTGAAGAACTGTCTCCCTAAAACATGAATTGTCCTCATAGAAATAACAACAGGCATAATTTTCAATACATTTATATGTTTAGTAGAAAGGAGGGAAACTTTAATTACCAAGAATTTAATTCAATTAAATATTGAAAACATACAAAAAATAAGCTATTGCAAGTGAGTTTGAAAAAATACATATAAAAACAACAGTTTTTAGATCTATTATCAATAAGAATATAAAATAACTATATTTTGTAATATCCTAAATATAAAATATGAAGATAAAACCATACATATGGCTTAAAAAATAAACAATGATAAAGCAGATTTAAAAATCACATTTAGAACTTTTAGAAATAAAAAAGTAAAATTGTTAAAATTTAAAACTCAATTGATAAAGCAATCTAAAGATGAGACACAGCTGACTTCCCTGGTGGCACAGTAGTTAAGAATCCGCCTGCCAATGCAAGGGACATGGGTTTGAGCCATGGTCCAGGAAGATCTCACATGCCACACAGCAACTAAGCCCATGAGCCACAACTACTGAGCCCATGTGCCACAATTACTGAAGCCTGTGTGCCTACAGCCTTTGTTCCATAACAAGAGAAGCCACCACAATGAGAAGCCCGCACACTGCAACGAAGAGTAGCCCCCACTTGCCGCAACTAGAGAAAGCCCGTGCACAGCAACAAAGACCCCATGCAGCCAATAGATAAATAAATAAATCTTCTTTTAAAAACAAAAAAAGATGAGACACAGCTTAAGAGATAAATAGATACTGAAGAAATTAACCCAAATGCAGCACAGAGACACAAGGAGATGAAAAAAGAGCTTTTTATCATAGCTGCAGCCTGAGGGATAGGCTTTCAATTAAACATACACCTAAGGGCTGACTGTAAACTTGTCTGAGACCTCAGAGTGGAAGCACTCTCTTTGTGCTTTCCCTCTGCTACACACGAGTACCAGGATCTCTTAGAGGGAAGCTCTTACACATGTCTGGAGCCCCAGATTTTATGAGTGGTGTGTGTATTTTTTGTAGCTGCTTCCCAGGGAATAACTCTTGATTGCCTGGCTCTAGTGGTCAGGGGTCCTTATGATCTTCGGTCCCACAGGACTATAACAATTGAAGAGACAGTTCTTGGTTGGCTGCCACCCCAGGGCACTGCACAGACAGCAGCCTGAAACACACTCCCAGCCTTTCTGTGAAAGAGAACTACTTGCTTCTCCTGGAGCTTAGGCCTGAAGGGCAGGCTTCAGGTTTAACACACATATAGAGTCTAAAGGGGTGTCCTCCAAGAACACAGGCCAGAGGATGCCATCTTTGTGCTCTCCATCTGCCTCACTACAGCTAAGTAGTATCTTCCTAAAAGGAGCTCACACACTTGTCTGCTTTCCCAATTTTAGTGACTGTCACCTAGGGGATAACAAATATTTGCATTCTTTAAAAGCTGCTGCCTGAGGGTCTGGCTTCCAATCAGCCTAAATCTGAGTGCTGACTGAGATCCTATGCTTTGGCACACTGACTGTCTTAGCATACCCTCAACTACTGGGAGATATTAAAGTAAAATAGGCTGTTTGGACAATCACATAGGTTTGAGAGACAACCAAGAGCTAAAGCAGGGTTGAATGATAAGCTTCATCTTCTATACAAGACCAATCCTACAAACCTGGCTGTTTCATTTAATGCATAGAAACAAACACAGGAAGTCAAGAAATATAAAGAAAGAAGATATGTTCCAAATGAAAGAATAAGATAAAACCTCAAAAAAAGTCTTAATTAAATGGAGACAAGTAATTTACTTGATAAAAAATTAAAAGTAATGGTCATAAAGATGCTCATGAAATTGGGAGCTGAACACAGTGAGAACTTTAACAAAGAGATTAAAAATACAAGAAAGTAGCAGACAGAAGTCACAGAGCTAAAGAACACAATTACTGAAATGAAAAATACACTAGAGGTGTCAACACCAGACTAGATGAAGCAAGAGAAAGGATCAATGAACTAAAGGGCAGGGCAGAAGAACTCACCCAATTAGAGCAGCAAAAAGAAAAGGAATATTTTTTAAAGTAAAGATAATTTAAGAGACTTATGGGACAACATCAAGTAAACTAATATTTGCATTATAGGAGTCCTAGAAGGAAAAGAGAGAGAGAGAAAAGGGCAGAAAACTTATTTAAAGAAACAATGTCTGAAAACTTCCCTAAACTGGGGAAGAAAACAGACATCTAGATCCAGAAAGCCCAGAGAGTTCCAAACAAGATGAATCCAAACAGGTCCACATCAAGACACATTATAACAAAAATCTCAAAAGTTAAACACAAGGAGAAAAATCTTAAAAATTGCAAGAAAAAGCAACTTGTTACATACAAGAGAACCCCCATCATAATACCAGCAGGTTTTTCAGCAAAAGCTTTGGAAACCAGATAAAGTGGCATGATATATTCAAAATGCCAACAAGAAACAAAACAAAAATCTTCCAACCAAAAAATACTCTACCTGACAATGTTACTCAGATTTTAAGGGAAGATAGTTTTCTTGACAAGCAAAACCTAAAGGAGTTTATCACCATTAAACTATTTGTACAAGAAGTGTTAAAGAATTTTTTTTCGGTTGCAAAGAAAAGGGGCTAATTAGTAACAAGAAAACATATGGAAGTATAAATCCCACTGAAAAAGGTAAGTACATAGTTAAAGTAGTAAAAATATCTATAATTACAATAATAATTTAAAGGATATCAAGATTAAAAAAATGTAACAGCAAAAACATAAAATGGGGGGAGCAAACTGTAAAGCTTTATACTGAGTATAGACAATATACATATAAGACCATTATAAATATGTTTATAATATACAAAAGCTTTATGGTAACCACAAGGCAAACACTAATGTAATGAGAAAGGAATCAAAGCATACCAATAAAGAAAGGCATCAAAACACAAAAAGAGAGCAAGAGAAGAAGAAAGGAAAAGAGAACATACAAAACTGACAGAAACCAATTAACA